>NC_064767.1:2822083-3166666 GCF_011397635.1 Epinephelus fuscoguttatus
CACTGACTTAATTGATAAATAAAGTTCCTCTTAACTTATCTTATCTTGTGTTTGCTCCTCGTGCTCCATGTGTATGCTGATTGATCATAAGAATATTGTTACGGTCTCCGGACCTTAGTACATTTATTTGTGTTTAATGTGTGTGTTTAATGTGTGTGTTTAATGTGCTGTGCACGTCAGTATGGGAATTATTCGGCCAGCACTTGTCATTCATTTATGTGTGTATCTAACTGTCTGCTCTTCTGGAGGGAATCCCCGGCGGACCACGCCTCCAGCCCGCTCTCCTCTGCTGCTGTTCAGTGTTCCCCCGCTTGCTGGTCGGCCGGCCCCCTCGCTGTCGTCATCGGTTCCGGCCAATCACCGCTTCACCAGCCCCTCGTCTGAACCTTTAAAAGCTGCACTGAGTCAAAAGCCAGGGCGGCTGTGATTTAACGTGAGCAGTCCGCCTCGCTCCTTTTAATGTTTCAGCTGCTGTAATTCGTCGTTATTGTTGTGGTATTTGGGAATCTGAGGGCTTTAGGATCTAGTTCCTTAACGTAGCCACATACCCGTTTTTCACTCACACGTAGCTTGTTTGCTGTATAGATCACTAGCCTTATGGGTGTCGGTCTGAGTGTTGTTTTGTTTGGTCAGGAAAGTCATAGAGTAGACAGGCAGATTTGTTTTTAGTTTTGTTATTTAAGTTAGTTGGGGAATTTATTTTATTGGTGACAGGTCAGAGTTTTTGTTTTATTTGTTTTATGGTTTGCCGTCACCCACAGCCCTTCCCTGAGTTTGTTTAAATGTAATGTACCGCCGAGGCTCCATTCGTGAAGCCCGATTTCCGGGTTGTGTTGCTGAGCCTGCGAGCGCGATATCCTTTTGTGTGCCGCTTTGTTTTTTTTCAAAGCGTAGCTTGTATTGTTTAATTACTGTGAATATGAATAAACGGCAGTTTGCCTTATTCACTTGATTGTTTGGTTTTATGTTGCTTCCCTTACCCCTAGACACATACTGGGATGTAACAAATATATATATATATATATATATATATATATATATATTGTGAATAGGAAATCCTTTCACAGCATTAATGTTCAGGTGAACATGAGTTTTTGATATTGTCGATTAATGAACACTGTGCATTGCTTGTGATGTGCATTGATTGGTTCAATAGTCTTCATCTTATAATTTCAGATGGTCTGCAATGCTGACTATCTGATCAGCAATGTTGTGGCAAAGTGGCCTGGCCCGGTCCGTGACTCCGAGTCTTTCGGACCTCTGGAATCTATCAGTGCCTATCACAAGGTGAGCCACACAACCTCTATTAATAACCACTTTTTACATCATGGCTGTGTCAAGAATGTCTCTCTATTTATGAGGTTGTGATGATGAGATTTTGTATTGACAGGTGAATTCTCTGGTGTGTTGCTGGGGGCCTTTTCTCCTCACACCATACACAGACCCTCAGGAAGCACAGCAGGCCTATAATCATGCCCATGCCAGGACAAGGGCCAGGACTGAAATGACCTTTGGCCTCCTGAAGGCACGCTTTCACTGTGTGAACCACTTAAGGGTCAGCCCTTTGAGGGCATGTGACATCACTGTGGCCTGTGCTGTGCTCCACAATGTGGCCTGTCTGAGGAAGGAGAGAGCCCCCAGAGTGCCATCACACATGACTGGGACAATCCTGCCATCTTCCCTGATGACGACAGTGGTCGGCTGGTCAGGGACCAATATGTGTTAAATTACTTTAGCTAACATGCATGCTTTAAATTTCAGTTAAATATGTCCTACAGTGGCAGAGGAATTTGTGTTTTTTTTATTCAGTTTAAACTGATTTGGCCTCTTATGTTGTTTGTGCTGTATACTGTGTGTATACAAGCTTGCAGAGAGGCTACTGCATCCATTCATTTGTCTGTTCATTTGTTGTGTATGGATTTGTCCTGCATTTATTTCAGTGTGCAGACATGCGGGGTGTATCATATACAGACCTTTGAATGTGTATTTATTCTTGTGTTGTATAATATGCTTTGATTCCGTGCTTTCGATCTTGTAGAGTCACTGTGTGACCTCAGTTTTGAAAGGAGCTGATGGTTTACTAGCTTTGATTTATCCTTATTCAATAAAGGAACATCATGTTACTCTTTGATGTGTATTTATATTTATATGGGATGTGTTCTTTATATATAGTCTATGGGAAACTGTAAATTATCTAATGATTGCAAAATCATCTAAAATCATCATTTATCTAAAATGATTAATGATCATAAATGTTTAAATAATGACAGTGGGTCTGGGTGAATGTGATAACAACGTGCAGTGGGCAGTGGAATAACTATTGGTTTCCGTTTGTGGTGACTGCTGACTGAGATAAGCGATGAGATTAAATAGATCCTGGAACTTAGCCTGGTCTGGAGCAGGCTAGCTCCACAGAATAAATCTCCATGGTAACTTATGTCATAACATATCCCGCTGTCCACTATCCCACTTTTGTGCAACCAGATCACGGATAAGTTGAGCCAGAATAACCAAGATATCCCGGCTTAATCCCTTATCCTAGTTTTGTGCAATAGGCCCCAGGTCTGGTTTTATTCCAGCATCTAAAAATACTTGAACCACACACACACACACACACACACACACACTCCCACACACACACACAGACGTAATCACACACAAACTAAACACACTTGTCTGCTTGGACACGTGATTACAAAGAAAAATGTACAAAATGCACTTAAATACACAAAAACAGGAACAGGTACGGCTGCACTGCTGTGTGAGAGGCTGTAACAGCTTTCAGTTGATGTTCACAGTGTGTGTGCGTGTGTGTGTGTGAGTGACTGTGTGTCTTCACTGTGCTGAGACAAGGGTCAACTTGTAAGGTGAGACTGAAGCCAGACAGAGGTTGACAGAGAGAAAAACACGAGGCAGCTTTCCTTGTGGCTCGTGCCACAAAGCATCTTGGGATTGGATGTGACCTCTGACCGCTGTCACAGGCTGCAGTCTCTCCCTCCACACTTTCGCTGTCTCAACAGCGTACTAAAGCAGAAAAGCTGTAAACACTCTGGACAGTCACATCAAGTCAACATCTCAGCATTAAAAAGCGCTGATAGATTTTGTGTCAGTATTTAACGTCTCACACTGTCATACTGAAGAAACAACACAACCATTAAAGCTTTTCTTTTGACTGAAACTAAGAAAGCCTAAAAACTAAGTTTATGTCTCGTCAAGGGCCGGTGAGATACACCTGAGGGGCCGCACGATGATTAAGACCATAAACCCGGACCCTGCAGCACTTGTTCTCTGTGCGAGCAGAGCAGGTGGAGCTGACAGGGCCGTCACCGTTTTGCAGCTTGGTCAGAGTGGCCATTTAAATAGCAGGGTTGAGGCTGTGCGAGGAGTCTCTGTACTCCGACAGCTTTGTGAGTCAGCCTGAGAGGCAGGCCGTGTGAAGCTGCGTCATTTGATGAAGATGACCAGGTCATCAGAGGAGGGCTTCTGCTGAGCGCTGAGAGCTGCGGCAGAGAACAGTCTAACCAGAGGGATGATGAGTGCGAGTGCAGCTTCCTCTCGCTGATTGGCAATGCTGCTGTCGGCGCCTCGCAGGAGGAGGGAAGGGCAGCTTTTGTCCCTGTCAACCTCCAGCTTAGAGTTTAAAGCTGTCGGGACACACACCTGTATTAAAGTAAACAGCTGCTGGTGTTCCTGGACAAGATGCCTTAACTTTTATTAGCCTCACATTTTATTATTTCTATATCATGTCAGATGCTGTATGAATAGATTTTACTGATGAACAAGCAGCTGAGCTTTAGTGGAGGGTCATATCAGGCCACAGCCACAGACACAACGCACACCTTCATTCTTGGATCCTTTTTGTCCACAGTGGGGACCCTTAGGGCATGTGTTTGTTAAGTGTTACAGATTAACTGGTTTGTTTGACTTATTAAGCTGCTGTGTGAGGGGTATTTGGACCCAAGTTCTCTGCCAGAAGGACAAATGTCCACATGATGATTAAGTTCATATCAGGGCTCGCTAAACGGGCCATCTGGATTTTCAGGATGAACAGAGTGCCTGGTGTGGGCTGCGTGGACCCTGAGCACATGACGAAAGGCCCGGTGGCAGCGAGACTTAAGATGGAGGAAGTTACTGACAGTGTTTTTGTTTGCAGCATTTCAGAAGGCATCTCTGGATACAGGTATGGTGTATCCACCCTATTAAAGCTTTGATTCTCGAGGGGCCTGCGACCCATCAGGTTCAGGCTGGGCTGCGCTAATATCTCAATATTCCTCCAGTCTTAAATCAGGGTTCTTACCAGTTTACCAGTGTTTTTATTTTCATGAAACTGGCAGGTCTTGTCCATATATGGCAGGTGTTGCAATGGACTGAATCACGACGGAAAGGGGGAGTAGGGTGCGACTGACAGGAAGTGACGGGACAACGTAGTGATGAGGTGGAGAACTGCATGCAAGAGAAAGGGGGATGGAAAATGAGCGACACAGAGAGGTGCTGCAAGGTGACTTGGTTGGCAGTGTTTGCTTCTGCCTCCCCAGCAGTGGGAGATGTGTGTGACATGCAGCACAGTATGGCTCTAAACGTCTATTTTGACATTCATATTAATAAGTCGAATTTGTTCGTCTCAGAAGGTAAAATACAATGTCTTAAGGCATCAAATGCGTGTTAAGACGACAGAAAATGCCCTGTAAACATTTCTGACGTCTTATGCCAGATTTATCTACTGTGTTGAATTGACGCCGAATTGACCTCACCAGAAAAGTTTCTACACATCACAGCGACGCAGACCTCCTGTCTGTCTCTGTAAACTGACACCATTTCCCTCAGTGGAAACAAAACTTTGATTTACTTTTAATTTCACAGATAAGAAACAATGAATTGTGAAGACAATAAAATAAATAGCATTTTAAGTCTTGTGTGTGATTTATCCTGGCTTCATATGAGCAGAGGAAATCTCTGCTAGCTGCTAGGCTAATTTATACAATGTAAAATGCCATAGGCTTGTGCTAATAACGTTAGCATGTTGTATTTGTGGGGAAAATGTGTCCAGATAAAGACAAGTGTTTGTCTGTGAATGCTGCGAGTTATAGTGAAGCTGATTTGTCAAAATGAATGTTCTTACACTGGGTGCGGTTACATGATGGCTTCTAATTCAGAATGAAATAAATCTGAATGAAATCATTCGGAATTAAAGTCTTTCCAGGTAGTTTACATGGGAAATATTCATTCTGAATGAGGGTTTACACAGAGATCAGTTTAATCTCCTTTATTCGGGTCTGCCCAAGGTTTGGGGCAGAGAAGGTTTCTGATTGGATAGGGGGCGGGGCAGATGTTACGTGTTTATGTTTACCGGAAGAAAACACTGTAGTCCTCGCTCCGGATAACAAGATGCTTGACGACGCCGTTCTTAGTGCCTTTTTCGGGCTTGTTTTGCTTATATTCTTGAAGCAGCAGTACGACAACAACCTTGTTCTGCTAATGCTTCGTCTGTTGAGGAGGAGAAGGGAGGTAGAAGCTCGAAGAAGGGAGGTAGAAGACCGTGCTGTGGAGAATAGAAACCAGTTAGTGTGACGAGTCCAACTGCTCTATCTCAGCCCGTTGCTATGTGCGCTATATACGTCATGGCGCCAGAAGGGCAAGGAAACAAGCATGCACAGAAAGACCGGAATGAACTTAAAGAGGAATGAGTGTATACAAGTGCGAGAAATTCTTTCATTGGGAATTAGAAACGGAATATTCCAGCCCCTTACATCGGATTGAATTTTCAATCGCATTGGCCATTTTCATTCTGAATTAGGTGTTTACAAGATCACTTTTAATAGGAATGAACTTTCATTCTGAATGAAAAGGGAATTAAACTGTCCATGTAAACACACTCAGTGTCAGACTCGAACACATTTTGGAGGAAGACAAGGGGCTTTAATATTCCAGACACAAAAGATCGCAGAGTGATTCCTAAAGCGACCAGATAAAACATCAGAGTTTATAATTCTGTCTGGAAGAGTAACGAGGATCCAGTCTGATAATGACCTCTGGTGGCTTCATCCATTAACTGAGTTACATTTTTGCTTTTAAGCAGGTTGTTGTCATTTGATGAAGAACAATCAACTGCTGTTGAAGTCACCTAAAATAACCATTTCACCTGGGTTCCTAAACGATGTAAGAGTGGATCATGCATTTAGTTGACTCAGGGTGGACAGGTGGAGGTCTGTAAATACTACCAATAATAAGATGCTTATTTTCATGATGTTTTAACTTAAAGGGAAATTTTGGTTTATTTCAACCTGTCTCCTATCGTCCTAAATTTGTTTCAAGTGACTAGTGACATAAAAATAATAGTTAGCATGTTAGCCGTTAGCCTAGATACAGCCGGGGCACATAGTAGCGTCAGACCTGTTAAAACGTAAGTGAACGAGCAACCAAAGTGCAAAGTTAGTCCACTAAACAAGCTTTTTTTTTCCCACAAAGACCGCCTCATATCGTTAGGATAAATGTCAGAGAACATATAGAAAACAACATGTAAACGTGTTGTCTTACCTTACCGGTGTGCTGCCATGTTTGTTTACCATCTAGCTCTGCTTTCCAAAGCGCAGCTGAAATATCGCAAGAACAAGCAGCGATCTCATATCGTGCCTGAAATCTCGCTAGCTCTAGATAAAGCCCAGCTGGACACTACTCCAGGTGGAGGTGTCTCGTCCTCGGTCACATCCAGACCTTGAAAATAAGGCTGCAACCGGTCCCATTCCTTGCAACAGAGGCATTCCTCTTCTGTGGGCACTGGGGCACAGCATTCACAGGTACACCACCAATCTCCAGAGCTACGCAGCCTTGCAGCAGCCATTCCTCCTCTCTCGTCCTCTACCTGTTGCGCCTCTCTCTTATGGGGTGCCGTTTGTAAAGTGTCTCACGCTGAAAATAACATCAACATTTTGCCACATTTAGCTTCAAACAATGTTTAAAAAAGTATTGTGATTTTTTTAACGTCACCTTTTACCACATTTACAGCAATATTTGTTAACTTAGAAATATATTAAATAGTTAAATCTAAATATTAAATGTGGCACCTAAATGTTAAATGTTAAATCTAAATGCTAAATCTAAATCTAAATCTAAATGCTAAATCTAAATCTAAATATTAAATCTAAATCTAAATCTAAATGTTAAATCTAAATGTTCTGGGTGAAACTAAATATTTAGCTAATATGCAAATTCACACTGCCGGTCACCGGAAGTACCAAAATAAAAGCTCGAGATGGTCAGACTGTTTATAGAATCAAATAACGAATTAAAACCAACTTATCGGGGGAAATGGACACTTGAACATACATTAGCGTGATAATAACTACCTAAAATAACAAGAAACGTGTTTGGAGAAATTTTATTTGATGTGTACTTTGAGCTGTTAGTGTCCCTTCGGAGGGAATCACCTTGTTGTTTACAAATACTTCCGGGTAGAAAACCAGCGGAGTTTAGCAACATATATATGTGCACATCTCACGTTTTTCACGTCACTGTATCACTGTTTAGACTAATCTGGTGTTTGTAAAGCCTATAAACACTATGACTGAACAAACATTACTATCACGGTCTGAAATTAATAACATGGTTATCGTAGATTAGTGAGGCTAACTGTTAGCTGTTAGCCCCGTTAGCGGTGTCTGTAATGACTCACTAACTCTAAACGGTCCGTGAAGAAAATATTTTTTCCAGCGGATGTCTTAGTTACAACATGATTGAGCTAACTGGAGTAGTTTAATGTCGTATCCGACAATGGGAGACATTTAACAGATGACGTCCTGATAGCTTTGCTGCTGCTGCAGCCACTGATGCTTTCTAGACATCGTGATTTCCCAAAACTGAATAAATACCACACATCGCAACACAAAACTGCTTTGCTAGCTCAATCATGTTGTAACTAAGACATCCGCTGGAAAAAATATTTTTTTCACGGACCGTTTAAGAGTTAATGAGTCATTACAGACACTGCTAACGGGGCTAAGAACTGACGGTTGTTAGCTTAGCTTAGGTTGTTAATCCCTCCGAAGGGACACTGACAACTCAAAGTACACATCAAATAAAATTTCTCCAAACACGTTTCTTGTTATTTTAGGTAGTTATTATCACGCTAATGTATGTTCAAGTGTCCATTTCCCCCGATAAGTTGGTTTTAATTCGTTATTTGATTCTATAAACAGTCTGACCATCTCGAGCTTTTATTTTGGTACTTCCGGTGACCGGCAGTGTGAATTTGCATATTAGCTAAATATTTAGTTTCACCCAAAACATTTAGATTTAACATTTAGATTTAGATTTAGATTTAATATTTAGATTTAACATTTATATTTATATTTATATTTAGCATTTAGATTTAACATTTAGATTTAGATTTAGATTTAATATTTAGATTTAACATTTAGATTTAGATTTAGATTTAATATTTAGATTTAACATTTAGATTTAGATTTAGATTTAGCATTTAGATTTAACATTTAACATTTAGGTGCCACATTTAATATTTAGATTTAACTATTTAATATATTTCTAAGTTAACAAATATTGCTGTAAATGTGGTAAAAGGTGACGTTACCACAATACTCAAACATTGTTTGAAGCTAAATGTGGCAAAATGTTGATGTTATTTTCAGCGTGAGACACTTTACAAACGGCACCCCATACTCTCTCTCTCCTCCTCCGTTCTTCAGTTTCACGAAGCTCTTCGTCAGTGTATTCTGGCTCAAATAAATAAGGGCGGCCATCAAACTCTGCAAATCAAATTCCTCCTCCACAAAGTCGAAGTCTGGCAAAAAGTCAGCCATTATTCTATAAATCTTTCATAAAACAAATGAATGAACTTTTCAGGCTACAGTCTGGTTCTGCCTTCCAGCTGTTGCTGCTTGTTCTCGCGAGATTTCGGCCACGCTTTGGAAAGCAGAGCTAGATGGTAAACAAACATGGCAGCACACCGGTAAGGTAAGACAACACGTTTACATGTCGTTTTCTATATGTTCTCTGACATTTATCCTAACGATATGAGGCGGTCTTTGTGGAAAAAAAGCTTGTTTAGTGGACTAACTTTGCACTTGAAGGTTGCCTGTTCACTTACGTTTTAACAGGTCTGACGCTACTATGCTCCCCGGCTGTATCTAGGCTAACGGCTAACATGCTAACTATTATTTTTATGTCACTAGTCACTTGAAACAAATTTAGCACAATAGGAGACAGGTTGAAATAAACCGAAATTTCCCTTTAACAAAAAGGCATTTAAAACATGGTGGAATAACATTAGGAGTGGTTCGTTCAGAAACAAGGTGTGAGGAAACAGCCACTCCTCCTCCTCTTGTGCTTCTGTCTGCTCTGTATATTATAATTTTCAAGTCTGATGTCATTGCCACTGATTTCCGTTGTCCAGTGTGCTCTCTGTTATTATATCTCCTTTTTTCCCTGAGGTTTGACCAGGACTATTTCAATTACACCATCTCATCGCACCCTCTGCTGCAGTGGCACCTGACTGCAGAATTAACGCCACCGACTGAACCACGTCCCAGTGTTCACACAGCAGTTTTCTGTCGCCGATTTGCTTAAAATTTGGTTGAAATTTCTGCTACATTTGAATGGAAACCCAAACTCTCTGCACCTCTTCTCCATCTCCCCTTTGGCATCCTCATTTCATTCACCTCCACTCGTCCGCTCTCCTCCTCCTCTTCCTCCTGTTTACCTTCCTCTCCTCTCTCAGTCTCTCCATCTTCTCTCCTGCGATCCTGCTACCTTGTTTATATATTTTTTTCCCTCTTATCTTCTGTCAGGCAGGAAAACAGCCATTTGGGGTCCTGCCGACACCAATTTCCACCGCCAGAGCGACACACACACACACACACACACACACACACACACACCAATTTCCCCTGCCATATAGCCAGCCACCCTGCTCTGTCTAATATAGCTCTCAACACAATCTCACATCATCTTCTCATCCCTCCCTCTCTCTATCATCTGCAGATCCCAGCCGGCCTCTCCACTCTTCTGTCGCTGCCTTCATTCCTCCCTTTCCTCCCTCCTTCTCCATTTCTGTTCCTCTGTCCCTTCCTTCCTTTTATCCTCTTGTTACCCCCCCCCCCCGATCTATCTATCTATCCATCTGCAGTAATGAGAAAACAGGGACTGCTGTGTGTGTGTGTGTGTGTGTGTGTGTGTGTTTATAAGACCATGGGAATTGCATTTCAGATGGGTTCATTTGCCTTGGCACAGCTCTGCTCTGGTTTGTGTCGATCTGTGTGTGTGTGTGTGTGTGTGTGTGTGTGTGTGTGTGTGCGGTGTCGCCATCTCCTAGGTGATCTCTAATGTCACACACACTTACAGCCTTCCTCCTCTCATCCAATCAATCTCTGTCAGTGTGTGTGTGTGTGTGTGTGTGTGTGTGTGTAGGCGTCTCCTAAGGCACTTCTGACTGACACCTAACAGACTTCATTGCGTGCACAAGTTAGTCTGAGCAGAGTATACAAAGTGTGTGTGGCTGTTTGGGATGCCGGTGGCGGCAGTTGCCTTACTTGTTCAGCTCGAGACCTGCCAGCAGATCTCTAATGAATCAGAGATCAGTGTTTGTGTGTGTGTGTGTGTGTGTGTGTGTGTATTGTTAGTTCCTTTGTGTCAGAAGACCAGAGGACTGTTGCTTAAACTCTTCACCCTGATGTCACACGACAGCTTCCAACCAGATGCTGTTTCTGCGTGTGTGTGTGTGTGTGTATGTGTGTGTGTGTGTGTGTGCGTAAGTACCAAAGGACAAGCTGTGTTTAATGCCAACAGTCTTTAACTTTTCCTCTAACTCAGCTGACAGCCAGCAGCTGAAGGCTCGCTGTGTGTGTGTGTGTGTGTGTGTGTGTGTGTGTGTGTGTGTGTGAGTGAGTGAGTGGAAACACGCCTCTCTCTCTCTCTCTTATTGAATTAAAGAAAATGTTTAATGCAAATATGTGTTTTAAATTCTCACGCAGTAGGATTTCTATTTAGTTTATTGAAAACCTATATTTTCAGAGTTAAACACTCGCCGTCTGTAGTTCTGAAACGTGGCTCTGAATAACAAGCGTTTATTCACATTTAAACGTGGGCCACATGTAAATAACCAGCGACAAATGAAGCAGTGTATTTAAGGTGATGATATGAATGAACAGAGGAGAAGTGGATTATCTACAGGAGTTATAGCTGGGCCCAGAGTATGACCTCACTGGTTCCTCTGGGTGTTACTGGTTTGTGAATGTTAAATGTTGTCACTGTATTTTGTGTCACTGTAATTGAAGCTCTGACACAAGAATTTCCTTCAGGATAAATAAACTTCTATTGAACTGAGTTCTTTCTTTCTGAACAAATGAATCACCTCACCCATAAAATCCATTAAAAATAGCCATGATTCAAAGCTGACTGAGACAAAACATGACCATATAGTCTGTACCTGGATGCAATGCTGCACCCACTGGTGATGCCACATCTTGGAGTTCACCTCTACACAACTACAACAAGGTAAGAAGTTTAACTTCTGGATGTCAGCAAAGACATTAAGATGATCTTAAAGGGATAGTGCACCCAAAAATGTAAATTCAGCCATTATCTACTCACCCATATGCCGAGGGAGGCTCAGGTGAAGTTTTAGAGTCCTCACATCACTTGCAGAGATCCAAGGGGAGAGGAGGTAGCAGCACAACTCCACCTAATGGAGGCTGACGGCGCCCCAGATTCAAACGTCCAAAAACACATAATTGAAACCACAAAATATCTCCATACTGCTCGTCCGTAGTGATCCAAGTGTCCTGAAGCCCCGACATAAAAAGTTGTTTGGAAAAACCTCATTTGAACTCTGTTTTTAGCCTCATTGTAGCCTGTAGCTCTGACTGCCTCTCTGTGCTCCACATTCATGTGTGGACACCAGCGAAAGCACGTGAACACACGCGGGCCACATGTAAATAACGCAGTGCCCATGTCTCACGGTCTCGTGCAAGTGCACACACATGAGCGCAGTGCACAGAGAGGCCTTTTCATTTTTGGGTGCACTATCCCTTTAAGTTGCTATTTAAAGGCTAGCTTTGGTAGTAGAGCGCAGGCCGCATTCTCCTGACCGAACCCAACTCGAGCCCGACACAGTTTGCTACCTGGCATAGTTATTGTTATGGACAGTGTGTAAATGACCATCAAAAGGCTGCTGTTGCACACAGTCAAACACACCGTACACACAGCACAACACAGCACACACACTCAGTTGGAGTGGATCCTGTGTTGCATTCAGGCGTTGTAACGTAAAATTTGAGTGCTTGAATAGACCATAGCACAACACTGCAGCATGTCAAGTGGGCTGAACCCAAACTGAACCCGAGCAAAATTTCTGATTTGTTACACAAACCAATATCCACAGTCTGTTTGGTATTTTTTCAACCCTGATCCTTTTCTGTATGGTTTTATGTCAACGTGACTAATTTGGTTTTGGAAATTGGTTCAGTATTGAGCAAAGGGGCTGCAGCCAGCAGCTGCGAAACAGGCTGCAATGTAACCACTCTGGGCTGTTGTGCACTGTCAGTTTACATCCACTTTAACTGTTTGTTTTTGCCACTGACGGGCTCAGATTGTTATTAACAGTATCTGACGACACTGTGGAGAGGATCCCTACAGAGATAGAGCCTTCTGTTAAAAATCAGTACCCTTTCTGTTGAACCAGAAGCAGCCCCAAATCACTTCTGTCAAACCCACCAGACTCCTTTTAAATAAAGAGTTATTTTATCATTATGAAACAACCGAACACTTTTCAAGGTTGACAGAAAAAAAATAAAACTCACAAAAGTCGTCATGGTTTGCCTCTCCACTGTACCAACAAACACCAACTCTGGTTTGGTTGAAAACAAGCAGTTTACCCAGTTAGAAATGAAAACATGCGGCTTTATACATGCTAAAAATTCTGTTTATTACTTAGTGTATGTGTGCAACGTGTGCACATACAGGGAGCAGCAGCAGCAACGCACCTACCAACACGACACACCGTGAGGACAGAGACCAACATACGTGTCAACAGCTGCAGGGATGTAAATGAGACAGACTCTGCTACAAGCTGATTGGTTGTCGAAACAGGTGCTTTATGTTCTAAAAGCAGCTGCTGGCGACTGCAGGTGACACCATCAGTCGGCTGGAGACGAGCTGAGACGGGTCAGTCGCACCACTGCAACCTTTCTCTGCAACGTTCTAAAATGATTTTGTCTCAAATCTTTTGTCTGAACTGAGCTTGATTTTTAGATCACTACAATCATGGCATGAATGATTAGTGTGGAGTTTGGCTAAAAATATTTTTTTTATATTCCAACTTACCATCCTACTGACAGCTCATCAGGAGTAACTCAGACTGACGGGTTTGGATTCACTCTCTGTGTCTCACTCAAGGACGGTTTGAAAGGAGAAATAAGTTCAACCCCGTCTGTCACTGTAAAAACCTTTCAGCTTCTCCATCTCAGCTGAGAGAGGACATCAGTTTATGCTGTATTATCCGTCCGTGAGAGTCTCAGTCTGGCACAGTTGGAAATATCTGAGTCACCTTTACAAAGTGACCACGATACAAACAATTCTCTTTCAACATTTCATCAGCAGCGAAGCTAAATCTGAAAGGCTGCTGTAGTGCCTCTTTGTAATGATGTTGGTGTGTGTGAACAAGCAAAGCACTGAGACTGTCTGCTGACGGAAATCAGCCCTCGACTGTGAGATGATGGTTGTGCTGAAACACTCCCACCGGACTCTGTTTCATATAAGAGGGAGGACAGGGAGGTTATATGGCTGCAGAGCACAGGAGGCAGGTGATACGGATGTGACTTTGACAATGATCGCAAATGACAAGTTTGAAGGACGCAAAAGGCAAACAGGAATTGAAAGGTGAGTGGTGGGAGGCAGAGTGAGGAAACAAGGAAACAAGGAGGCAATAAAGGTTTTGTGCTAAATTGTGTCGGGCTGTGGGGACAGTAGATCACTGGGGAGGGGAGTTTGTCCCAGTAGCAGTGTGTGTGTGGTTAGCTGTTAGCATTTAGATGTCATATAAAATAAAATATGTCTGTGGCACACGTGCACACAGTGTCAACGTACGTGCGCTGTAGAGGGCACACACTGAGGCAAATACGCATCTCTGAGAAATGAAAGTGCTTCAATTTGACCTTGTTGTTATCTTGGGCTGTAGGACTTTCAGTTCAGATCTTTTGAAGTCCGGTACCTGTGAGGTCCGTTTCGACAGTCAGTGTATTACCTACAGTGGGTGGTGGCCCCCTCCCAGTATGGGAGAAGAATCCATTTATTGTCCGAGTCCGCTGCCATAGGTGGAGCTTGTTAGTATTGGACCTTCTTCCTGTTGACCTATTATGTCACAGACCAAACAATGGACAAACAAGTTAGCTACGGTTAGCTAGCAGCTAACTGGTACCATGGTGGACAACTTTACAGCTCTGTACATTTGGTCCGTCCAAAAAGTCTCTGGATGTAGATTTCTTCATGTTGTTACCAGCTTCTTCTTCTCTTACACATTTAATGCTATTGGACTTCGGGTCAAAGAGCACGTCAGCCAGTTTGGGTCTGATTGACTGTAGACATGCAGGAGGAATTCAACTTCCAATCACATTATCTGGGTGTGTCAGTCCATCCATCCATCTTCCACCGCTTATCCAACAAAAAAAAATCCGACATAAAAAGTTGACCAGCGAAGACCAGCGAAAGCACGTAAACACACATGAAGGCGGTGCCCATGTCTCACGGTCTCGTGCAAACGTCCACACGTGAGCGCAGTGCCCAGAGAGGCAGTCAGAGCTACAGGCTACAATGAGGCTAAAAACAGAGTTCAAATGAGGTTTTCCAAACAACTTTTTATGTCGGGGCTTCAGGACACTTGGATCACTACGGACGAGCAGTATGGAGATATTTTGTGGTTTCAATGATGTGTTTTTGGACGTTTGAATCTGGGGCGCCGTCAGCCTCCATTAGGTGGAGTTGTGTTGGTACCTCCTCTCCCCTTGGATCTCTGCAAGTGATGTGAGGACTCTAAAACTTCACCTGAGCCTCCCTCGGCATATGGGTGAGTAGATAATGGCTGAATCTTCATGTTGGGTGCACTATCCCTTTAACACTTAAGCACCGCCATTGATGAGGTTTTTCGTCATTTATGACAGAATGCTTCCCCGCCGATGACGAGATATTCTGTCTGTCTGTGTTCTCACTGTTGTAGGACAGGGGGCGCTGTTACACATCTTGTGAAATGGAACAGCACTGCCATGTCCAAAAACAAACACAGAAGAAGATGTTGTTTACGGAAAAGTAGCAGCTTGAAAACTGCATGAAAATGCCGGTGCCTGTTACAACCCCACTTCAAAAAAGTCCGACTCATCCTTTCAGTGCACACAGACATGAACGCACCATGAGCCTGGTGCAACACATAGCCTGTCCATTAATGTATTAAAGGAACGGTTCAACATGTAGGCAGGAGGTTCAGTCCCATTAACTGTTATTTCCAGTGTGTAACTTCCTTTAAAACCACAAATTGACATATTATGTTTCTGTTTGTGCACATGTTAATCAAATAAGATGTTAATTAGTGAACTCTGGACATATCCCAAAATATTAAAATGCACCCACATTTATTTCACTTTTTGAGAACACAATGTATTTCCTGTCACAGCCCTAATTATGAGCTTTGTCTTTCCTTCTATATAAACACAGTGACATTGGCCTCATTCCTGCTGTTGTTGAAGGACCTGTCTGCTGGTTGTTGTTGGAGAGCAGCTGCTGTCGGAGGCTGAGCGTGACGTAGAGCTGGCAGCGTACAAGCTCACAAATACACCATAAATCACGTGGACTGAAGTGAAAAACAACTCACTTAAAATTCACACGCGGGGTGTCGAGAAGGACTGGAAACGTACAGCTTTGAATTCACCTACTTTCTCTAATTTTTCTTTTTATTGATGAAAAGAAATGAAAGAGGAAAAGAGAGAGATAGAGGATTGCTAATGTAATTTACTGTGCTTTGGAGTGTTATTTCTATGCCACACACACACACACACACACACAATGAGAATGAGAGTCATTCTGCAGTGGGCACAGAGGGGAGCTTCTCTGTCTCAGAGTAAGAAACTGGTTAGATGGAATCTAACTAGAGAAAACAAACACCAGCTCAGGGTTTTGTTTGTCTGGTCTGTTCATTGTCAGCTCTGATTGACTTCATTCACTGAAAAGAGACACAAAAAATAGAAGAACTGAGGGAAAGAAGCAGGAAACAAAGAAAGAAAGAAACCCAATTTTCTTCAAGAAACCCCAAAAGGGAAAAAGAGGGTTGGTGGTCTCAAATCCTGTACAAATCACAGCTGGAAATCCAGTATTTAGCATGTGTGTGTGTGTGTGTGCATGTGTGTGTGTGTGTGAGGAAGAGAACAGCATTCAGTGCCTAAACCACCTCTGGCAAATCAATACACATTTACACACTCAGGGATAGATTGATGAGAAGTAATAGTTTGGGGTCTGAGTCGCACTGAGGGTAATTGAAATATGATGATTTACTTCAACATACAATATTTCAAACACATACATACATCACATTATAATATGGGATCACACACACATCATTTCTTAAAGGAAGTTGGATGTTACTCTGAATTCATGAGGAAAAAGTTGTTTTTCCCATGTGCCTCTGCAGTGAAGAGAGAATTATAAAAATGCAGACTATCTTTGTAATTTGAAGCCAGTGGGGTCCAAATTTAACAACAGCAAAACTATATCAAAACATCTGTTTACAAACTCTTACACAACTCCTGCAGTATAGTCCAAGCCTCATTTAATCAGTCGTCTGCTCTCAACTTCACAAACACATGCTCTTTCACAAAATCATTAAGACTTAAAACAGGACAGAACAAACATCTCATGCACAGTTGAGCAGTGTGCCTGAGCATTTGGACTTTGCTTAAGTGCAACTCATACGCAGGCACGTGTCCAGACCAACACCTTCTCATCCCATCATGTCAAATATCACGCCTAAATACGTCTGTTGATGTTTCAGGAAGGAGTGTTAATTTCCCGTTCTCATCCCGAAGTCGTCAAATACCACCACTCTGTCAAGGATTTCAGTGTTGACACCTGACGCAAAAAGCCAACTTCCGTGGTGGTGCAATACGCCGCCAGTCGGCAGGACGGCACAAATGCTGGGTGGCGCGAGGGTGAAATGCTGTAACAATGTAATACAAGGAGCTGAAAAGTCCCAATGAGGGGGTGGGTGGGATGGTTCAAGGGTCCAACAAACCCTGAACTGTCACCAGGGACCCAGTGTTTGCCTCTTGTATGAATGTACAGCCAAACCATGATGTTTTTCTTCTAAACATGTGCTTTTGTTGACGTCCTGGTGTTCACTGTGCTGTCCTGGAACCTCAGCAGCAGATGCAGGATGATACCTCGTGCATAGTCTCGCCACCGGACAATCAGAGATCTCCGCCTTCTGATAGTCTGGGGACACTCCTTTCTAAAGTGTGTTCAACACACCGGAGAAAACGGCCGGCAACAAAGCAATGGCTCTTGCATTTTGAAAAGGAGACGCCTTCTGGGAAATGTGCGCTACTCCTTTTCTCGTCCGCAAGGAAACAAACACACGGAGAGCTTGAAAATGGATGCCGAGAGATTTAACTCCGTTTTATCAAAGGTGTGCTCAGTCCACAAGATTGTGGAAATGAAGGACTTACAGCGACTTTGTTTAAAACTTTTAACGCAGTCAGACTATGTTTACGAGCACAAGAGTTCAGCGAGCCACCGAAGGACCGCCCTGCGGATTTACTATTGGTTCTGCAACGTAGGGAGTTTTTTTAAACTCTGAAATTGTATCCGCCCATCTAAACACAAAATCAGGGAGAAAGACATCAGCCTTTAGTTAAGCAAAGTGTCTAAAGACTGACTTGTGAGTCTACCTCGTGCATAATGTGTAGAGGTGAAAGGCAGCTGATAAAGTGACGATATGTGACCACTTGGGAGGAAGATCTGCTGTGTCCAGATATAGTATGTCAAAGAAAAAAAGGAACGTTTGGTTACATATAAACTCAGATATCGTAGAAATGATTATGGGTGCACCTTCTAAACGTAGCACAAAGCACTGACTGTCACTGATTCATCCCAGAGGCTAATCTTGGTGGCTAACCACCAATGGCTGTTATTTTCTAAAGTAATTTGCCTCTAATTTAACAAATACTGCTTTATTTGTTTATCACATATAAAATATCATTAAATTAGCATGTTCTAAAATGTCCTGGCAGAGTTCTGGTACCTGTTGTGCCATATATGTCATCAACATTACAAACAGCTAGACTAAAATAACTTTGTTGCTTCAACAACAACATTGAAGATGCAGCCAGAACAAAAAGGATGGTTTCTGTAACCAACAGAACAGTTTTTATTGCCTACCAACAGAAAGGAGGAGATTGCCATCCGTACTGTATAGTACTGAGTCGTCCTGTATTGAAAGGTAAAATTCATTGTGTCCCTCACTGAATCAATACAGGATGTGATTTGTCCCATGTATTCTTGCACCCCTGCAAACACTACGTTTCCATGTATTTGGAATGACACAAGGAACAAGACAATCAAAATAGTTTTGAGAGCAGAGAAGTATTAAATCAGAATTTGTGGAAGAGAATGAGACTAAGAATAACTAGCTTATGACTCAATACATGATCAGACACTTCCCTGTCTCACTGCATTCTCAACCTTAAATAGAAAATTGCCTGTTCGTAAATAAACTCATCAGCATGTTTTAAATGATGTGCTTAGTCATCGAGGCTGAGGATGTGTCACTAATTTACTGTTTCTACTGTTTTATAAAATGAAAGTCTAATTTATTTAGTCTTCATTTATTTCACGTCTACTTTAAATTACTGAGGTCTGCTGCTGAATTCAGCATCATCACAGGTCACTATAGGCCCAATCAGCTGAGTGCCGGCTCCATGGTGCCAAATGTGAGACAGCTTTGGCTGGTTTAATTTTACCAAATCTGGCCAAGATGTAGGTCTTACAGATATGGGCCTATACTGGCTGACAAACGGCAGGCGGATGAATAAGTGACCCAACACCAAATCGGGTGTTGCCCAATGTGGGCCAGATTAAGCGTCGGTCTATACTGGCAAAGATACACCAACACTAGTTCTGGCCTTTTAAATGTTGCTGAATCTGGGCGTGATTGGGCATGGTTAATGCAGGCCTATTCCTGCTGAGACAGGGCAGCCAGATAAAATGGCGACCAGCATTCAGATGGGCCTTGGCCTGTTAATGGTTGCCAAATTAAGAATTAAGAATCAAGAACCAAATCAGCAGTTATAAAAGTGTGTGAACTGCATCATTGAGAGAGACGGGTGGAACATTAGCTGGGAAACATCACGTTTATTCACTTTCATTTTAAATGTTCGCCCAATGTGTTACTGTCTGTTAACGAGTCATAAGAAGTCAGTAGATGTTTACCGTGAGCTAGCTCGGGTTCTGTTAAATTTAACGATATGCTGTTGGAGCATGGCGAGCTAACGGCTAATGCGCGTAAAAATGAAAACAATGCTTTGAGGTGGCTGTCAAAGGTACAGAGGTTGCATTGTTTTCCATCGCAGGTGTAACAGGTGGTGTGCTCTACTTCCAAGTCACTCCAGGAAGGAGGATTAGCATAGCATTAGTGTATGGTTACCATTGGAAACACCAGTCCCAGTCCAGTGCCAGAAGTCAGTATCATGGGGGGCTAAGAATAAGGCAGATACAGAACGACATTTCTCAATCACATTTGGTGGTTTGCTATGTAATGGGGCGTCTCTGTTGGACCAGCATGATGCATTTTTATTTTTATTCATTCTCAAAATGTGGCTCGAGGCTCCAATACTCTCAAGAAAGGGTGATTAAATACTTGAAGGCCGCTATCCTGTCTAGACTGTCCAAATCAAACCAACAACTATTTTGATAAGGTTCGGCTGAAGTCTCAGAAGGAGCAATGAAGGTCAAACTGGGCAGACGAGCAGAGGAAAGGACAGCATGCGAGCCACAAGGAAATAAAGACACCCTGAAGTGAGAAGGCAAACAGTTATACATGAGCTGGGCCTGATGAGGGATTGAAGGACAGGAGTGCCAGCTGGGTCAGGCAGTGGCTGAGGTGGGGCAAAATGAGGACACTCAGTGGACAGATGTGGAACAGCAGCTGTGAAAGCACAAGAGAGGTTCTTGATGAACAAGGCTCAGGTTCTGTGCAGACTTAAGGGGTTTTTGGTTGTAGAGAAATTTGTCAAAGACGGTCATATCCTGGCAAAAGTCTTTAGATATCCTCCTGTACAACAGCCCTATAACTGCATTACACTAGTCTGCTCCTTGTCTTAGGTTTGCAAATATCAACAGACAATTTACATCTTGTTTTTGACAAGAAATTTTCTCCAGGCGATGATTTTTAAAGACAGTCAGAGAATATAATTATCCCTTAACCTCACTTACTCAAGGATATTTATCAAAGGTTTTTCCAAATAGATTTTCTTCCAGCGAGTCTGTGCCTGAGCATTTTAATGAGCTTTTCGTCTGGAGTCAAAAATCCTCACTTTTTTTTTGCGGTATAGCAGGAACACTTGATACTGACATGTGAGTTCGGATGTGAATTCATGAACTCCCACTGATGCACAAATAGCTTCACGGAGAATTGTATTACCTTGCAATTTCTTGAAACCCCCAGACACCTGCGCAATAAAGTCAGGACAAACATGACTGTGTATATATGTGACAATCAAAGCCTGCGCAGGGTTTCTCCTGTCTGTTAGGATTTCCAATGTTCTGCCAGCTGATCCTGTGAGCACCTATGTAGATATACACAAGTCAGGACGCTGTGTTACAGCAATGAGACGAGGCTTCCGGAGGACAGCGATGATGCTCGGCTACATCATCTTTCATTAGCGCTGCAAGCGAGCGCTAATTGTTGCCTCATTCTCTTTGAAAGTAAAGTCAGCATTTTATCTTGCGTCACCTTCTTCATGCTGTGTGAGCAATCATGTTGCCCATGAATGTGTGAGAGGGTGGCGAGTCTGTAAAATGTGCGTGGAGCAGTCTGTCAAACGGGGCCCATAGTACTCATTAAGTCTACAGAGTATTAGCGAAAGCGCGGAGAGGTCTGAGAGAAGCAGAGTGAATGAGAGCGACTGGCTTCTGATCAAAGTCTGACAATACGATACTACAGGGAGATTACCATCACTCGGGGAGGTGGGGGCAGTGGGAGGGATTGAGAAAGAGAGGGTGTGAGAGGGAAAAGTGAAAGGGATAAACTGAATCAATGTGAGAGAAGAAGAATGAGAGGAGAGTTGGAGGGAGAGGAAGAGGAGGAGGAGGAGGAGGAGGAGGAGAGGGAAAAAGAAAGGGGTAGTTAAGAGAAAGAGAGAGGGGCAGGCTTTTGATCATGCGTAACAATACCCGGCTGTGTAGGGTGGTATATCGTTGCATCAGTTTTGCTTCATAAAGGAGTGACTGAAAGATATGAGCTCAATACAAACTGCAAGTATTCCCCAGTCAGGTCTCTCTCTAACACACACACACACACACTTTCTGCAAGTCAAACCGTATCCTGAGCTCAGCCTCGCTTTCTAAATTCGACGAGCTCTGTCTGCTTGCATTGATTTAACACCCTCTTACAATGGAAATGTGGCAGGTGTGCAGGCGTACGCTTTCATGTCCGTGCACAACGCTGCCGCAGTGAAGTAAGGAGGTGGCGAGGAGCAGAGCGAGGCAGAGATCAGCATGCAGCACGGCGGGTTTCTTTCCTGCTCATGTTCTGGCACCGACTGATGTTTTGCAGTAGTAGTTAAGCTCAGTGTTGGACATGTGTTGACCAGGTTTATCAGAGCGTTCCACGAGATGTAGGTGGATCTTCCTTATACATTAATAAATTGATGTGTTTGGGGTGAGGTTGTGGATGGTGTTCAAACTTCGCTGAATCTTTCACACCAAACACAAACACTGTTTTTCCCTCCAGTTGACTTGACTCGTCTATTATTACTTACAGCTGGGTCATTCTACGAAAACGTGTCGCTCGATCAAAACTGTGAACTGAGCAATAAATGTCAATAAACAATAAATATACCATAATCATTTTAGAATTGATTTTCCATGATATCTCTTGTAACATTAAAACAATGTAAAAGTTTATTTATTTTGTTTTCAAAGAGTTTTAAACACCTTTTTGTAAGAAGCATCACCCAAAAGCTGTAAAAATGGCCTGTCGCTCAATATGATTGTTCTACTTTTACTAGCTATTAAGGCCCAAAAAGGTCAAACTATCGTAAAAACACAAACTTATATATAAAGCCTCAAGTGTCCTTTCATTACTCATGAATGGGTTTTATTCTTAATATCTGTAAAATGTTGTAAAAAACATCAGTTTAGTCAGGTCGCCAGGTACTTGTCAACCCTGTTACTTTTAATGAAAACACCCCTTCTGAGATAATGGACTGCTCCGAAAGTTGCATCATTTCCTGGGAGTGAAATCAGCTTCCTTTTGTGAACATGCTGGTGCAAAGACAAGTAAGCATCCTCTTCTTTTCATGATTTTTCTTAGAGTTATATAATGTTTGACAGAGGGGGACGAGCTTATTGTGTCAGCCATTTCCACAAAAGGACACGTTAAAAAGATATTTGTTAGAAATTTTTAATATGCATAAATAACATGATATAAGCCTCGAATGAATGCACACCATGTGGTCTCATAATCTTCACCACATGGGTAGTAATGGCTGCCAAGAACATTTTTCGTCAACCCTGTTACCATTCTACCCTGTTACCATGTACTCGCAAAAGTATGGTTTTGCGAGTACATGAAAATATACTTTCCTTATCAATAGTATTTACATTATATACATGATTTTACAAGTTTCATTGCTAGCTGAGAGAGAAATTGAAAAAATTGTGCACTTGGTGAATTTATCCTTCATAATATATCAGATTTTTTGTAAATATGCATTTAAAACATTTTCAAACATTAACTGGTGCATCATAACAGGGTTGACAAAGCACACGTATGCATGTCGATTAAATGTGGAAAAAATATAAAATAAGATAGCCTGAGATGGCACAGCACCTATTTCTGATAGGTAAGGATCAATTTAATCCAAAAAGGGTCATAAATAGTTTTAAAACAGTACTTCGAAAATCAAACATTAAGAATGGGAAATGGCACATTTTCATATAATGACCCAGCTAAGTCGAGCCAACAGGGACACTCCGGTGTCCAAAATATAAGGTACCAGACATGTTTTTAGAATCTGCAAATCAGCAGGGTCATTATGGAGCCATGTGACGTTACACTGGAAGATGGCTGGTTTGTCCCCTGCACGTCTGATCTTGTTGATATCACACGTTTGATATTTTGGTCTCATAATGCAGTTGAACAACAATTGTCACTAAGATCAATGTTTAAAAGAGAAAACTGGTGAATAATCTAAGAAACACAATGGATGCGTGGCCTCAGCAGAAGTTAGTATCACCCTGGATCCCTCAAGGAAAGGCCAAGGGGATTTTTCTTGCATTTTTTGACTTTGAATTATTGCAAAAAAATAATCTCTGTGGCACACAAATGTTTGTGAGACTTAGAAGTTTTGTTCAACAAGATAATCTTCACCACTTTTATGATATTTGAAGCATAAATGCAACCACCAGAATATCTAATGTTAGGCTATAAACCAACTACACCACAGTTGCATGGCTTTAACATCGTCACCACAACGAGGCTGTAAAGTTGGTTTGGCATAATGACGCTCTGTGTCTCATTTAGCCACTCGTTAGCAACCGTCTTTTTTTTAAGACACATAAAGGCTTTAAAGTTTAAGAGCTGTGTATTTACCAGCGTATTTTATGGAGTAGAACAAAATATCAAAGTCTCTTAAGCCTGTTTTAACCACTGAGGCGTCCAGATGTGGTGTTGGTTGTCTACTATGATAGGCCTGTCGTGATATTTGATAAGCCTGTTAATTGCATGGTAAATTAAAAGGGAGACGGTAACTTTTCCGGCCGTGATTAATTGCCATATTCTTGCGTGTTTGTTTTCCTCGTCTCTCTTCACCAAAGAGACTGGACGACAAGAGCGTTCACTGCCGTGCATCGTCTGGCAGCCAGGTGAGTTGGTTCATTAGCGTAATGAACGGAGGGAAACCTCTCGTCATCGAGTGTCTTTGTCTCTGTGGGGGAGGCGGGGCTATGGGCTACACACACACACACACACACACACACACGGTGCGATCTTCGTGAGGGGGAGATGAGGCAGAGAAAAAACGAGAGTTGAGCGTAAGAGAAAGACAGGGAACTTGTTTCTAAACCAGATGACAGAGGGCAGCCCAGTAATTTGGACGAGCCGGTGTGCCGGGTTTGTTCGAAAACCGTCTCAACAAAAAGAATATGACCAACTTAACTGCACACCTGAGAGTGAGAGACTGACAGTCTGTTTTTGTATTTATTTCGATATTTTTACGTGCTATTTCAGATATTTAAATTTTCTTTTTGCATTCCTAAATATTCTTGTGAAATAAATGTTTATTTCTCTTTTAAAGGGTGTACCTGCATCAATATGCCTTTATTATCATTATATAAGTTTGAAAAATGGTCTAAAAACAGCAAAATTACAAGAATAATAAGAATGGATTAAGCAAATTACGCAATATTATCGCTTATTGCAATAATTTCTGACGCAATTAATCGCCCAGCAAAATTTGTTATTGTGACAGGCCTATACTATGACACACTAGATGAGATACAATGATGGATCATTGCACAGAACACTCATTGTTGTTTACAATCTGGGCAAGCACAATCTGATGCCGCATCAGGCTGTAACTGGGCTGATACCGAGTCTGAACCCAGATGTTAAGAAGGTTAGGTTTAGTTGAGTTACTGTAGTTAGGTTGAGGAGAAGCAACAGGTGACAAAGTACCTTTAAATGACTCTGCGTTCACATAAGTTCAAACCAGTGTCCTTGGAAAAGTCCTGGGTTGTTTGACCCAACCACCTCCGTCCAACCATCCCAGCTGCTTCCTTCTTTACCCCCATCACTGCACTGGTCATGTGATCGCAGTCTCCCCAAACACGTGGGTGACACTGGAATTACTGGCTCACAATAATGTGGAATACTGACGAATTTTGGAAAAGTAAAAAAAAAAGTGCATGAGAAGAGCATGACTTGGGTACGGACTGAGATGCTGTGGTGAGTATCATCAATAAGACATGTCATGTTACTTAATGTCGTAACTGTACATGTATTTAAAACAGAGCATGAGCAGGAAACATCCTTCAAAATGTTCGTACAACTTCAATACAGAAGACAGTGAACTCTGAAAGTCTTACATTTTTCCTCAGCAGTTTGGCACCCTGGTGAAACAGACTGCTCTCTTTCAATGATTTGACAAGAATCCACCCTGCTGGAGGGTCCTTGAAGACACGACCAAAAGGAATGAGTATTTTTTCGAGCATCACTTCAGTGTCATGTTATTTATTAGGCATGTCGTCTCTGCTCTGGGATGCTTCTGCCATTTACTGTCGCAGCTTGAAGGACACCGTTTTGATATCGCAAACAAATTTCCCCCGACAGACACTATCTACGCTCCATGTTGTGGCTGAGATTAAATCCACTGATTGCACAGAGAGACACAAAATGGCGGCAGAAATATGTCCACAGGGATGAGACGGGGCGTCCACATGGCCACACAGAGTGCTTCAAAATGACTTATGAGCTTCAGAAAAACCTTTAAGTCGTCTCACACCTTCAGATGTGTTTTTTTCTCTGTCAAGCTGCTGTCAGCTCCCCGTCCCCTCCTCCTCCTCCTCCTCACTGCCCTGCCCTCATTCCACCTCCACTATCACAGACAGACACACAAATATTACAGACACACATCCCACAACACCGCCACCTGAACTCCAACACACACTCGCCCGCTCGCAAATAGAGGATATCGCAATGATGGACACCAAAGCTAGAGGGTGAAAATTGAGGCCGGACGTCACGTCAGACCAAGGACTCATAACGGCTCAATACATCAGCCCGCGTGTTTGTGTGCGTGTGCGCATTTTTATTCCTCGCCGAGATGACACACTTTTGAGCAATGTCCTCGCACGTACGCTAGCAACAACTTTCCATGTGTACACAAACACACAATCAGACACACACACTTCATCACAGATTGCAACTGACAGATGAGTCACTCTGGATCCATTGAAACATGGAGGCAGCGTGATAGTTGTCACACTCGTTTACTGATGCTTCTCCATCCATCTCTGAGCTCATGTGTCCGTCTTCAGAGAGATGAGAGGAGAGATGGAGGTGTGACCTCTCACAGATTGCCTGAACCCATCCCTCTGTGCAATCTCTCTTCCATACTACCTCTGTTTTACGTTCTTCACTCACTCACTTCGACTTCCTCTTCCTACACTCTCTCCCTCCTTCTTTTTTGCTCTGTCTGTCCCTTTTCCCTCCTCATCTCCTTCCCCTCTTCCTCACATCCTTGATGCAACACTTCAAAGTGGAGCGCAGGGCTTTCTGTACTTGGCGTTGCTATGCAGGGAAATGCAGCCTTCTAAGAAACCAAAGCCCGATACACAATGCAGAAGCTCCTGCGTCACTTTGGAGATGGCGAACAAATAACCCGGAGAAACCTCGCACAGCTGGAGAGATCTTAAGCAGCGCTGTGTGATCTCATGGCAATTTCTAGAAATGTATACAAAAAGCAGCTCAGGCTGGTTTTGTTAGCTCTGTATGAAAAATTGAAGAGGAGGGAACGGCTGTAGAATCTTATTACGTGAGGTGCCTGTGGGGCTGGTTAGAAGGTTAAAAAGCAATGAACAAGGCTCTACGAAAGGTACCAGAATTTACTCTTCCAATACTCTACCTGCTGAGGTTCCACAGTGAGATACCTCAAAGCTTAAATGTGCTGTAAACAAGATTATCTGAGCTGAGTGTTGCCTGTAAATAGTATGAACAGAGGTAAAGTCTCAGGGATTTTGCGAAATTTTGACAGATTCTTTGCAGTGCTGTGACCTCAGAACGTGCCAGGATGGTTTGCAGAAGAATGTGAAGCAAGTTGGATCAACCTCTTAGGTGAGTGTCTGTCAGCCCACACTGCAATTTTTTTTCCAGGAACTTACGATATGTAACTGATATTTCACAATAAGTTACATTATTACCACCTCACAGGCTTTTGCTGTGATATCTGACCAAAGTCAGAATTTTATTGTGAAATTCATGCATTCATGTCCACATTTGGTCATGGACTTTCCAAGTCCACATATGACGTCCAAGGTACCCTGGGTGTGTTGGTTGTTGACGTTCTGGGACGCCGTGTCAACTTCAGCCTGTTACATGCATTGTCCGTTTTCAAAATACACTTCTGTTTTCACAGGAAATGTACAGTTTGCATACAGTCTCTTTCAAAATAAAAGCACTATGTTGGTACAACACTGCAAATTAACATTTTTTTTTCCTTCAACAACAAACACACCTGGTTAGGACAAAAGAACAGGGTTTGGCTTTAGGATCTTATGGACGCCAACAGCGCTCTCTCGGGTGAAAGTCGGTGTTCACTGGACCCATCCATCACCCCTCCCGCCCGCCCCAGTCGGACGTTCACCGCCTTAATGTTCGTCCTTGTCCCACATGTTTCCCACCAGGCGCCGTTAAACTTTAACAGCAACCGGCTGCATACTTTGCAGATGTTAAAGCTATAGTGCGTAACTTCTACAGGTCCGTAAATGTCCGTTTCACCCAAGCCACTACTAGGGGAGATGACACAATGCTGATTAAGCCGATCGGCTCCTCTAACATCTCGTGGTATTTTTCAGTATGTATCATTTTTAGCTTATTAGTCGTAATAACGCATTATCCGCTGGGAGGCGTCAGAAGTTACGCACTATAGCTTTAAAGAACACCACCGCAAGTGCTGGTTTTCGACTTCGGAGTGAGACCAGGCTCTAAAACATGGAGGTTAACTGTGAGAAAACAGTAAAATGCAGTAATTGTACTGGAGAATATTGTTAAATCACAGTAATCCAATATACATAAACTGTGAAGTTACAGTTAAGTAAAGTCACTTATTTATAGTCATACTGTACATCACACTGATGTCATGGGCTTCTGACTGAGTGCTGCGACGCCTCACAGCCCCACCCTTAAATATGACGAACTTTAAACCTTAATAAAATGTAAATGGGTGAGTCATGAAAAAAACAAAACACCAGCCTCAAGTGGCCATTTGATGAACTGCAGCACTTCGGCGCTGGCTTAATTTTTCAGCCCTGGAAGTTGCCGCTTGTACAAAACACACTGTTTGTTTGTACCTTCCAGAACAACATACACAGCACTCTGCTGAAATGCCCCCTTTAAGTTTGGAAAGAGTCTGAGGGTCTCATGCATTAAAGACGTTAAAGATGAAGGGTGCTCCTTCAGTTTGAGAGGATGCCTCTTGGATGTCTCCTGGAGAAGTATTGTTGTGACATACAAGTGGAAAGAGACCCTGGGGCAGACCCAAAACACCTGGAGGGATTAAAAATATCCCCTCTGGCCTGGGAAGAACTGGCAGGTGTGACTGGGGAGAAAGACACCTGGGGCCAGTTCCACAAAGAAAGACTTTGGCTTAGATCCAACCAACAGACTTCAGACAGATATCTAGATGTGCATCTGGCTCAAAGGTGTCTAGTTCTTGACTGTCTCAAATTAAACTAATTTGCCCAACACAGCTGACTGAGCAGCTATGTCAAACTGTTTATCTCCCTTCAGTCCGGCTCTGCATTGTGGAAAAATTCAACAGTTAAAAGGCCATGATACAGAGAAGTTCAGCAAAGACGCAACAATACAACAGAAAATTCCAGTAGCTTCAAATCTCAACTCAGTGCTGAGCTGAGATGCTGAGGCTTCTCAATGTGTCAGGGCAGGTCTTATAATAACAACTCATCATGTATATTTTTAACGAGTTACTGCAGGTCTTATTACTGGCTACAGATCATCCTCATTAACCTCAAGTTAGGAGCCATATTGTCTTTTTTCTTGCAACTTGGTGCCACTGACTGTCTGCACCAAGAACAGTACCACTAACATTTAATCATCCAAACTCAAGCAGATGGCCGAATCCACACCATATCTACGACGAGGACAAAAGCGTTTCATCAACGAGAACCGGACGAGACCATGAAAGATTCAAATGAATAAAATGTGCAATATTTTATCTCTGTAGTTATTCTTTTTCTCAATCCTTTATTTCTTTCTTCCTCAGTTTAATTCGTTCACCATCATCTGTCCCTCTCTCCTTCTCCTCTTCCAACTCAAATGGCGGTCCTCTAATTGAATAATTTATTAGTTGGCTGCTTCAGAATTTATTACTTGGGTGGACATTAAACTCCCTCAAACACACACACACTGCTCTGTCCTCAGAAAGAAGACAAGGGGAGGGAACAAATGGAGCAGGGAGACACATGTAAGGGAGATTTTAAGGGAAATGGATTCAGAGGGTGAATGTTGGGAGGACACATTGATGAAAGAGTAGATGGAGAAAAGGAGGGAGAGGTGTGTGTGTGTGTGTGTGTGTGTGGGGGGGGGGGGGGTTATTGGTGAGTTAAGAGGTAAGAGGAGTAGTAAAAGGAGGGACAATTTACCTGGGGTTAAAACAGAGTACAAGGGGCAGAATTATTACAGCTATGTCGAGCAAGACTGCATCCTGCTGTAAAATCTGGGCCACGCTGCTGCTTAACAAGAACCACCTCTCACTTTGGAGACTTCTTCGGTGCAATATTTAGAAATGCTCTTTCCATGAAAAACAGAGCCATGTGAAACTAAATATATACAGTGACTCAGCGTTTCCCTCTAGCACACTGACTCAGCAGTCTGTGGTTAAGGTGACAACCCGAAGACAAATCACCTTAAAGTGTAAGAAGAGTGTGTGGTAAATGCTTTCTTTCATCCAGACCGAGCAAAATAATGGATTATTTCAAGGATGTAACTCTTTAATCAAAGGTAAAGATAGATAGATAGATAGATAGATAGATAGATTATAAAATAAAATAAAAATCAATACTTGGCGTCCATGTGTCGATACGATATTGGAGTCAGAAGTGACCATATTTGTGCAAGAGGCTGGCCCTGTGGGGGAGCGAGGGGTGGATCTGACTGAGAAATGCCCCCGTTGCGTTCAGAAGTCAAGGAGAGTCGCCATTGTTGTTGAACGGCGACCGGGGGGCGTTAGGGAGACATGCAGCAGGACAACAACAACTATTAAGGGGGTAGAAGTCTGAGTAGAGCAGGCGGGAGGATGGGTCCAACATAAAGTCAAGAAGGATAGTCTGCACACTTGTGTGACGTTTCGAGCCAAATGCTTTTCTTCAGACATGAGACATATATCTAGGACGCTGTTTTTAAAGGGACGCCAGTGGGGTCACATGATGGGTCACATGATCAAAGATAACTGAAGAACAGTGAAAATTATTGACAGTGACAATGAATAATACATATATAAAAATATATACAACAATCTCTATACCAGACCAAGAAATGACACCATCAGGCCATCTGGCCGTCATACTTTCAGTCGGCTAGATAGAGACGCCTCTATATAAAATTTAGCAGGATGGCTGATTTAAATCTTAATAGATAGGACCACTCCTTTCAATATTAAACAACAAAAAACATCCAAAAGCATGGGTGGATGGGTCCAACAACCACTGACTTTCACCTGGGAGGCAGGTGTTTGCTTCCCGTATGATTGTAAAGCCAAACCCTGTTCTTTTTACGTAAACCCAACCACGAGCGTTTGTTGGTTGTTGACGTTCTGGGACGCCGTGTCAGCTTCAGCCTGTTACATGCATTGTCTTCTTTCAAAATACACTTCTGTTTTCACAGGAAATGTACAGTTTGCATACAGTCTCTTTCAAAATAAAAGCACTATGGCGGTACAACAGCATAAATTGCCAACACACACAGGAAGTTAGGTTTGGCTTTACAATCTAAAGTGCAACATACACTGCCGCCAGCGTGGCGCTGTGGCCGTCAAGTGTCGCCCCACAACACACAGTGGCACGCAGCAGCATCATCGAGTGTATTTCCCTCCCCAGCCCGCTAGGTGGCTGTACCTACACTAGTTGCCAACGGAAAAACTTTGAGGCAACAACAACTTGGATTTCAGGGGTGAGTTTCTTATCAAAATCGTCTTATTAAAAATTTGAAAAACGTAATAACGTTAAACATCCCTTTGAGCTGATACTACGGCGGCCGAGATGTACATAAAAGGCTTTTCTCGCAGCACCGGCCGCGCTGGAAATACAGCAGTGGGGCGCGTCGGCCGGCGTCGGTGTGGGTTTGTTCATAGAATATAATGGAGGTGGGCGTTTTGATGTGCAGCGTGTGGCGGCAGTGTGTGCTGCACTTTACAGGAAGTGAATACCGGCCTCCTTCCATCGCCCCTCCCACCAATCCTACTCGGACTGCCGCTGGCTTAACATTCATTGTTGTTCTGACGTATTTCCACCTGTCACCACCAAGCGCCATTAAACAATAACAGCAACCAGTTGTGTATCATGCCGACATGACAGGACAGCATTTTTGTGAGTTCCTGATGTCAGAGGTCACTGAGCAAGTGACAGTAGTTGACTTAGGAGCAAGACCGGGTGGACATACCTGTTTTGTCGTGGTTTTAAGAGTGGAGTGGAAAGTTCAATAGACTACGATGTTGGGTGATCGAGAAGACATGTCGATTCAGAATGGCCTTGATAGCAGCGTGTTTCCTGTCTATAGCGCTCACCATTGTTGTCATTACTCCTCACTGGTTCCAGCACACTGCTCGACAACACTTGACAACTATTTTCTGTCGCAAATTAGTATAAGTGTTATTTGTAGAGGACAGGGTTGCATGAGGCTTTATATTAGGCTATACATATTTGTGACCTTAAAGATTTACATCTTCAGTTTACAGGAAAGGTCAGCAGTGACTTCCCCTCGACTAGAAGAGCCAACTGTAAATGTCACATTATTTATTTATTAGGCGTGTCGTCCCTGGTCCAGGAAGGTTCTGCCATTTACTGCTGCAGCTGCAGGAAGGACACAGTTTGGACACCACAAGCAAAGTTCCAAAGTTGGGCCCAAAATACTCTTGATATGAAGATCAATACACCAACATCCAGCTCAGTCCACAGAAGAGTGTTTTGCTTTGTTTTGTCAGTGATGCACATGTTTAATTCTTTAATCAGATGCATGCCGAGATTGCTGTGTCTCTGTTAGTGCATGCAACAGTTTCTTCCTACTGCCCCTGAAGCACACAGTGACCATCCTCAGGCTGTGATCAGCAAACAAGCAACTGGTATGGTACTCAGGCAAGCAGTGAGACTTAATGCAGAGGCCTACGGCAGAGAAACGTGGCAGTGAAACCTCAGAGCCAGCGCGATTCACATGGCGACCTTCCAGAGACGAGCCACCAGAGCCTGAGGCGCAGTAGCCAGTATCCGTTCGGCCTGAATACTCCAGCTTCCAGGGTCTGACTGACCTGGATTTAAGAGACATTTGAAGATGTTTTAATCACCTTACAGCTGTCCTTTATTGGTTATTTTATGCAATAAATCTTTAAATTGCACTCTCAGATGTGTTTATTTAGCTCGGCCCAAGAACCTGTGAAGCCTTGTCTGGAGTCTTGTATGGCCTTTAATGTTTTAATGTCTTTCATGTTTATATTTTAGTTCTTTAATCCAAGCTATTGATTATCATTGGACTGGCCACGTACGTATCATAACTAATGTAGTGGCATGTATAGAAGTGCGAAGATTATCTTGTAGTCAACACTTTCAACAGCAGAGTGACTGAAACAGTTTTAGGCTTGTGGTGCTCCCTCAGTAAAGTCAGGATGAGATATACTGCAGACGACGAATCTCTCTGCAGCAAACATTTACAAACCCGTTCTCCATTATTTTCTGCTCATCTTTTCTCCCTTTGCCACATTGTGTCTTTCTCTCAAACTTGCCTCTACATATATTTTTTGGACTTTCTCGCTCAGTCGGTCTTCTGCGCTGTTTCCCTCACCCAGCCCCTCACGCTCCGTCCCTTCATCTATCTTTTAGTCCTTCCACCCACCTCTGTCTCCCTCTCTCCCTGCATCTCCCTTCCTGCCTGCCTCACAGCCTTCCCTCAGGCCTAGCTTGTAGTTTTCTGTCCATCAGCACTTTGGGGAAAACGAGAGAGGGGAAAGATGAGAAGAAGCGAGTGCAGGGCCTTGAGGCCTGCCGGCAGAGCGGCGGAGAGGCGACAGGAGAGGAGAGAGTGAAGAATCTGAAGTGGAGAGGGAGCGAGGCCGGCAGACTTTCCACTCCTCCGTGTCCGGGCATTGACAAATGGCTGTCTAATGACCTGAGATTAACTGGCTGAGAGGTCAAGATGAAAAAAAGGAGCCATGAAGACAGAAGTGGAGAAAAAGAGTGAAAAATATCACGGGGAGAGGGAGCGAGTGAATGAGAGTGAGATGAATAGACCTCCCTCCTGAGAACAGAGAGTTCCTAGCTGTTGGGTGAAGACTGTTAGCAGCGTGGGGTGGAAATAGATGGATGGCAGTGTTTGTCTTACTTAAGCTTTCCTCAGGTTCTGCAGTCAGAGGCAGTTGGCTGGTCAAACTGACAGAGAGAGACTCTACAGTTGGTTGAACACAAAAATATTTGAATATGTACAGAAAGACTGAGAGATGGTGGTGTGTGGGAACATACATAGCTCGTCTTCAGCTCTCAATCCAAAACACTCATAGCAGCTAAAAGTAAGCAAAAAGCAGTTTCTCATACGAATACAGTTTTGAATTTAAATTAAAGACAGAACGTCCAGCATGAAGTCAATACACTTGTTATTTTAGGCTACAGTCTTGTTTTGCTATCGCTTGCTAGCTTTTAGCTAAATGTCGCTAAGTACTTGACCTCACTGAGTTAGTTTGGGTGCTAGAGGACTGTTTGTGCCTTCAGCATGTCACAGATAAACATTTAAATGGTTTCATGAGAGTGAAAAGTAAACATAGTGTATCTTGTTGGAAGACATGCTGGTTGCCATGTTCCACTGGTGTTGCTCTCTGCCCCAAGAGACTCCTGGGAAATGTAGGAGAAATCAATCTGCCAGTGTTTTGTAGCTACCAGCCTCAGTCTGTGGCTGCTGTTTAGAAAAAGTAAGATAAACTCGAAGAAACTTTTATTCAGCAGCCTAATTTTATTTTCATACCTTCCAGCTTGTTTGGTCAGTGGTCCATGCCATCAGATACTGATGCACTGAGGGAGTATGAGACCTGCTGGACTGCCGACGTGTACTCATCCTAGCTCATCCAATATCTTTGCTTTGCCAGTGGACCTTAACGTCTAAATATGAAATGCTAGGTACCCTCCCGCGTCAGTTGCATCATGCTTGTTACATGCATTGTGTCATTTTAAAATACACTTCGCTTTTCACAGGAAATGTACAGTTTCTGTTCATCAGATGCAAACAGTCTTTTTCAAAATACACTTAAAACATTGGTGAAACACCTCATATGTGCATGTGGTTAAGTTTAGGCAGCAACATTCACACAGGAAGCAAACAGCGGGCTCCCAGGTGAAAGTCCAGGGTTTGTTGGACACATCCACCTCCCCTTCTGTTGAACCTACAGAGACAGAGACTAAGTGCTATATCGTAGGCAACTGGACTCGCTTGCGTTTCTTGAAGACGTTTCGCCTCTCATCCAAGAAGCTTCTTCAGTTCTAAATGACTGGTACGAAGTTGCAGGCTATAAACCCTGTGTGGGTGGGAACCCTTACAGAGTCGTAGGGGTCACATGAGCTCTTAGTTTCAGAGTTGTTAAGGTCACAATGTGAGTCACTGGCCCAGGGGTAGGGAAAAAGTAGTGTCGTAAGCCACCCCCTCTGTTTAACGATGGTCATTCCAGCTTGACGTCAAGCTGGAACGACCATCGTTAAACAGAGGGGGTGAACTGAAGAAGCTTCTTGGATGAGAGGCGAAACGTCTTCAAGAAACGCAAGCAAGTCCAGTTGCCTAAGATATAGCACTTACGATTACCATGACCTGGATGACTGAGAATCTTCACCGACAACTAAAGAGACTTCCTTTATTTCTATGACATTGTTGCCGGTGATGTTAACTGATGCCGTCCGGCGGCGTATCATACTGCCACAGAAGATGCCTCTTTTTGTGTTGGTGTGTGACATGAAAATCACTGACTAAGCGACGATATTTGACTTTTGGGATTTATTTTTATTTTATAGGGACAATGCAGTTAACATAGTTTCAGTACAAAGCATGAATCTGATGCGTTGCATATAGAGTTATAGCTACAGCTAATTTTCAACTCCTGTCCCTAGTTGGGCTTTTAAAACAAATACAACATACAAAATCACAATCCTATAAAACTACAATATACAAATACCCTATACAAAAACAACCTATCGTACAGAATTAAGTTAAAAATAATCACAACTCTAAAGAAAATATAATAACCTTACAAACCAATACAATATACAAAATACCCTGTACAAATAATCCTGTACAAATATAACTTAAACTACAAGGGTTAAGTTCAAAATCATCACAAATCTAAACAACATGAGTAAGGAGAAAAAAATAAATAAATTAATTAATTAAAAAAAAAAAAATCTTACACACCAATCCAAATTAACTACTGAAACTACCACACTCTAAAAATGGGTACAGCTCTGGTTTGCTTTAAGCCAACACTTAACTTTTGTTGTGAAGGTTTTCAGATTAGTTATTGATTTTATTTCAGTTGGTAATGTGTTCCAGTGTTTACAACCTTTAATTGAGAGTGCTGACTGTCCAAAAGTGGTTCTACAGTGTTGAATTCTGCAGTTTCCCTCCACTGTGCTTGTTGTTACTCTGTTACTGTCCTGTCTTTGAATATATCTGTGAAGAGGTTCAGGAGCAAGGTTATTTATACATCTGAATACTAACTTAAGAAAACACAAATCTACAAAACTGTCAAAACTCATAAGATTGTATTTTTTTAGTATATGGCAATGATGCCACCGGATGGGTATTTTATCCATTATTTTTAGAGCCTGGTTGTATAATGAAGAAATTTTGCTCACTGTAGAAGGTGAGGCTTGAGCCCATACTGTCAGACAATATGCAACATGAGAAAAAATCATAGAGTGCATGAAGATCTGAGCTGCTTGAGTTGGAATATAATGCCTAATTAATCTGAAACAGTTAAGGTTGCTCTTCACAGTTTTTGTGATTTTCTTAATGTGTTTATCAAACTTGAGCCGTGGATCTAAAACTGTTCCTAAGAATTTAAATTCATTGACCTCTTGTATTTCTTCATTCCTTATTTTAACATGTAAACTTTCATGCGAGCTTGGTTTTCTTATTGAGACATTACTGACATTTGAGAAATGAGAATCAGACAGCAGCATTTTTTTTTTATGCTCCAAATAACTTCTATCGTATGAAGAGCACAGAAGTCCAAACGGGAACTGCCCATTGTTCCGAAGTCCTGTTGTTCCGAAATCATCATGATGCCCTGTGGTTAAGGTCTGGTTAGGTTTAGGCACAAAAACCACTTGGTTAGGGTCAGGAAAAGATCATGGTGTGGGTTAAAATGAAAAAGAAAGTGGCAAACACATAAGCTGTGAGCCTGCTCCGCCTCAAGCCTTTCCCAGCTGACCCAGAGCCGGTCACGGCGCACCATACGCCCGCCGCGAACCGTTCAGCACTGTGGACCGTCGGACTAACGGGATGTCAAACCAATGGGCTGTCGGACCTATGACATGAACCTGTCCACACAGGGCGGGCAGAAGGGGAGCTGGATAAATCAAACAAACTTCAGACTGCTGTTCATTTGCTGTATGAATCGTTGGTCAATCGGACGTCACCCGGCGGTGAATCATACCCCTGCAAAAGGTGGCTTTTGGTTTCAGTGTCTGGCGCTGAAATCACTGACCAAGCGGCAAAATCTCACAGGTTCAGAATGAGAACAGACTGACAGACACATACCTGCAGTCGGTGCTGTAAGATGGTTTATTAACTACTTTGACCCATCCAACATCTTTATGTTGTGTTCACAACCGGCGCAAATAGAAATACTCATGTAAAGTCAATGGAAACTTGATTAGATGCGAATTCCCACCAGGAGACACGATGGACGGGTCACAAATGATGCGAAATACAATGCGATGCGAATGAAGCAAGTAGCATGATTTCACATCACACGCTCATTTGCGAGAGCTGAAAAAACTGAACATCAGCCACCGATTCGTGCTGCAATAGCCAATCAGCATTGATATCCATCAGGGACGTACGACATCGAGGACGTACCGGTGGAAGTTCATTCATTGATTCAGCAATGTCACGCCCATTTGACGAGAGATATTTGCACATATGAAGCGAGTCAACACAAAATATTGTAGCGTTCAAACTAGCACGAAAATTTGCGTTGTGTCTGGTGTGAACACAACATTAGAATCTCTTTTCGAACTTTAAAATGAAAGCAGACTTTTGTCAATTCTGTTTTATTTCATATTTGAAAAATTATTTTGACAATTTTTTATTATCTATTCACTATGGACTCAAAACAAAACATACACTACTTTGTTTTTTTCCTGTATTTTGGTGTCCATTATGACATTTTAATGGCAACTGTAGTGTTTCATATATTTCATAAATTTATTCTTATTTTTATTCTGATTTTTTTCCTTTTTATAGTTTTCGTGTTTATGACTTTTAATATTTTCTTCTTTTGCTGTTCGACTGTTTCTTTCTCATCTAAATTTGTTCCCAGTAAAAGTGCTGCTCAGGTGCAACATGAAAGACTGTACAGTAAAATATGCACATCATTGATAAAATGTTCCTCGCTGGGTTTTTAATATTATTCAAAGTGCCACATAAACAGTTAGTCGTAGCTTTCAGTTGCTGGGCTGCTGGTGGTGTTATTTAAAGGTTAAAAGATTATTTCTTTGTCCTCTGTCTCAGTGTTCTCCCCTTTCTAAATTCATTGTTTGCTCTGTCTGCATTCACATTCAGTGTGTTTGTTTGTGTGCATTGTGTAGCTGTGTGTAAAAGTCCATTCACTTCTGTTGCGGCGAGAGAAAGAGAGACCACTTTGTTGACCCAGGCTGATAAATTATTTAATTCGATTACCACCATCTGTATAGAGGAAGTCAGAGGACAGTGCTCGGTAAGAACGCTCGGGCGTTTAAGGTGCAGACCACACAGGGTGCACAGAGACCTTTAACCGCTGAAGAGCAGTGTGACAGATCGGGGGAGCTCATGGTGCACTTAGATTCTTCTCTATTTTGGCTGAAAATAAATGTGTGTGTGTGTGTGTGTGTGTGTGTGTGTGTGTGTGTGGGCAGAATACAAAACCTCCACTGGGGACTGAACAGGCTGTGGAAGGTAATGATTGTTGCTGTAAGGCCACCAGCGTGTTTCTACCAGCGTTCATGAATCCTGACAAAGTGCCATTGAGCCTGACAGTGAACTTATGAAGTCTTGGAGCAAAATGAAACTATACCCAGCATTCAAACCAAGGTCAGACACACACAGTCATAAGAGCCCTCTCCTTGATGCATGGCCACTCTCCGCTTCATTAATAACATTAGAAAGTAATCCTTTTACATTAAGTTTTTCATTTCAGGGGCTGAGCCCACGCTCGGATCTGTCAATAAGTCTTTGTGCTGCAGTGGCCCCCTCGGCGCTCTGTGCCACAGAGCTATTATTTCTGGGACAAAGGTTTTTTGAGCCGGTGGAAATGACAGTGTGACTCTGACTGTACTGGAACACGGGTCAAAAGCACTGCCCATGTGGGAATACATATAATAGGCTGTGAAACCTTTTCCCATACATTCATACCTACACCAGAGACGCACTCAATAAAAGAAAGCCTTTCTTTGTGTAATACATATTTCATTGACTTTCTTAAACATATTTTCTATGTTTAATTCCACTTCCTGAAGCACGCAGACACCAGAGACACAGCCAAAAAAACAAACCATAATGAAACTGTGAGAGCGTCACCTCTTACAAATATTCAGGTGCCTGTTTTTGATGAACATCTTAAATTTGATGTAAACACTGAGCAGCGAGGGCAACGGAGACTTCACCTCCTCCATAAACTAAATTCCGTCTCCATCAGTCGCATCATCCTCTGCTGTTTCTGTCAGTCTTTTACCGAGAGTCTCCTGTGTTTTTCATTTATCTGCTGGTGTCACAGCCTCACAGTGAAAGACAGAAACAGTCTAAACAGCATCATTACAATCAGCTCTAAGCTCACAGGACGGACTCAGCAGAACAGAAACACTTATATTAGCTTCTTCTGGACAACTTGTTCCTGCAGGCGGTTTCTCTCTGTTGCCGTCAAGGCGTCGTTACGTTTTACCTGCTGGTTCATCAAACCAGTATCCAAAATCTGTCATTCACGCTGCTCTTTTAAATTCTCTGTAAATATTATTGTTTTTTAAATCTCTTTTATTGATAATCAGTCTGTTCACTTTGTTTATAGATTCCTTCATTCTACTGTACTCTGTGGCGTATTTTTTTTTTATCTTTGATTTGCTTTTATAGAATGTGTGCAAGGCCAGCTGATCAAACAAATTGCTCCCAGGGGAAGAATAAAGTTTTCTGACTCTGAATCACTAATTTTATTGTTTATTTTTAAAAATCACAGTACGGGCCAAAAATATGAAGTTACGTCTTATTTCTATTTTATTTTTTTGTTTTTTATTCATTTATTTATTTTTTGTAATTTTATAATATGTTAAATCGTGATTATTTTCTCCACGAGTTTGAGGACCTAAATTTAAAACCATATATATATATATATTTTTTTTAGAGCTGATTCACGGGAGTTGTTCTAAGTAACTTAGCATCACGCAAACAAATATAAATGTTTGAATTTTTGTCACTATGGAGACGCTACACATCACCAGCTCAGTCAGATTTTCCACATTTCAATCATTCAGTTCATTTCACAGAAAACATGAACACCAAAGTGTAATTCATTCAGGTGGCTTTTGGCGTTTGTGTCTGTCGCTGAAATCAGTGACCTAGTGATGGCAGAACAGGCTGCATTGTGGCGGCAGCAGCTCAGTCCATACAGACTTGGGTTGCTAACTGGAGGGTTGCTGGATCAAGCTTGGAGCATGGACTGGTAGCTGGAGAGGTGACAGTTCACCTCCTGGGCGCTGCAGCAGTGCGCTAAGCAAGGCACCGCACCCCAACTGCTCAGGGCGCGCTATCGTGTGTGCGTTGTCGTGACACAAAGAGAAACTTGAGAATAGACAACAATCAACATTACATATCTGAGAAAAATATAAAAAAGTAATCGAATAATTTAATCAAACTGTTTTTATAGTATATTTGTAGATATCACAGCTTACATAGAAAAAAGGATATAATTTGTTTTAGCTAGCTACTGAGCATGACACAGATGGGTTTGTCTTTTTGAGAACATATGTAGCAAATGGCCCCAGCAGGTATATTTCCAAGGTGGCAATCTGAATCACTTGCGAGGACCCGCTGTCTCTCCAGGCCCCTCCACCCCAGGGGCCCCGGTGCAATCTCACTGCCTGCACTGTCTATATTGATGCCTCTGACAGCAAACAAAACAAAACAAAAGAGTCACGTTTGAACTGATGTAGTTTAGGTTGTGTTTAAGATGCCAAACTACCTCATACTGTATGTGCTCTTTGGCCTCACAGTTCTTCTGTCAGAAGCTTTTCCATTTGTTGACACCAAACAGACAAAAGCTACAAAAAGGTGGATCTTAAGAGAATTTATATTATCCTTTCTCTTTTAATATGAAATCTAATGTTTAGACAAATGCTGATGGGAATCATGGCAGACGTGTCAACAGTTGTGTGTGACGTACACTTCATCCCAGATATCTTCATACGTTTTCTGTTGCAGAATTTATCGTCCTTTTATTGGAGTGAAGTTAGAAACAGCTCGTATTCAGACTCACGGCGTACATGCACTCACACACTATCTGTGTATCTAAACTAATCATCTCTCCCTCTCTGTGTCTCTCGCTCTGTCTCTATTTTGGACCAGTGTTGCCATACTTGTGTGTGTGTGTGTGTGTGTGTGTGTGTGTGTGTGTTCTGATTGCTCAAACCTAATGGTGTGTCAGGACTGTGAAATGATCTGTGTCTTCAAATCCTCTCCCTTAGCTCAGCTCAGCTCTCTCTCTCTCTCTCTCACACTCACACACACACACACACACACACACACACACACACACTTTCATCTCAGCCGTATTGTAGTAGCAGTAAAATGTCATTTTCAATGCTGCTGAGGCGACCCCTCTCTCTCCTGTGAGGATGCACTACTTCAGGTTGTCTGGCTGCCTGTCAATATTGCCATGGAAACCGACATGACTTGAATTGCGTCTCGTTATAAGCAGGTATGATTTTGACAGAATCTACATATGTGTGCTTTCTATTGTTTTTCTCCTTCAGAGTTTCTGCTGCGAGGAGAGACCTGCACGCTGCTGAAAAACAGCAAACACTTTAACACCTCCGCAGGATTTAACATCTGAACTCTGGTTCCAATTAGTGGGCTGTGAAGACGTGTTTTTCACCCATGCTCATTGTGGTCTCACCCAGCAGGTGCCAACTTTGATCACAGCCAAGAAAACTGCAAACTGAGGGGCAAATTCACCAAAGGACTGCACGCATGTGCGCCCGCTAAACCTGCACAAATAAAACAAAAGAGGAAACCGTGTGATTCTAAAAGCACCTGCAAAGGGTGGAACGCACCCCAATCTGCGCTGCCAAGGAAATCAGTGCTCCTGTGCTGTTCGCACATATTTAAATGAGGTGGTCTGCATTTGGCACAAAACTGGCTCCTTCTATGCAAATGAGCCTCATTACAAAATAGTCTCACTTACAGAGATCAGTGCTAATAGTCACGCAGCTACAGTGCATCTTCAGAGAGCTGGTAAAGTGAATTAATAAGAAGTGTTACGCCCATCGTCTTTTACAGTCTGAAGGTGTGCGTTTGAAAACATCACTGACACACAGATATAAAAACCCTAATGCAGTTTCTGTCTGTCACTTTTAAACTGCTCACCTGAAGTTTTGAGAAACGCCTCCGCACCTCATCACTCATCGTCTAAAAACTCCAGTTTTCTTTTTCTCTCTGCTGTTGATCTGCCGACTGTGATCTGGCTCAGAAGGTCCAGACACACTAAACGGAGTTCAGAGAACTAGCATCAATGAAAGCCAAATGTGTTACCTCACATCGCCTTTTGTCTCGGCCAAAAAATTGCACATGAACACATCGTAAAGACTACAGCTAACAGCCAACAAGTGTCTACGTTCTGTGCCTGCATGAGAGGAAACATCTCTCCACACCAGCAGAGGGCGGTAGTGTGTATTTGTCATTCAAAAAGGGAAACAGGAAAACTGTCTGGATGCTAGTTAGCCAGTTAGCACATTAACAACACAATCCAGTGTGTAAACAGAGCATGTTTACTGTGCTCCAGTAACACAATCCATCAGAGAACACTTCTGCTAAAGAGCTCAATGGCTAAAAAAATAATCTTACTCACTAACATCTGTTTCTCTTCTCGTGCGCGGCGTTGAACTGCCAATTGGAATGATTTCACTCACGACAGGCTCCTCTGTCACCAATTCAACATTCACCGCTCACCGACCGCCCAATGTCGACTGATGGCCCACCATCCATTTGGTGTGTCGGGGCGAGAGACTACATTTATACTTTGTCCTTTTTGCATCTGATTGCAGTTTTGTGGCAAACTGCACTCAGCTGAAAAACTGTACGGGCGTGTTTGTGTTGTAATGTCATAAGCACAATATCTTTTGGTGAATCTGACCCTGCCCCGTCTCCACCAAACCATCAGGGGTTTAGTTAGTTTAGTTAGTTTAGTGTTGCGGTAGTCCACAGGAACAACACTCCGCAGCTCCTCTGTTTGTCACTGATGCCGCTCTGTTCTGCTTCCAGGGGGTGTTTGCTGCTGCTCTCCCTGCATTAGGCTTTCCTTGTAGGCGCATGGAAGGGCAGAGAGGCCCCAGGACAGAGCCATATTGGCAAATACAGTGCTGCAATGGAAATAAAGTTTTCTTTGACAGCAGTGGTCCTGACTGAAATAAGCCTTTGGTTGGCTGAACCTCGCTGACACTTCTACAGCACGGTCCTGTTCACAGCTCCACTGCGGAATAATTTGATTTTGTAAATAATAATTTATGAATCGTTGCATGTATATATTTCGAGACCTTAAATGGAGGGCATCTGAGCCTTGAGCCTTTTTAAAATTGTTTCCAAGTGACAATTAATTCACAGAGTTCTGAGTTCAGTATCAGCATGAGACTCTTCCTTCCTTCAACAACTACTATGCAGGAGTTCTTAAACAAAGCGCTGTCTATTAAAGAGAAACATATCTATGATTCCAGATGGCTTCCTGACTGCTGTCGTGTAGAAGTTATTTTAATTACTCTGCAGACAGTGTGTTTCAAAGTTTTTGTTTTTCCTTCCAGGACAGCTTGTGTGCTTCCTGATTATAACTCAGCTGTAATGTACCCAAAAAACAGCAACACTTAATTGCATATCTTTTTTTTTCAATTACTGAAGTTACCTCAACTTAACACAAAGATATTTCTCACAGTTTTGGGGAAAGTAAAATCTTAAGTGGCCGCTCTTCAAAGACACAACAAGAGCATTGTGACAGCTGTGTGAACAATAGCCTGTTTGCAGAGAGAGCTTTTCAGAGCCACCTGTTCCCAAAATCACACTCTTGTCATTGATGATTGTATACAAGCGCACCTATCCCAAAAACAAGCGCCTCTCCCCCATACTTGTCCACAGAACAAGTGCTCCTGAGTGGTGCCTGTCAACAAAACAAGCACCCCCACTGTACAGAGGTTACAGGCGACAAGTGCCTCTCAGCGGCGGCTGCTGAAAAATCAAGCCCTGCTCGGATGTGTGTGTTTATCACAGGGGCCGGCCTACGCACTGCAGATACAAAATAAATAAATAAACAAGTGCCCCTCAGCGGCGTGTGTACATAAATCAAGCGTCCCTCACTGGTCATTGTGCACAACAATCACCCCTCAGCTGTCCCTGTCTAAAAATTAAAAGCGTCTCAAAGGTTGTGCTGTAAGAAAACAAGTGCACTTCTGTGGCCTCTTTTTTTCTACGGATTCTATACATCAAGCACTCCCTGGGTTCCACCTGGTCAAAGATCACAGTGATATTTCACTTTAATAGTGCAGTTTCTGTCTTTATTTTGTTTTTGTTATTGCACTCACATGTCAGCAGGAATTCAGGCACAACACACCTCCAACACCGACTCCTGGGATGCACTGACGGACTCTCTCCATCGAATGAAAAATTACGTGCTCCTATTTTTACTTCCCAGTAAACCGTGATTACAGAAGTATTAAAGAGACAGTAAAGATTCTTTGAAGTGGGCTTGTTGAGTACTCACTCATAGTGAGCCTGTTACGCACAGTAGATGTCCGTCGACAGTCCCCCAGTTTGGAGAAGCAGGCTGGGGTATGACACAGAAGCTAAGAAATGAGCTTCTGTTGATTTGAGTCGGCAACAAAATGTATTTTAGCCACCTAAAAAAAATCTGTATCAGTTCAAGCTCACGCTACAGTATGTAATGGGGTCCATTATACAGCAGTAACATGTGTAAAGGTGGGTTCACACCGGACCTGGGTTTTTTTTCGCTAGAGACGAGTTTACATACAAAGTCAATGCAAACGGGTGATTGAGCGTATAATTCGCCTGGGAGAAAAATCGCTTGGGCTCCGAGGAATAGCGAGAGAGCAAAATTTCGCTCCTTGCTTGAGATGAGAAATCCTGTCTGAAGCTGTATTTCACTGGGTCCTGTCGCTTGCAGCTCAACGCTGATTGGCTGCCAAAATCCTGGAAGTGGCCGTCTTCCTTTGGTCAACTGTTGCCACACCGGTGGATGTTACGATGGCAGTGGACGCTGACAGATTCATTGCTGTCGTGTCATCCCACACACAATTAACGACTACAGGAAAATTGTGGCGAGAGATATCCAAACAGATGGGAGTCGATGGTAAGTTTTAAAAACGTACTTTGCCCCCTTCAGTTGGAAGTAGTTAGCGCCAGTTAATGTTGAGTAGCTAACATTGTTCATTCTTTGAACTGTTAAAAAAACGTTAAAAACCCTGTTGTGTTGTTTGCATTTCAACATGACAAACATGACAGACATGCAGCTGTTAAGCTAACGAGTAACAGTTTTTGCTAGCTAGCAACAAAGTAATGTTTTAATCTGAAAATAGTAATGTAAACAACAATACAAACAATATACAATCATCGCATTGTTTAACAAAATAAAAAAAATTAATAGTCAATATGTGGAACGTTTAATACCCCTACGTTCACCTTTGGGGGTACCCCACCTATAAAGGCGTGACTCCTGCCTTACCTCTCCCCTTGCTGTTGTACTCCATGGGAGAGGTAAGTGACGTTGCTCTTGTAGTAATGTACGTGTTTTAGGGCTGTTAAGCTGTTTACAGGTTCATTTTTCAGCCTAAACTTTTTGTACAATACGCAAACATATTCCTGTGTCCGGTGTTGAAGAGAGTGATATAAGGGGCAGATCACATGCCGTGTTTTTTGTGGCCTCAAATTCATTGTTTTTAATGTAAAAGCGTGGCAGGCGTGGTCAAACTCCAGAGGGACGCTGCTGCGACGTGCATGCGTTCCCGCGTGCCTGTCTTTCAGGGCATGACGGCTGCGCCCTTCGATGAACAGAGTTCAACTTTCGGAACACAGCAGCAAGCACTGCGTGTCATGTGACGAGGACCAACCAATCACAGCTGATAAATATCTTTCCCTTGTTCTATAAATGTCAGTGTGTGATAAATATGGAGGAGAAGTTAATCATTTTAGTGTGGGGCTGTCAGAGCTTTACGTCTGTCCCACTGCACTCAGGATTTCAGGTGAATAGGCTATGATATGGTGCTGGTTATGGTCGCTTAGCAACCTCAGGCACAACCGGCCTCTGCACCCTTTAAAAGTTGGCACAGAAAAGACACAAAAGTAGCGCCCGGCACCTGACCTTGCATTTTCCAGGAGGTTAAAGATGCAGCATGTGACTATGGATTAGCACATCATACAACCCCACTTCAAAAAATCCAAACAGATGCTAAATTAGTTTTAACAGAAATCAAGTTCTGTACAGTTCTAGGGTCACTTTACTTCTCTTGAGTATTTCTACTTCTGCTTCACAATATTTCAGTGAGTATGTTTACATGAACAAAATACGCTCCTACTGAGCTGTTTACATGGCTGATGGAAATTAACATTCCTCTAATATTCCTGTTGACATGCAGCTGTGCATACTTTGATTAATGTGCCCTAACATGTCATTCATCACGTTAAAATACAGAAACAGCCCAGTCGCTAGAAACAGATGGCATTGTACATCTCTGCAAACCACTACAGTGTTACATTTGCACGTCTCAGAGGTGGCATATCACTCATATCATTTCTAAAGTGGTGTAATATATAAGCTGACATTGTCATCAGGAGGTGGAGGAGTTGCCAGATGCAGATGCAAAACCATTTGTTTGTTAGAGTCATTGCTGTTTTTCCAGCCGCATTTTAGGCTCCAGATGTGGGTGTTCTGTAGCAACCTAAAACCAGATTATGGGCATATCCCACACGTCTTATGTGGGATTTAGAATCAACGGCATAGCCTGACGCGCACCTCCACAGAAATGTAACTAAACGTCACAGTGACGCAGACCTCCTGTCTGTCTCTGTAAGCTGAAACCATTTCCCTCAGTGGAAACAAAGCTTTGATTTACTTTAATTTCACAGATAAGAAACAATAAATTGTGAAGACAATAAAGCCTCCACACACTGTGTGTGATTTATCCTGGCTGAAATATGGTGAAAATGTCTGCTCATTGCTAGGCTAATTTATACAATGTAAAATAGGCTTGTGCTAATAACGTTAGCATGTTGTATTTGCTTGGGAAACGTGTTTAGTATAACACAGTTGTTTTGTCAGTGAACCTTGTGAGCTGTAATGGCGCTTAATTTTGTAACGTTACCTTTGTTACATGTTGCTGTTGTCCCTGGCTTCATATGAGAAGAGGAAAAGGTCGCTAGCTGCTAGGCTAATTTATACAATGTAAAATGCCATAGGCTTGTGCTAATAACGTTAGCATGTTGTATTGGTGGGGAAAATGTGTCCAGATAAAGACAAGTGTTTGTCTGTGAATGCTGCGAGTTATAGTGAAGCTGATTTGTGTACTTGTGTTTGAAACTGTTTCTATTAAGCCATGTTTAATGTGTGTTTAATGTGTGTTTTAGGTGTGTAACTAAACTTTACTGCACTTCACAGAAACCCCATCGCCAACTAGTGTTTTGGAGGTGTAACTGCAGAGTGACACAGACACACCACCACACAGGTATAAGTGCACACAACAGTGTATGCTCTGCATAGAGCTGACAAACAAGTATAAATCCACCTGATTGTAATATCCAAAGAGAATATGCTGTTTACATGACTCATATAAATTTGGAATATTGTCATATTTGGAGTATTCCTGGAACACTAGTGTGCATGTAAGTGTAGTCAGGGTATGGCACTTTTTACTCTGTATAGCTGAGAGCTGCACTCACTTAATACTCTGCAGATTTAACTATGATCAGCCTCTCAAAACTTTGATTTATTATAAACTATCCAACTGCAACATGTCTAATGAAAATGCTGCCTGCATGAGACAGAAATATTTCCAATATAGTAAAGTAACACTCTGAAAGAGTTCCCTCAGCTTAATGAGCACTGTTTCTTTTACTTAATCTGTTTAGCTGATAATATTTATGTACTTTAACTTGAGTCCATTTTTGAAAGCAGTGACATCTGAATGCTTTTTTCCTCTGCAGTCATTTACCGGCTCGTCTAAGCGAAACAAACCGTCCCACTGTGGTTGTACAACAACGGAGAACAAATGGTTTTTACGTGTACCTGCTATGTTAGAAAACAAGCGCCCCCTCAGTGAGTGTTTTGTAAAACAAGTGTTTAACAGTGGTGCTTGTCAACAAAACAAGCACCCCTCTGCTGTTGAGGTTATAGATGACAAGTGCCCCTCAGGTGTGGCTGTCTGAAAATCAAGCGCTCCTCAGTAGCGTGTCGGGGACTGTCTGTGTCTGTAATTGCTTTGAGCCGTCAACTCAGTGGTAAACTGAAAGGACCCAATTAAATCCCACAGACTGGTGTCTGAGCGGGCGAGGGTGTGTGTGTGTGTGTGTGTGAGAGAGGGTTTGACATGGTAGAGCTTTTATATTGCTCCCAGCAGACTGTAAGCAGATTTGTAGTGGTGTCTTGTCACCATCAGAGGCCTTTGGTGTTTTGTGAGAGTGTGTGTGTGTGTGTGTGTGTGTGTGTGTGTGTGAGTGAAGTAATAAGTGTTTTTTACCCCCCACCATGGCAGCAGCAGGACAACAGCGCTCGCTCTCTCTCTCCATCATCTGCTTCCTGTTTCCTTTTGCTGCTGTGTGCTGTTACTATTTACTGTAAGAGTCTGTTGCTATTTCATCCACATCACAGTGTTTGAGTTGGAGGCCATTTTTATAGAGATGCACCAATTCAGTGCTTAAATACGGGTATACGCTGATATTCACCTTGCTGACTCTCGTCGGCTTATTGGCAGATCGGATGACATTAACCGATGGCAGTGGATGATGTTCTTCTGTCGTGTCACATCAGTTTTGCGCAGGCTGAAAAGCAGGTTGGAGACTAACGACCTCAAACTTAAATTAATGAGCAGGCACAAGACAAATACAATGATGGCTTGGCAAATGGGCTCTGTGATCTTACTGATGTGTGATGAGATGGCTCGTAGAAGAAGGCTTCCCGGGGATGACCAAAGATTTTTCCTGCAACCCCCTTCAGGATGACAGGACGCAGTAAATGCATTATTGTCACGTCAGGAGAAACACCCTACTGTCGCCAATCTTTGGTCTGAGCTGGGCATGAAACAGGAAGTTAAACTGGGTGGAGAGGGGCTTTCAGGTGTTCAAGATCGAGGTACGTTATTACCTCCATTACCTGGTGTTTATAGGGCGATGGTGATGCAGCTTCTTCCAACTAAAAAAGAATCAGTCGTTGAGCCAATAATGTGGAAGAAGCTCTGCCTGATTTGTCGATAACTGCACCTCGTCTGGTGCAATACCAAAGATACAAGTCAGAGGGTTAAAATCAATATCTTTGCAGAATACAGATGAAAACTGGACTGAATATATCCACCTAGAAGGTAGTTAATGCAGGACATGTCCAGAACATGTGACTGAGGTTGACTTGTGATTACATCTGGAGCAAGTTGGGTCTGACCCCATTCTGGCCAACCGACTCCTGGACAGGTGAAGCCTATCGACACGTTCACGCTCAAGAAGTCACAGGAGTTCAACCAGGGACATTTCAAGTACAAAAACCTTTCACCTCCTTCTGTGAACATCTTTCTATCAAAACATTACACACAAGTTTTATATCTAGCAATTATGTTGTGTACTGTCACTTGTGTTTTAGTCTGAAAAGCTGCAGATCAGATCAGAAGCACAGAGAGTTGTTGACTAGAGATGATACGCCGTCTCATGGCGGTCACTTCCTGTCAACGTTACAGATCAGAAGCACAGAGAGTCGTTGACTAGAGATGATACGCCGTCTCATGGAGTTGACTTGGGGTGAACCAGCAGGTTTTTACAACAGTGCAGTGCAAGTAGTTTCCTGTTTCAGGAAACTACTTGCTCGTCTTTGGTCTGAACTGAGCTTGAGGCGTATCGGCTACTTATGTTTAATTTCAGTGGACATTAAAATCTAGCTGTGGAGATCAATTTTCTTCAACCCCACTGCGCCTTTTTTAGGAGCCAGGTTTCTCACATACATGAAGTCACATTACTGAAGAAGAAACTCAGTTGTGTATAAATGTACTTGTCTTTCCAGCAGCTGTTTTCTTCCTTAACTTTGCATCAAAAGAAACACGTTATTCGGACGTTGTGCTCCGTCCCTGGATTTCAATTAAGAACCAAAAACAAGATAAACTTAAGGACAGATGCTTCCATACAGCGAGTCAAACAAAAAGACCACATAAAAAAAAGCATCACTTTCAAAGTCTGCAGTCTTCCCAGTGTCTCTGTCTCACTGTTTGCCATTCTGAATAAACCTGCATGCCTCTAACCTGTTGGTCTCTCTCACTTCATTAGATAGACAACGATAACAGGAAGTTCATGGGGGAGTTTTAGGGGTCAGATGTCGTTCTGGCTGTGCTAATGGGGTCAAACCTGGCTTAAAGAAAAAGGAGACACAAGCATTGATGCCATCACTCATACATTCACACAGAAAAAAGGTGTTTATTACCAGGTGTCACAGGTCAAACTTTATTCCGATGCTGAAAACTTTTCAAAGATTACATTTATTTGTCTGGTCCCTGCCTCCACGAAAACAAGTGGAGAAGGAAAATGAATGTGTGAAGGCCACAAACAGGCTGAAGGGCTCCAACAAAGCAACGAAAAAAACAACAAATTACTGAGCAATGAATTAAAAAAGAAACAGACACATAAAGAAATCACAGAAGCAAGGACACAGGCAACAAAACAAAAGTGAGGACAGCGTCACAGCCGCGTCTGGAGAAATAGTTTTCCCCCCACATCTCTCCACAACCTTGTTTCAGCTCAGTAAATAAACGATCCATCATCGTTAGCCATCTGGCATCTCAGCCTATCAGAAGCCTGGGAAAGCTGTTACTGAGTGGCATAGGATGTGGCGGCTTGCCGGATAGGGCCAATTGCCTCTGAAAGATGACTGCTTAAAACAAGGCTGTACATGTGTATTACGTTAGCTGAGCATGCAGAGAGCGAGCGGCTGCGACGACGATACTCAAAGGAGGAAAAAACATCTGAAGCAGCCGCGATTAATTAAACCATGAACTTTTCTATTCAAGCTTGGATTGACTGATTCCATCTCCTGAGTGGTGAAAATCAGATCTTTGGTTCCAAGTTAGTGAGACCGATCCAGGAGCGTTTATGTTTCTGTGTGTGTGTGTGTGTGTGTGTGTGTGCTGGAGAGTGCAGGTTTGTTTGTGAGTGAAGGAGCGATACATCCTCATTGATGCTGTCAGGTGTTGTGTGTTACATTATGTTTGTAAAAGTGTGTATCATGTCTGCTTTAACACACAAACACACACGACACACACATGTTGTATGTGTAAAGACAGATAAATGTTAAATGTAAATTAACCCTTTATCACTGGACATGCTGCAGACGGCTGCAAGAGATGGTTGTTTGGATGATTCTGATCAACTTGATCTAACAGAACCGTAACAGCTACAACATTCATTCTCTCTGCAGCAGAAAGCTGAGGCTTCTGTCTTCTCTGTCATGTCAGGACTGTACCTTACATGCGGTTACATGCCATGCATAGGTGGCATTTTGCCATTATTGTGCTGGTATTTCCTTGTAATGGCTGCAGGATCATTGTTTGCATAATCTTGTACATATATATCAATCTAAAATAAAACCCACGTTCGCAAAAACATCTGTTCTTTTTGGAGTAGAAAACTAACACCTCTTTTCAACTTGCTTGGTTTGGTTTGGTTTGGTTTGGGCCATCAGTCCAGCCCAACAGGGATTTGCATTTCCATTACAACAGGACTACCTGCTAGCCTGGAAATCCAGACCCAAATCTAGACAGATTTAGGGTCTGGCTATGAGTAATGAAAATGGCCCAACTCGAGGGGCGGCACCAAGCATGCATTTGTAAATATCACTGCACGCAATTGGATAACACTACGACCAATCAGAACAATACACGGGGTGACGTATCCAGAGCTTAGCTACCAGCGGAGCTAACTGGTAGATTAGACTCTTGCCGTATCCGGTCAGCAAAACAGCAAAAACATCCTTCTTGCAAAGGAAAGACTCGAGCGCCGTCTTCTGTTCCTCTTTTAGAGAAAAAGCCAAGTCTAACTCGTTCATTGTAGCGGCCAAAGCTGTTTCAAACAACTGGTGTTCATCCGTAGCCATCTTGCAATGTTTACTGAGTGATTCCGGACTTCGTCGTCGCAGCGCTGTCGTCATCTATTTAGCTCACCTCTGGCCCGCCTATATCAGATACACCGATGTGATTGGTGCAGCTCGGCTCCAACAGCATGGGTAATGAGCATCATTACTGATTGCCAGAGTGACTCGCTGAGCAAATTCAAATTGTGCTCTCGTGAGATCTCTGGATTTTCAGGGTAGCTACTTGCATGAAGGTATGTCTTTAACTGATGATGTTTTAAAGCAGCAGGCTGATCCACAGCTGCAGCTCTTCATCAACATCTCACTGTGGCTGTTTCTGCTTTTTCTCTTCCTCCCTGCCGCATTATTACACTTGTCTTAACTGAAGAAAAGCTGCAAACAAAGTTCCGCTAATTCAGTGATAAACACATTTCACTTCCTGTAGACTCTTCACAATAAAAGTCCCCTGTCATTTTGCAATGTATAAACTTTTATTGTGAAGCAGCAAAATAAGGAAATGTTGAGTTTTCGAGCAGCAACTTCACACAACTTCTAACACGGCTCATAGCAAACACGAAACAGTAAAATAAAGCAGATATGTGAAGTAAAAACAGGACGCAGGAGAGAAACTAAACTCCAAACCACTGAGATTCAGTCAGAAGCTACAGACGTACTGAGAGCTAAACACACAGAGACTTTTAAAAACACCTTTCTCTCTGGTCTCCTGCAGACAGAGGTGAGGAGAGTCTCACAACACACACGGCTTGTTTGAGGGAAGAGGCAGAGTCCAGGGCTGGCTGCAGTTGGTGAGACGTCACTGCTACCCACTTCAGGGCTGGTGGCCCAGCTTTTGGACCTACTCCTGAGAGGGTCCATCTCCAGCGTAACTTGGCATGCCACAGCGTATCTAAACCGATGACAGAAACTCAAACCTTTTATTTTAGGTACAGACTTTAGGATGCGAAGCATTTAAAGATACTCCATGAAATGACATCACAATACGCAAAATTACCAAAGTAAGCACTGGTGGACCATTTCTATTGGCAGAGTTCAAAGGATTAAAAGCTGTAGCAATGAGCAGTTACTGCGCCTTTTTATTTTCACTGTGTATTCTGAAATTATCATCATAGTCGTCAATATGATGGAATAAAAAGTCTGTTTTTCCAGATAGCACAACATCTTTTAGAGTCCACTTTGTATTCTGTATTGATTTTGGCCGGTGAGCAAATCTTCTCCACGGCTGAAATCCATCTTATTCTGTGTTTACATATCTCTGTGTGAGTGAGTTAATTCTGGGAGCCGCTGGCGCTGTGAAGGGAAAACAAGATTGATAACTTTTGTTTGTCAGAGAGAGAGAGGCACATGGCTTCGTCGATGCCGGCGCACACTGGGCGCAATATGTGTTACATTAGAAAGACTGTATGCTGATTTCTCAGCTGTGTGGAGCTCACAGATCGCGCCGTGCCTGTGGAGTGAACGTGGAGGAGAGAGCGTCCTGTGACTGGGAGCTGGACTCATAAAGGGTTTTGGCAGTACTTGCTCTGCTCTCATGTTTGCTTTCTGAATCCAAGTTGCATCTAAAACATTCAGCCTCATGAAAACAGCAGACAGAATGTACCAGCAAGATATGAAATATTCAAAGATACAATCCTAGAAAATATGCCATTGCTTGTGAATTATAATTGGGAACCAGAGAGAGACGATGCTGGTGTGTTCATCGAGAGCAGCGGCAGCGTGTTGCAGGAACAACATCAAGCTGTAAACAGCAGTCAGACGCAGACCTGAGCGCAGGTGAGTCAGGAGACTGTAGATGAATGAAGCTCGCTAAAAATAGATTTGGAAACTGTCACTCTGGCAGATAATAACAAACACAACCTGACGAAGAATAAAAGCTGTCTCACTTTAGCGCTCAGTTGTGAAGCCAGACTCAGGAGCTGCAGTCAAGACTGTGTAAGCAGCACATACAACTCAACCATCAGAAATCAGTGATCATTGGCTGATACATTCCTGCTGGAGAAAAACCCTCCTGGCTGACCTCAGGTCAATTATTTACAATCCACGTCACATTTTAGAGGTGGCTGCATGTTCCCCTCAGAGAAGACCTGCCTGTGTGACTCTGGGAGCTGTTGTTGGGGACTGTGGCTCCTGTTAGGGGCCAAACTGAGGCCCCACATGAGTCAGAGAAGACGGAGCTGCAGGGGAACAGTGGCCTCCTCCTGGGGCCAGACATGAAAGAGGAGCTGAGGGGCGATGCATCTTTGGAGGCATGGAGTTTAAGTATAAAAGAAGACCAAGAACAGTTCTCAGTTTTTGTAAGGTTGACATGCTCAGATATTAAGTTTGTCAACAAATTGAATGAGTAGAGTTTTGTTTACTTACCAAAATAATACTTTCGTTGTTTTTGTTTCACATATACATGTATCCTATCATCTTGAGATGATAAGGTGTTATGTTAAATACAAACTTAAAGAAGAGGCCACGCAGAACAAAATCTGAAGCAAAATTGTTTTATGATATTGAACAACTCATCACCATGTGATTAAGTTCCCTCTTGTAAACAGTGATGTAGTGTATATGTTGGGGCTTTTATTGTGAAAAGAAGAACAAAAAAAGTGAAGCTAACACACTGCTGATGACAATCCCAGAGGCAATAAAGAGTTTTCCTGCCTCTGGGTTATTATTTAATTACCTTCCTAAGTATGGGTGCAACACTAGCTCGCTACAGACCAGCAGCAAGTGATAGTGTTGTGGATCACCTGATGTCCTGGACCGTAAACAGAACCTTGAGGTGGGCGGTTTTCACTTCAACCATCATGCACGTGTGTCACCAAACGCAGATGACTCTCCGAATGTACTTTTTTAAAATGACACGACTATTTTGGTCCAAACGATTACGCACCAGTGTGGCAGATTTATTCACCAAACAGAAAACCTACCTGCATTTAGCACTTGCTGAGTGTTAATTTCAGAGCCTGCCCAGTCATATTTATTTCCTCCTGAAAATAAGACACCCATCAGCCCCCACAGCACATCTACAATCATCTCTGTGCATCTCTCACAGCCTCCATCCATCTACTCCTTTCACTCATGCTGTGTGTCCCTCTCTCCCTCGGCTACAGCGTGTTGGGAACTGAAACATTATGAATCATATTCAACAAGTTCCCATATGAGACAGTGAGCGATAGTGTGAAGTCGATCTAAATTCATCTTCAGGCCTGCTGGAGGCATCTGGCTGGCTTCACCAGGAGACAACATGACATCATCTTTACAGCAGGGGGCTGTAAAAAGGACAGATAAGTCTAATCATGTGGACGTCACAGCATTCTCATCACAGCTATTTATTTCAACACACCGTCATTAAATTTAGACCAAGATGAAGCTGACCTTAAAGTGTGAAGTCTTTAATTACACCATGGCAACCCCAGCTGAGTCAAAAGGATGGAACCTGAAAGCTTGATAAGTATCTTTTACTTATGTAAAACAAGCAATACCACAGTGTGTAAAATACCCTGCTGTAAGAACAAGTCCTGCATTTAAAATTTTACTAAAAAGGTAGTTCAGATTTTTTTAAGTGGAGCTGTTCAGGTACTTTACCATAGTCAGTGTATTACCTACATCAGACAGCAGTCGGCACATGCTCAGTTTAGACAAACACATGGGAGTGCCGTCACTGAAGCTCAGCCATGCACTGCTGTGGACGGGGGCAGCAAAATGTATTTAAGCCACTTAAGAAGGGACGACCGAAGAAAAATCTATATTAGTTTAAATGGACTCTATATTGTGAATATTTCCACAGCTTCACTCGCTGTCAGACAGCCCTTTCCTTTGGCTCAACAGCAAAAGCTGTTCGGGTCAGATTTTAAGAAGCTTAAGGAAAAAAGCAACAAATACAAAAACTAGAAATACCACCTAGTGGTTGAATGCCTCCACAAAACACTCAAGCTGCAGTTACAGTCTCCATCCATGTCAGTGAAAACATGGATGCTTCACACACAGAAGATCTATACAATCAGCACAGTTTCAAGATTAGAGTCACCAATTCAGTATCTGACCAAATATCTCCCCTTCTGTTCCTGAGATATGACATTAAAACATGATGATGTCACAGTCAAGCTGACCTTTGACCTTTTGACCTTCATTATTTTATCCTGTTAGACATTTGTGTAAAGTTTGGTCAGAATTAGTGAATGAATTCTTGAGTAACTGCCAAAAACATACTTTGTAAGGTCACAGTGACCTTGACGTTTGACCACAAAATTCAAATCGGTTTATTCTTCAGTCCAAGTGGACGTTTGTGCCAAATTTAAAGAAATTCCCGAAAGGTATTCTTGAGATATCATGTTCACGAGAATGGGACAGATGCAAGGTCACAGTGAATGGAAATCCAATCTGTTCATTGTTGAGTCCAAGTGAACATTTGTGCCAAATTTGAAGAAATTCTCTTGAGGTGTTGACAAGGATGGGACATATGGACGGACAACCCAAACACGTAATGCCTCCAGCCACGGCTATCGGCAGGAGGCATGGAAAAACTGAATGATTAGGATAGCGACAAACAAAATGTCGACCACTGTGGACACAAACAGATACCTTTATTAACCAGAGTAGAACTTTTGCAGGTAAAGAAGTGCCCTTCCTTTTGTTGGACACTAGAGGCATTATCTGTATTTACAAATTTACAGACACTAGTCACATACGTATGTGGAAACGAGGCGTTAGTTTTATTTAATGATCATATTTTGTATTGACAATTTGAATTAGCAAAGTAGCTATAACTGTCAGCTACGTGTAAAAAGTGCCACCAAGATGTAGTGAAGTACAGTATAAGCTGGTACCTCAGAATTGTACTCATTACTAATGAACAGGTTAGTTTCCATCACTGAGTTGTGGAAGCTTTATTAAAGCCTCTGGAAACCCAAATCCACAATAGCCTTCTAACTATGTAATTTATGGTCTTATGTACATAATATTAAACATGTAAAACAATTAGAAATCTGTTTCCATCCAAATTCGAAATATCTGTCTTTTAAGTTTTTGTACATTCTTGAAATTGGGTTTGATTTGGCCGTGGTTATCTCTGAGATTTATTACGCAATAAATTCCAAATCAATCATAAATCATCAGTCAGTTGTCTCATCCCGCCCCCCAGTGGCAGCGCAACAAAACCTTTCTGCTCCAGCTAAATCGAGAGAGACGGCCAGCCGGCACTGATCTCTCCTGCTTTGACAGTCGGTGTGTGTTTCAGAGTAAAGACATATTTAATCTATTAAGACTGGATGTGTTTGAATGAAAAAGGCTATTATCAGAAAAACGGAGCAGATTTATGTTTTCAATGAAAACGTATCTCAATGAAGAAAGGCAAAGCGCTAGCCTCCCGTTGTCATTCATCTCAGCTAACGGCCTCAACCGGGCACATCTGCAGCGCGAGCCCCGTAGCAGCTCGCCCCCCTGTTTTCTATTGTTTATCCGTGACATTGTGTCCGTGGCGGACATTTGAAAGCGAGTAGATAACAAACAGAACAGTAAACTTGTAGATAACTCAGATATATGTAATAACTTGGGTGGAAAATGCTTTAACATTTCATGCAGCCTACATGCAGCCTCTCGGCTCAGCAAACGGTAAACAACCCCGCTGGCTTCTCTACGTGTCGCTTCCGTACGCAGTCAGTGGAGCCCAAATGAATACGCCGCGACGCTACGCTGTACGTTTGCAGCCGGTGGAGCCTGGCCGTAACATTGCATGTAAAAGTTACCTGAAAGGAATCATTTTCAGCTTCTGCTTCGTCCTCTGAATCATCAGAGGGCTCAAACATGTACGGCTGGATTAAATTTGTGGCAGCTATTGCTGAGCCAGGGAGATGTCAATCAAAACGAGAGAGCTGTCAGTCAGAGCGATATCTGCCACGCCCACTCTGTCCTGGCAAGTGGTCTAAACAGCAAAATGAGCTGTTTTTAAACCAGGTTTTCTAATAGTTATTAATGGTTATTTTCACTCAGACTTTTGTGGATGATTAATGAGACACTTGACTTTGATATAATATATGCATTTTTACTATTTCAAGCTGTGTTTCCAAAGGCTTTAAACTCATGAACAATGAAAATTTATTTTACATCTTTCTTCCCTGGAACAGATCAGACACCTGCAACCAGCCTCCTCCTCTCCTGTGCTGTAACCTGCTTCGACAAATACAAGAGATTAAACTAAGATCATCTTGTGTGCAGAGGCTTTGTGCGCACTCCCACAATGTGCATCAACACCAACTAAAAGCTTCAGAGTTTCTGTTACAGTACATCTCATTACAAAAATACCAGTTTTGTTTTCTCTGTGTACATGTGCGAAGTGAAAAGAGTCCTCCAGTAAGCATGAGGCTAAGTGTTTTCACCACCATCATATTCGTCTGTCCTGGTCCGATTTACCAGACTGCTGACGATTCAGCCTGCTGGCCCTCGTCGGCAGATGATGCCGGAGCTGCATGATGCCTGTAAATCTCAGCTGTGTGAATATTTTATGTCTGATCATTTTCTGGTTGGAATCATCCAGACTGAAATATGAAATCTGTGCAGAGGAATAAATAAAAAAGGAACACAATTATTGGTCTTTTACAGTTAGAAAAGTGACAACACAAAATGTGCACTGGAGCATAAAACAACTAAACTAGTGAGGCCATCTGTATGTGACTGAGAGTCTGCCTCCTCTGTGGATGAGCTTTCCCCCACTTATCTGAGGATGGTGATGACACCAAAAATCAACGGTGAGAGAAATAAATGTCCACCTGATGGTTTTGTTTTTCGGAATAAGTCCCCGATTGAGACCACAGAGAGTTTTGCAATGCTTTCAATAATAAAGCACACAGTCTTTCACATGGTAAATGATATGTGGTAAAATAATATGCATAATTGTGCAGTGGGACAGTGTCTGTATGAAGAGCAAGTTAATTAATTGTAGCTTTTCATGGGAAACTTATGTTGAAGTAAAATCAACTTGTTAATTCAAACATAAAATCTGCACATTTACTGGCAGCAAGGTTGAACGGTGGTGTCACCATATTTCTCCATGATTCTACAGAAAAGACTCAAGACTTTTCTTTATCAACTTCATTAAAAATTAAACAGTGCAGAATGGATTAATTATTTTTTCTTCACTGGTCACTTTTGTCATGTGAACGTGTTGCACCCATGTCCACAGAGTTGGACCACAACATAAAAGTTCAAAGGTGGTTCCCTCCTTGGTCTCTAAACCAAAATCTGAACACTCAATTGCAATTAAAGTGAACTAATGCATTCCTATAATTTATTGAAGGAAAGCCAAAACAACAAACAAAACAATATATGTCTTCAGAAGTGGTTGAGTAACCCTCGGTGAAACAAACAAACACAAACAAAACGACATTTACTAAACCTGACTTGCCAGAGTAAAATGAAACAGAGAAAAGCAGTGCAAAAGAAAATGGCCAACCAAATCACCAAAAGAACATTGGCATTGTAGGTTTCTGCAAACCACAGATTTGTTATATTTGCATATTATTATATAGCTGATATGTTGAAACTTTTTGTTTCAAGGACACTGTAGTTAACGTGCAGTTAGGTTTAGGAAAATAAGCCACTTGGTTATGGTCAGGACAAGGGGGGGGGGGGGGCAACAATCACCACTGGAAACACAGCGATGTTTTGGTTTAGTGGCGTTTTCCCTGCTGGAAAAATAAAGAAGGGTCCCTTAAAGACACCCATGTATCACCCAAAGAGAGTCCATTAGAGAAAGAACTATATTTTTGACTTTGGTCAACTGAGGTTGTTTTTAATGTGCTATAGAAATAAACTTGACTTGACTTGACTTGACTTAATGTGCAGTAAGGTTTAGGCACAAAAACATGGTTTATCGTTATGGTTTGGAGAAGTTCATGTTCTGGGGCTTCTCTGCCCTTCCACGTGCATACAAGGAAAGCCTGAGGCAGAGACAGGAAACCTCCCTGCCCTTCCATGCACCTACACGGAAAGCCTATCAGAGCAGCATCAATGACAAACATAAATGACACTGATAAGTCAGACACAACATGAAAAGGAGGAGCTGGGGTGGAGGCAGGGTGCAGAGTGGCTTACAGAGGAAGCAGCAACAGTAGGCAGGCCAGAGCAGTTTAAACTGGGCACCCTGTTCCCGTGGGGTTTGTGCTGCTTCTCTCACTGCCTTAGGTTTTCCATGTAGGCGCATGGAAGGGCAGAGAGGCCCCAGAACAGAGCCACATCACCAAATATAATACTGCAATGGAAATAAAGTTTTCTTTGACTTAAGTGGTCCTGACTGAAATGATATTTACAGCATGCTCACAAACACTAACACAAATCAGTAACTTTTCTGCTAGGAGCTCAATGGCTAAAAAATAATCTTTCTTATTAAAGCAAGTATATTATATATATATATATATATATATATATATATATATATATATATATTGATCTCACTCACTTTTGACTTCAGCTGTTTGTTTGCTTCTCTCACTGCTTCTCTGTTTCTCTTCTTGTGTGCTGAGCTGAACTGCCAGAGCGATTTCTCTCACCGACAGGCTCTGCTGTCTTCGAAGCCGATTCAACATGCTGAATCAGCCAAAAAGAAAAAGCCAACAAGGGCCGACTAGTTTCAACAGTGCACGACAAGACACCAAAACTAGGGTGACAGACGCTCACCGACAGCCTGACATTGAACAACACGGCCGTAGGTTCAGGGCCATAACACACACAGAAGGGTTTGGAGGCTGAGGACAGGACTAAGGTGCTGCTGTCAGACTCTCCTCAGGCTGAACCCACGAATCCAGTCAGTCACAAAGAGACACCTTCAGGCTGACACAAGATCCACACACAAAGAGAGCACGCACTTTCACTCAAACACAGGAAAAACTTGGCACAGGTCAGAAAGTAACAAATGAAATCGAGAAGTTTATAAAGTAGAGCTTTGTCACAGTTGGAGTTTTACATGGCGACATGTTAGAAGGGATCAGGGCTTTGGGCGAGAGTGATAACAATGCTAAAATTATCCTCTAAAGGGAGGAAAAACCACCCGTCATTCTCGTCTGTCGAACAGCAGGCGCTCATTCTTCAGAAAGATTTCTGAAGATTTAAATCGTATTCTCAAAACAAATTGTCCTTGAATGAACCATTTCTCATTCCTCTCTGCTCTTTGAATACCTCGCTTAAACCCTACACATGTCGGTCACAGCGTGGGCTTCCTAAAGTGGCGACAATTTTGTTCTCAGCCTCTAAGAATCTCAGGGACAAGAGAAGGAGCAACAGCAAGAAACACAAGGATTGGTCTCACATTAAAACGAAAACAAAGTCCCGTTGACGGACATCATCAAACACTCACAGCTTGGCTCGTTTTGTTAGAAAAGTGTAGTCGACACATAATTGCAAGGAAACAGCCGCAGACTCGACAAATGTGTGACCAACTGTGTGAGAGGAGCGTTTGTGTGATTTTCAGTGCCCGCTGTATTTTGTTTTGTATCTAACCAAGGACAAGTAAAGGAGTCTGAGATGATAACGCTGTCACTATTGGCAGTGTGTGTGTGTGTGTGTGTGCGTGAGTGTGTAGGTGTGTGTGGTGTGTTTTGCAGCCCTCTTCCAGTTTCAAAGGGTCTCACTCAAATGCATTATGTCTTTCAATCCATCAAGTCAGATTCTGGATTCTGAGGTGAACTCTTTGTCCAGATCTCTGCTGCGAGTCTCTCCTGCACACTGGAAGACTAAATATAGAAACACATGAGAGCATTAACCCTTTGAATTCTGCAACAGAAATGGGATGTGAGGCATTTGAGTGTCTTCAAATGCCTCACATCCCCAAAAACTGTACAACCTAAGTGTCACCAGATGCGCAGAGCGACATTTGCAGCATACAGCACAGCATGCAATCTATGACAGTCACTATCCAGACACTACCTGTGAGTTTGATTCCTTTATATCCTCCATTATGAAGAAAGAACACTGTTTGCTAGCTTGATGCTAACGGCAGTACTCAGCGGGTTGATAAAGTGCCTCTGCTGTTTCCTTTTTACTCTGTGTGCTAACGTCCCTACAGGAAATATCTAAAAGGCTGGGCTGCTGTTGTCACACAATTTCCACGGCAGCAGATTGCTCTGTGTTCCTATTGGTCAAAGTGACGGCTGTGACGGGAGCAGTCGTGGAAGACAAAAAGAAAATCAAACATGCTAGACTTTCTGTCAGGACATAGCGTCAGTTGTCGTCTACTATGACACACTACATGAGATGAAACGATGGATTATCACATACAACACGCATTGTTGTTCACGATCAGAGGCGACACCGTATGCTGCCGTGTCAGGCTACAATCGGACTGATACCGTGTAGTCTGAACCTGGCATTACCTTTCTGCTGCAAGGGAATATTTTAGCTATTATGTTTTCATTTTAGATAAATATATATATATTGTGCAAATAACAATCTCCCGCGTCTATTATGGGGAAAAAGCGTCCGAATTACAATGAAATACCACACTTGCACGCCATATAAGGCAATATAAGGTCGTAACTTGATGACAGAGAAGGCAGAAGCTTTAGCTTTCTGCTGCTAAAAGAATGAACATATTATTTTAGATCGATATACATATGAGATCATTCAAACAACAATGTCCCACTGCCATTACGGGGAATTATTGGTGTAATTACTGCGGACTACTACATTGCATAGCCTGGCGTTGCCAGACCCAGTTCGCGAAATGCCAATGGGTCCTGACACGGACTGTACATTTCCTCTATTCCCGAGGGGCGGTATCAACGGCTGTTACTCAAAGTGCCCCTTCACACAATTGGAAAGACAGAAAACCAATCAGAGTAAACGAAACATGTGATGTAGGCTAGCACAACGGCACTGTAAACAGACCAGCAAGCTGCAGCGGAGATGAGCTGTGATGATGTCTGGGAAAGAATGTTGCCATCTTTGCGGATTTCCTCCTCACTGTGGACTCCGAGTTGCATGGCTGTGTTTCCCAGCTTGGTCTCTTCCCTGACCTGCTCCTCCATGAGAGCAACTAGCAGAGAAACAACAATAGCCACTGGGTTTTCACTGAGTCCCATCTTTTTCCCGATCAGTGGAGCCAGTTGTTCAATTAAACTTTTACCAAACCCCGTAGGAAGGACGGCAAACGCATCCTTTTGTTCAATAAAAGCTTTCAGTGCAGCCGTTTGCTCTGCTTTTAAAGAAGCGCCTTTATGATTGCGTGGCCAGACTGATCTGCGGAGCGAAACAGAATATGAGCTTGCGAGATTAGGATGGTTTCACCAGGCTAACATTTGCATGCCAGGTAAGGTAACACAAGTTAATAATAATGATGTGATGACAGTGAAGACATAAGCCTTAGAACCAAATCACACTGGCGGCAAATGGTACGTGTCAAAAAATAAGCCCCTACTATTGTCAGTGTACAAACCCACATTGACAGCTCCTGGACACACCACATGCCACTGTCCTATTTTCAACCCTCAAATTAAATGCCTTTTGCCCCGCTTACTCTCTCCGTGTACACACCAGCTCCCGTAGCAGCTCTGTTTCTCTGCTCCTACAGTAGCTCGACTCCTCTCCACAGATGTACAAAGGGAACACTGTAGCCGTTGCTGTCTGGTGTGTCACAAAGAATGGATGAGGAGAGACTCGTTGTCGAGGTTGAGAAACATCCTGAGCTAAACACACCCCCTAAGCCTGTCATCATAAAAAACCCTGACTAAAAAGATACTTTCTGGTGCTCTGGAGATCGGCACCTTAGGTGAGAAATGAACTTTGATTAGTGGCTGTCCACACGTGATTTTAAGCTAATGCAGAGATGGAGGAGGTATAGATAACCTTGTGTGGTCGTCTGTTGACGAGCTGCAGCGTAACGCGTCCAGTGTGTGCCAAGGGACTGGACACGAGGGTGTGTTCTCACTATTAGCCTTCTGTGTTCTAGCTATTATAGTTCTTAATTTAGATCTACTTTAACAGTATCATGCAAACAAAGATCTCCCATGGCCGTCACCCCAAGCCCCCTGTCCAGGGTGCACGCGCCTCATGCCCAGTGTTGGCTGGGATAGGCTCCCACCCCCCGTGACCCTGAAGAGGATAAGCAGTTATGGATAACGAATGAATAATGAGTTTTTACAGCAGCATCAAAACAATATGAAACTCCACCTCAGGCAGCAGCATGTGAGAAGCTTAATAATCACAGCCTCTGATGTAATTATGTATGAACACACTTTGGATTTAAGTTTGGTTTGCCGTGGATACACAGCAGCCTTTCTTTTCTTTTGCTGACCTCCCTCTGCTGAAGCTGTTCATGTTCAGTCTGGGAATTCGTCCACAGTGATGTCACTATCCTTAGAGGTCACTGGTAAAGTACGGAGGGAGGAAGTTATAAATCAAGTGTTGAGGGAGTGATGGAGGGACCGAGCAAGGCCTGACCAAGGTCAAAGTTAAGCAAGAGATCTTCCCGTGATTTCGCTCTGCTTCCATTTCTGATACAGACTTAAAGAGTTTGATCACAGCAGCAGCTGGGTTTCTTTGCTCCAACTTAACAACATTAAGTTGGTTGCATTTTGTCTCTGCCACTGAACCGCGTCCTGCAGCTCTGACACCAAGGTTATGCTATTGATCCTGTGTTTTCGCCCATTACTTTGCAGGATATTACAAAAATCTGCTGACAGATTTTAATGATCTAGGAATATGTGAACATTTAGGCTAATTATTTCTGTTGTTGTTGGAGTTCTTTTAATGAATATTTACCATAGTCAGGGTCAGAGCTGGATCAGGGTGAGCGTTCACTGGTGCAATTTTTCTATCTTCTTTTACTTCAATAGATAAAAAGTAGCCTGTGTTTCTCAGTGTATCTGTGATTGTTTATCACTGTGTGCATTTGGACAGAATGCTGATTGTGCTCTCAGACTGTTTTGCAGCATATAAATGGTTTAAATTAAAGACAGAGTTTTGATAACCTCATTTATCATGTGAATTATTATTATACATCACGTTAATTAGAAAAAAATACGTGGAAAAACTGGTGGACTTATGCACGCTGTCAGCACAACATTTATTAAAGAAGCAGCTGTGAAGCTTCAACACTTGTCAAAGAAACAGAATAATAAGCAGGTTTGTAGTGTTGCCACAGGCTGCAGAGACAAACAACACAAAGGGTCAAATCAAAAGAACACCTCACACGATGTCACATGCAATAATTAATTTGAACACAAACTTCAGTCGAGGTATTATTAGCATCAGGTTGTGTTCACTGTGACTCACAGCTGTTGGCAGCATTATAAGCTCATAATGCCCTTTTGTGTTAAGTTTTTTTTATATATCCCAAATTTGCTCCAGCCTAAAACTCAGTGCTTCACTGATGGAATATAATATTCATCACTATGTTTTAGTTAGTGTATAATCACCTGAAACTAAAAAGCATTGTGTTTTCTTTGGCTTTGAATGAGCTCTTCATGTCTACGTTGAAGGCAGGTCTTCTTCGTCGGAGTCCGCCATGTTGCACCACCACCTGATTCAAATGTTATCAGTTGATTAAGTGGGTGTTTTTTTGTGGTTATCAGCATCACTGATATATGGGTTAGAAGGGAACTGCTACATCAACTAGCATGTTCAGGATCAGCACCACTACTAGGGGCACGCACATCATGCACTGTGCGTAGGGCACCAGTGCGTGATGTGCGTGCCCCTGATAATGATCATTATCAATCATAATTGTACTGCATTAATTCTCGCAGTGAAGGCCCTCTCAGACACAACACGGTTTGAGTAGCACTGCTTATTTAGCTATGAACTCACACTTGTCCACCTTATTCCTAGCCCCCATGATACCTTGCGTGAATTACGTTGTTATGTGGCGATGGAGGAAGTCAGCTGCCCCAATGACCCAACATGGCACGGCAGGTGAATGGAATAAACAGACTTTCACCCAGGAGACTGGGGTTTGTGTCCTGTGACGTACTCCAGGTAACAGACTTACTTTATTCCAAACCATGGAGTATTTTCTAACCCTAACCACATAGTCTTTGTGCTTAAAACTAATATAAGTGAAAGTGAAATCTAATGACACCGCTGATAACTGTGTAGCAGGACCCTTCTAGCCCATATTTATGACACTGATAACCACTAATAATCCCCATTTAATCAAGTGGTAACAGTCTAAATGGGGGAAACTGCCATGTTTCTACAACGGACAAACAAAACACTGGCTCTACAGGCCCAGACATACTAGACGACATTAGAGAACTCGCGGTGACAAGCGCCCCCTGCTGCGTCGCCTCTCGTTGAGGTGTCTCAGCCAAGTAGTAGTGATGGGCAAAGCAGTTCTTTAGATGTTACTGAATCACTAGCATCAGTTCATTAAAAAGATTTGTTCAAAAGATTTGTTCACCGAATTGTTCAGTGCTTGGTGGGTGGAGCCCTGACTGTGTACTGCGCAGTCCGACTCACTGAACTGATACACGGCTGAGCTGCTGCTGCGTCTGCCCTGCACTGGTGAGTCTCATTACTGGCCAGCCCAGTGTTTTAAGTTTGTTTATCTGGAAATTAAGTCTGTTAAAACAATGGGGAGGTGTGTGATTGTGATCATGTGGCTTGACTGCTGGATACATTAGCCGTTAGCTTGGAGTAAACGGTCCCCATGAAAGTGTATCGCCGAGAAGAAATGATCTGAATCACTCAGGGATCGGGGTTACGTCGTACACCGAGTGATTCGCTCATCGTTCGTACGGACCGAATCAGCAGTTCCACTCCCGGCCTGCACGCTCACTGCTGAGCTCAACTGAACTGAGAACTGAATCAATCAGTTCCGGAAGTGATTCAGATCAGTGCGTTCACTCAACAGATTAGTTCTTTTGAACAGTTTGTTTGTGAACGACACAACACTACCAAGTAGTTGCATTCGAACACAACAAACCCACGGCCAACAAGGGTGTCTGCTCTGCGCCTGCATGAAGGAGTATACCCCTCCATACCGGCAGATGGCTGTCATCTATAATCCTCATTCATAAAGGGACACAGGAAGACCATCTTGATGCTAATTGGCCAGTTAGCACATTAACAACCCACTCTGATGTTGACAGAACAGACCAATATTACCGTGCACCAGTGAACGATAGCACAAACCATTATGAAAGGTTTCAGCTAAAGAAAAATGATCTTATCTCATGTAACAAGTTTGTCTTGACCTTGGCTCTTTGTTGAGACTTCTCACTTCCGTTTCTCTTCTCGTGCGCTGGGCTGAACTGCCAGTCAGAGTGATTTCATTCGCCAATGGGCTCTGCTGTGCTGACGCCAATACAACAAACTGAATCAGCAGAAAAAAGGTCAACTACTGCTGACGAGGGCCAATGGTGTTGGACAAGCTGCACCGACGAGGGCAGCAGACACTCACCGACCGCCCAACTTTGACCGATGGCCAACTGTCGGCGCAGTGTTAGGGCCTTATGAAAGCCTTCTGTGTTTTTTTTATGTTACCTGAAGGCCATTGTAGGTTCTCTAGTCATGAGAGAAGTATTTCTTTTCAGTTGATTGCAGTCCTCAACCTCACTGCTAAATCCCACACACTGCTCCTTTAAACAGAATTTTGGGGGCCTGACGAATCAAGATTTATTTAAAGTCTCTAACAATGACCTCGTCCCCAATTACTGTCACAATTAATTATCTCTGGTCTCCCTTGAAAGTTAATTAAACATTTAAATTTGAACAGCAACCAGGAGAAGTCGCCATGAATAACTCAAAATTCATCACAAATTCACCGGGCAGAGAAACAAGACCCATCATTTAAGGCTGCAAGCTATTTGGTGTGCATCCAAATTCAGCCTGCAGTGTGTTCACTTCTTTTACTCTAACTTTGGCTCATCTTAGGCTTAAAGGTACACCGTGCAGGAATTGTTGGCTGCTGTTTGTTAACAATATCACCAGCAAAAGTGAAAGTGTAAGCCAACCTCAGCTTTGTCCGCTTGCCGTTTTGCCTTGCTGTATTTTCATTTTTTGGCGCTGTGTCCGCAATTTGTTTGTAGCATACCCTCGGATGAGGCTGCTCAAGGTCTGGCGCCTGGTCACCTGACCTCACCTGTGTGCAGCAAAATAAGAAAATACAGGCAGAGACAGGCAGATAGACACAGGGCTGCACACTTCTGGTGGGTCTTAAGTGACTGTTGTATGAGGCTGTACCTTCTAGGAGAGTCCTGCTCAGTATACCTTTAAGCTTTCACTCTTCAGTGTGTGCTGGAGTTTAATGTCTTCCTCTCTGATCAAACATGTGGCACTGCAGTCAAGAGGATGGATGCTCAAACCACTTTCACACCTCCTCTTCCTGTCGGTGATAAAGAGACTGGCGGATGTCGTGGTGTCTCAGTGGACTCTGCGCACAGTGACGTGCTGATATTAGAGGTTCAAGTGAAGCTCGTAACATTTGCAACGCATCATTTCCCTCCCTGTCTCATCTTCCATGCTGCTCTCTGGTGGAGCAGAAACACCATGAATTATCTCTTCAAAGAAATAAATGATGTGCGTGGAAATGCAGTTATTAAGTTACATAAATGTCAAGAGACTCTTTAAGGATGTAACCTGAACCTTAAGTAGAGACGCTGCTTTGCAGCTTTCACAGATATCTGGGACTCAGAATATTAGGAAGAAAGATTGGGTGGAAATTAAATTGTCGAGTTTTCCCATGATGACATTTAAAGTTCTGTTTATCTACTAGGATGAATGTTTAGCTGATAATGTTTCTCTGCCTCCCTCTGTCCTCCCACCACTGCCTTGATTTCTCTATCTCCCTCTATAAATATGGGCTCTTGTCTCTCCAGTATATTTCAGAGGGAAATGTATTTTTTCATACCAAACATAAACAGGAACATTGCGCTGTGAATATTTTAGACTAGAATTGAGTCCATAAACTTTGCCATGGTAGAGAAGCTACTCAGTGATCCTGAGGGGTTTTTATACCCCTGGAAGGTTCAACCAAACTGGACAAGTCGAGGGGGAGGAGGCAGATAAATGCAGTCCCTGGTCCTCCAGGTTGGGGGTTGGGTGTGGGGCTAACTACCCCACCCTCCATTCCATCCATCCATCCATTTTCATCTGCCTATCCTTGGCCGGGTCACAGAGGCGGCAGGCCAAGCAAAGCACCCCAGATGTCCCTCTCCCCAGCAACGCTTTCCAGTTCCTCCTGGGGGATCCCAAGGTGTTCCCAGGCCAGATGAGGTATGTAATCCCTCCAGTGTGTTCTGGGTCTGCCCCAGAGTTATGAATGAACACCAAATCACAAACCTGGTTGAAGAAAGTGCCTAAGCAATGGGGACTATGACGCTTCCCAGCCAAACCCACAAGGGACCTGGGAAGCTGACGCACCTTCTGATGCCAAGGAAATCTATCTCTCTGGGAACATGGAACATCAAACCACGCATTGGGCTGGCAAGGCTGCCATTTTAGCCAAAGAAATGGTGTGCTACAATCTCTCATTCCTAGGCTTGGCAGAAACAAGATGGCCAGACTGAAGTCAGAAGAGGTCAAATTGGCCAATGGGAAGTCCATGATCTACTCTGGACATGAAGGCGAGGAGCAAAGCATACAGAGGGAGTGGCCATCATGATGGCGAAGGACACCAGAAAGGCCCTAACTGCATGGAAACCCATCAGCTCTTGTCTCATTTCTGCAACCTTCAAAACCAACAGCAGGAGAGTGAAAGCCCACATAATCCAGAGCTATGGACCCACCAACGATGCAGATGATGGAGTCAAGGCCAGGTTTTATGACCACTTGAACCACCTACTTGGCAGTATTAGAGCTGGAGACCTCACTATCCAGCACCAAGATTGGAGGCCAAAACAAGGGATATGAGGCCAAGATGGGAAAATGAATGAAAATGGAGTGCTGTGTGTTCATGTTACCAATGCAAGTCAACTTATTTCAACAGTTTCCCGAAACATTTCGAAACATGGCAGCACAGAGATGCAGTGGTTAGCAGTGTCGCCTAACAGCAAGATGGTTCAGGGAGCGGGGTGGGGAGTCCGTCTTTGTGGAGTTTGCATGTTCTCCCTGTGTCAGCGTGGGTTTCCTCCAGGTGCTCCAGCTTCCTCCCACAGTCCAAAGACATGCAGGTTAATTGGTGACTCTAAATTGTCCGCAGGTGTGAATGTGAGTGTGAATGGTTGTCTGTCTCTATGTGTCAGCCCTGTGATAGTCTGGTGACCTGTCCAGGGTGTAACAAACATCAAACATTCAAATTTAAAAGACTTACAGAGAGCAATGTTGTTGTGTGATCAAGGCTTTGGTAATCTGAAATTCAAGGGTCTGTCCGTGGGCCGTCGTTCAGTTCTACTTGATGACTATATGTAAACAGCAGCTATTTTTGTTGTTGTTTATTGTTCAAGAGCAAGAGCTCCTTTAATGCTGACCTTTTCAAGTCCATTTCTGTCAGACAAAACTCAGTTATAACTCACCTATGAAGCATAACCAATGATCTAAATCCAGTGAAATATTTAATCCAAACACATTGTTACATCCAAACTGCCACTGCACTGTTTCAAACGTTGATATTTCTACACATATTATCCACAATTTCTCCCATTCTGCATGTAAACACCCGACCGCCCGGATGTCAAACTGAAGACAAACTCCTGGCCTTTCCATTGACACCTCACTTGAGCCAATTGGAGCTCCCAGTGCCGTTGCTGTGGTCTTGATTTCTCATTTTCCCTGGTTTATAGCCAATCGATAGACTGCAATTGGCCCAATGGTGTATGGGTATTGTAGTCAGTGACACTCCAAAGCTCCCAAGAGGCCTGAACTTCTTACAGGGCCCATAGACTGTTATACATGTACAGAAATGATAAACAACTGGCTCCTGTGTTGTCTTAAGTGTGAAAGGGAGAGTCTTTGTTATCAATTGAGGTTTGCATAAATAGCAGGCTCTGAAGCACCTGAAAAAAACATGAGAAAAACACGTGTAAAATACGTGTGATATTGCTATCTACTTTGAATTTGGACTTTATGAGGCATCATACTATGACTCTCTTGTGTTTTCCAGCCTAAACCTCGTCGGTGACATCTTTTCTCAAGAAAATATTCAGAAGATTAAAAAGATCTTTTATTGAGTGCGCTCAAAATTACAGAAGCACCAACATTTATTTTGACTGTTGAAGATAAAAACTTGAGAGTGTTACCTTTGACATGAGACCATGCATGTCCATGTACTAAAGACAGAGCAAGAACAGCTCTCAGTTTATTTTGGGTATGCTTCAGATAGGTGTTTTAGGTGAATTTTAAAGGATCTTAAAGAGGTTTAAACACTCACGTAAAGTATTTAAAATCAGCTCCACTTCTACAAGCTACAAAATCTCTTCAACCTCCAGGTCACACCCCAGTGTCGCCAAACTCCTCTTCCTGTCTCTGTCTCCCTGTTTAGCTGTGTATTAAAATTCAGGCTGCAGAACATGAGTCTTATTTTAACCATAATCATTACTTCTACTAATCCATCACTCTATCCCTCCCTCATCTCCTCCTCCTTCCCACCCTTTCCTCACTTCCTTTCCCTGAATTCCAATTAAAAACCAAGTCATGATTTAGCCTCAAACAACTGGAGAGTCTTAATTTATCCTTCCATCTATTATCATCCCAACTAAAGGGAAACAAACTCAGTGTTGTCCCTCAGCATGATCTATGGACATTAATTAACTCTCCTGTCTCCTCTCTCCTCCTCTGTCTCACTCAGATTAAATATCAGGTTGTGATCTTGACAAACTTAGTTTACCTTCTCTCTACCCTCGTTCCCTCTCTCTTTAAATTCAGTTTGTGCTCCGTCTCAAACCAACCAAACTGTCTGTACTCCACTACAGCTGCAATATTTTCCAGTCAAGAGCCTGGGTAAGATCTTCACCAGCAATCTGAAGGACACAGCAGCACGCCAAGCAACCAGCGATGACCCCAACTCTTGGCTCTCCACAGTAGACAAGTCAGGGCTTCCCAAAAATACAAGGTCTGGATTCATCAACATGGAATCCTACCTCAACTCCTCTGGGGACTGATAATCTACAGAGTCCCAGTCACCATCGCAGAGGTCTTTGAAAGGAAGATCAGTCAGTTACTGCGCAGGTGGCTGGACCAGCTGCAGTGCCTAAGCAGCATCGTCCTTTATGGGCAACTGCAGCTTCCTTTGGGCAGTTTGGCCGAGGAGTTCAAGGTCATCTGAGCTAGAGACGTCCTGCTCTACCAAGGGAGAAAGTTCAAAGAACATTCTCACTCATGGACTTTCCACGTCTAGATATGACATCCAAGGTACCCTGGGTGTGTTGGTTGTTGACGTTCTGGGATGCTGTGTCAACTTCAGCCTGGTACATGCATTGTCTGTTTTCAAAATACACTTCTGTTTTCACAGGAAATGTACAGTTTGATACAGTCTCTTTCAAAATAAAAGCACTACATTAGTACAACAACAAATGCACTTGGCTACACACACATGGTTGGGTTTAGGAAAAAAGAACAGGGTTTGGCTTTACAATCTTACTTGGACTTCTACCTCCTGAACTTTGGTTGTTGCCCAACCACGTTTCCCCCTGATACCACCAGGCGCCATTAAACAATGGGCTACCGAATGGCTTTTTCTGATGCCTGTGTCTGGTGTCTGATGCCGGAAGTCACTGACCGAGTGCCAGTATTTGACAATTTCGCAGTGAGACCTGGTTGTAGAAATATGTGGAAGCAATGTCCTTCTTGAAATCTTTCACAACAAAGAGAGGTAGTCGTCGTAAGCCTATCCAAAATTGCACAACAGCAATGATGATACTTACTAGGGGTGTAACGATCCATCGATCTGGATCGATACATCGATTTTATGATGAACGATCCAGTATCATTGACTATGTTTACATGCACACCATATTCCTGTATTATTTGGAATATCCTCAATATTCTGGTTGCGCACCAGTCATGTAAACATGTGCATAACCCGATTAAGCTCATATTCCGGTTGGAGAATATTCCGAATGAGACCCCTGGCTTAACCAGAATACTGTGACACGTATACATCTTAAAAAGATAATGCCCCGTACCGGAATATTCAGTAACGTCTGCGCATGCTCGATTCGCAAGAAATCCTGGGTTGTCGGTGTTGTTATGGTTATGGCGAGCAGGGAGAACAGCAGAACTGGATTCGTACCTTCATCCACAGACTGCGGGAGGCTCTGGCTGGCGTGAACAGCATAAGCTGGAAGGAAAGGTCCATACACTCGTTGGCCTTTTCTTCTCGCTCTCGTCTTCCATTGTTGAGGACAAAATGGATCAGCAGGAGTGTTGTAGTTAAGTTGTGGTGCAAAACTGCAAGTAGGACAACACAGGGGTATGTCGGAAACAAACATTACAGCTTCTGTTCATCGTAAACACAACTTTTTCTTCTTCTTCTTCTTCTTCTTCTTCTTCTTCTTCTTCTTCTTCTGTATTTCCAGCAGACCAGACGCTTATAGGCATATCGCTGCCCCCCGCAGGTTGAGTGTTGCATTAAAGGCACTATGTGTAACAATTTCAGTTGTTCTTTGAGACAAATTTTGCAGTCAAAAGTGTGTCCTAGCACATGTGTATTTATCTCCATCAGTGTATCTAAGTAAGTCCGTAAGCTCCGAAATTCTCATTTACATATACGTTGCGACCGGTGTCTCATTATTTACGTGCGCCATCTTGAAAATACAGGTACGTACAGGGGCATACTTGAGAAATATGGAATCGCCTTTCGCGTTTTCACTTGTCGGTTTCCAGTTTCTGCCTGCAGCTGCAGGAGTGATGAAAAGCAGCAGCAAGCGGGCTAGTTACAAGTGCCAGTGCATTTGAAAGCCTCTGGCTTCAGAAGATGGAGGAGGGAGGAGAGATATCTTCCTTTTTGGGAGGAAGATGGGCCGGGAGGGTGGGCGGGCTGTTTGCTACCGGCTACTGTAGTTGCAATTCGCGTTACAGATGTGGTGGCAGCAGAGAGCACCAATGCAGTTTGTTGCAATATACCATCTCAACACTAGATGCGAGAAATTCCTACACAGTGCCCGTTTAAATGAGAGCGTTTCTGGAAGGCCAGTAGCCGGGGTCTTTTCTGGAATACGACAAAACACGGGAATATGTCAATTAACATGTAAACGGAATATTCCAGTTGCTGCAGCACATATAAACACCTTATTCGGAATATTACCTTAACCAGAATATTGACCTTAATCGGAATATGATGTGCATGTAAACATAGTCATATAAAGTGGAGACATCAATCCATATCATCATCTTTAGGGTAAGACTTTATTTTGAAATTCTTTGTCACCATAAAACAGTAATAGGCCGATGGTGAGCAGCCGAGAGAAAGATAATGAGATTATTTACTCTGGAATACATCAGCATTGTCGAAATATGTTCAATTATGGAGAAAAGAGGGGGCAACAGACAAAGAACATGCTGTATGCAAAGTATGCTGTTACCTGCCCGTCACCATAGCAACATTAGCTGCTCTATTTCAACAATGTTCGGTTGAAAAAACCTGCATGCAGACTGAAATTCAACCGTGCTGTTCTATCAGCAGATGCAGAAACTTAAAACAAAGGCGAGTAAGAAAAATAACAACCTTACATGTCATTGGTTAAACTATGAGTGGGTTAATGTATACAATGTAAACATGCTAAAGCTAAGAATGAGTGACTAAGGAAGCTTGACAGTTATTACTGAGCTGAATTTTATGCTTTTGTTAAATGATCTTGTTACTAATCTATGTTTTATGGCTGTTGGGAGAAGTTTGCCTCTGGGGTTTTTTTATGCCAGATAGCTCTAAAGTTTCAGGAAAAAGATGATGGTTTGGTTTAAAAGTAAAACATTTCTACCAAGAAGGTCTTCCTGTCCGAAAGCCCTGAAGGTTAACTCATCCAGTGTGCTGTTTTTTGTGTGTTAGTAGAGTCAGTTTAAAGTAAACTTCACTGCACTTATTATTTATGAGTTGTTTTTATCATTTATGGCCAAAAGCAAAAAAGAACTGGGTGGCAGCTTCTTCTGTCAGAGACTGTGTTAAATGTTCAGATAATATTGTCTCATGTTGATCGCAAGTCCCTGAATTGCATCGAATCGTGTCGTGGCAGACTCTGTAATCAGAATCTGAATCAGAATCAGAATTCAATTCAAATTACTTACGAAGAATCTGTACTCAAACAATCTCATCGTATCCTGAATGATCCTTCACATGTTCTGTTCCCAGAGTACGAACTCCTGCCGGTACAGGTTCTCCTTCCTTCCAGCATCAGTTGCTGTTCTGAACAAACAACCTGCTCAATCTCAGTTTTAAATCTTAATTTAAAAACTGCGCTTGGTTCCTGCCCGTTGTTTTATGATGGTGCTTATTCTATCTTTGATATTTTGATCACTTTTGAACTTGTGCAATAAATTCTTACTGGGTCATGTGCAATAATCTTGTTATGTTTTTATGTCATGTCATTGCCATGTTATCTGTGTACTGGTCCCTGCACAGGTCACTTTTCAAACTGTGCAATATATTTTTTACTCGATTCCTGCACAAACCACTTTTCTTTGCTGGGTCTTGTGCAAAAAATAGATACCAGATACCATCTAAGCACTGAACTGTCCTTGTATGTTCTTATGTGTCGTCTTGAATGCTGTTTATAATTCAAATGTGAATGTCATTTGTATTCTAAATTGTGAGCCGCAGCCACCTTGTTGTCCAAGACAAATTTCCAGTAAAAGTTATTCTGATTCTGATATGTGAAACACAGACTTGGTGTTCAAAGGCCTGACCTCCTACAAAGAAGAGGGGAGTAATAAAGGAAGTTATAAATCAGAGCTTTAATCATGAACAAATTTTCCACTTAAGATGAAAAATAGCAAAAATCACAGACAAAAAACATAAATCATATCTTATCTTCTTCACTCAACTTCACTGTGTGCTCCCCGATCGTTCTTTAAACTGGCCTGGTGGTGGTGTAAGTCCTTGTTTCTCATCTTGTTTTTGTAATATTATTACATGATGTGACTGTGGAGGAATGTGGTCTTATCTATAGAACTCAGTTACTCTGCATCATTACTCTTTGTACTCTCCTCTTTCACATTTTTCTGTCTCTGCTTCTCTCATTTTGCTTTCTGTCCCACCATCACATAAGGAGTCAAAGTCTTATTCCGAGCCCCTCTGTCACTCTCCGTCTTACAATTCAGGGCTTATGGTCCTTTTTTTAACCAATATACTGGTGGTCATCCCGGTTAGGGGAAACAATGTTATCCCCCACGTGTTTATTAGACATTAATTGACTATCCTATCTTCTCCCTGCTTTCAGGTCTCCTATCTCGACTCCACCGGGGTTGATTAATTCATGCCTGCAGTACATGCTGAACCTGGGGACAAATTTAAAACCATCTTCATCCCTCCCTTCTTCTCTTTCTCCTGATCATCCCCTGCGCTGCATTCAGACAGGAAGTGAGGAAACATTTGGGTTCTCTCCTTACAGGATCATTTGATCGATAGATACAAGACACTGAAGCTCGACTTGATGCAACAGAAATCAGTTAGCGGTGTCAGGTGCTCGATGGGGTGTATTTTCTTTGTAAAATTGAAACAGGAGAGAGAAAACTGACTTTAATATCACCTCAGTTTCTCAGTCAAATGGACAGGAAATGATTTCCATGTGTACATGCTCAGAGTGTGCAGGATCCACAGAAACAAAAAGTAAAATAAGAAAACACAAAGCAACTATTGAAACTTCATCAATCACCGTTTAGCGGCCGATCTGTGCACACATATAACGAGCGCAGGCGGCTCAAATGGGAATAAAACCTTTAACCTTGACAGAGTAAAAGCCATTTAAACCCACTGAGCCACACGGAGGAAATAACTCCTTAACAGAGAAGACTTCTCTCTCTCTGTCTTATCAAACTTAATGACGGCTCTGAAACTGATTGAGGTCCTGTAGATTTGCTCTTTTCATTCTTACTGTTCATTTCTGTCAATTTCTGTTCACTGACATAATTTTCTCTGAGAGCACACTCAGTCTCTTACAAGTGCTGCCATGAACACCTTATTTCCTACTTTTCATGATGCAAGTCTCGTCTTATATGCCAAATTACAAAGCTTCTTATGTGACCTCTTAACTCAAATCATTTTCCCACATGCTGGGCCTCATGCAGCAACATTCTCTTCAATTCATCTTATACTTTCTCTTTATTTTATGTTGAGAGAAAAAGTAACAGAAGTTACTTTACTTTAGTGGGGGAGCCCTGTAGGGGGTACTGTGGGATTATGGGGTACCGGGGTCGTTGATACGAGCCATCCGGTCCCTGTATGACCAAAATGAGAGCCGCATACTTAGTGTAAAGCCAAAAACGTTCTCGATGGGTGTTGGCCTCCACCAGGGTTGTCCTTTGTCACCGATTCTGTCCTGATCCTGAAGAGGGAGCTGAGCCTGAAAGCAAAGTTTTCGATTTTCTGGTCCATCTACGTCCCAACCCTCAACCTATGGTCATAATCTTGTGGCGACCCAGCTGTTTTGACGCCATTTTCCATTCACAAATCCAACCACTCACGCCCATCTCCATTCATTCCATAACCGTACGCCACCAACCCCGCGTAGTAATTCAAAACACCACCCAAACACTCGCGTTTCCCTACTGCGGAGAAACACAGACGCACCAGACACATGCTGACAGACCACTCTTACCTGCTGTTGAAGTACATGCCGTTAAACCCATCGATCGTCGCCTTACGGGTGGGATCCGTGGTAAAACCCAGAGTGGATTTTTCTTTCAATGCTGGGGGATACGTGCTCAAACGGGAATGGATTGTACGCGTGGACTGGAATGGACTGTCGCCTAATTCAATGAATTATAAAATACAAGAAAGAAAACTGAAACTGGTGTTGTGTTGTAAATGTTTAATGTGAATTATGTTTTGGATTGCTCATTTAAGCAAGTGCGGTTGTGCCGGTTTAAGGTCTGTTTGTTTTGAGTTAAAAGTATTATTATTTGTCAGACCCGACTCTGACTGGCACACCCCCAAGACCAACCTGTTACAAGCTTTGGGTAGTGTCGAAAGAATAAGGCTGTGGATACAAGCGGCCAAAATGGGTGTTTGGGCTCAGCCTTAGAGATAGGGGGAGGAGCTCGGAGTAGAGCTGCTGCTCCTTTGCACCAAAAGGGGTCAGTTGAGGTGGTTCAACATCTGATCAGGATCCTCCTGGGCGCCTCCTGTTAGAGGTCTTCCAAGCATGTCCGACTGGTAGGAGGCCCTGAGGCAGACCCAGAACATGCTGGAGGGATTACATATCATGTCTGGCCTGGGAACGCCTCAGGATCCTCCAGGAGGAGCTGGAAAGTGTTGCTAGGGAAAGAATGTCTGGGGTGCTTTGCTCAGCCTGCTGCCCCGACTACCAGGCCTCAGATAAGCGAATGAAAATGGATGGATGGACTACCAAAATGAGAACAAATCATGGATACAAACAAAAATAAGTGAAAATTTGTTAGTATCGCTTCCAGGGTTGGAGGGTAACTTTTTTGGCCCACCTGCCAATGTGGCTGGTGGATTCCTAAATCTACCAACCACTCTGTAGATCACCATTGTTTTTTTTTTGTGGCAGGTGAATGAAGCGAATCCAGCAGCCACTTGCAAATGTCACCAGCAGTTGGCCGGTGGCTGGTGCTCATTTCCAACCCTGATCATTTCCTGCATGAGGCCCAGTGACACATGTGTATCTATACGAGACATGTGGTGGCAAAAACAACCAAAAAAGAGAGTACAAAAGATCCAGAACAGAAACAGAAATCACATAAAAAAGGTTCATGACCAGGTCATGTCCCCTAATATTTTTACCTATTGTGTCTAATTACAATGAGAGCAATCAATACACTTTTGAGGGTTTGGTTTTTAGTGTCCTCTGGCTCCTTAAGGAATGTAATGGAGAGCTGCACTCAGCCAGGCAACATGTCCTCACTGAAGCAAGTTATGAGATTTTGGCTGGAATCGATTAGAATGATGGAAAAGGTGGATAAAAGTGTGTCCAGGTCGAAAAAAGGGCTGAAGTTGGCTCTTTAGAGAGAAATACAAATCTGTCTCCTCAAAGGCACAGAGTGACCTCGACATACAGTGAAGGCTCAGCTCAGTAATACAGAGGTGCTGGTTTTACCTCAAAGTCTTTAAAGGAGAAATTTGCCATGTTTTAAAGGATATCTAATCAGTGCTGGTGTAAATGCAGTCAGTTGAAGCAATAAATTCCTCATGTACTCACAGACAATCTGGGGTTTCCATATCACACAGCTGTTGCTGCAGCAGTGCCTGCATACACAAGGATGCTTTGTGCCCAGGTTCCTGACGCTCAGATCCCAAATACTAGGTGGGCATTTTAAACATGGCTGTGTTAACAAAAAGTAAAGGTGCCTGCAATAACTTCACTTCAACTAGAACACCAAAATAATGCCATAAATTCAACACCACAGTGTTATCAACCACGAACATGCCTTACTGAATAGAGCCTGGCAGCGTGTGTCACCACCACAGCCAAAGCCATGACTTTGTTGGCCAAAACACAGCGTTTGGTGAAAAAACACTCACTCAATGGTCACCTGTCCTCTCAGCCCTGCTGGCTTTGGTTGTTTTTTCACTTTATCTTCACAACCCTGAAGAACGTCTCCAGTGGGTTACCAGCAGGCCACAGATAACCCAACAACCAGCAACTGACGATACATTCAAGTGCCTTATTCAAACTCGATAATAAAACTCACTCAAACGGTCACGGTTGGTCAGTCCTCTGTTCCAAAATTCACCAACTTTGGTTTTGTCAAAATAAACCCATGATTCCCAGCGACTCTCAGTCATTCTGCACAGGCAGGAGCAAAATAAAATGACTAACAAACAGTGATGTACTCAGGCAATCGGCAAAATATTTGTCCAGTAGTCCAACTGTAGTCTCCTGCACACGTCTGTCCAAGTAAGGAGCAAAATGTAACCACACAGGAGCGCACACGGCTCTCTCTGGTTTGTCACTGACAACAGCATCCAACCAAAACTGCCTGGTGAAATTCAGCAGTGGTCTCTGTTTGCCCTCAGCAGCTCAGGTTCTGGATGGGCACCCGTTGGCAGTGCCCTCTCGTACGGCTCAGCTGCAGCCTCGGCAGCTCGTCAGGTGGGTCAAATAAATACCCTGCCTGAATATCTGAGTCGGCCAATATGGCGTCTGCTGCACGTCTACATTGAAAACAATGAATCTTAGGGCGCAAAAGCCACTGCATGTGCACAGCCCCTAATAAATGATGCCATTTGAGAGAACACGCAGCTAGTTTGTAATGCGAGACAAGAAGGAAGATTTGTTTTTGGATGCATCTTGAGCAGGCCGCTCGGATACCCAGATGTGCAGACTAGAAATAAAAGCCGATATAGCATGTGATTCTTCCGAGCTCCACTGACGTCACTGATCTGCAGGAAAACACCAGACTTTGAAGCAGCCCAGAGAACACTATAAGAACATGTTGTTTTTTATGTCACATTATACCCCAGATTTAGTCAGATGAAGTCAATGTTAAAAAATGGAAAAGTCAACACAAGGCCTAACGTGTTTCCTCCAGCTGAGGCCACAGGTGCAGCTTTACAGAGACGCTCCCACCTGCTGAAACATAAATAGTTTTAGATGTCAGTCTTTTACACATTATATACTGTGTGATTGTCACTCTCTCCTAATCAGCGAGGACAGGATTAATCGGAGACTGAGCCCTGATTCATGTCTTTGTCTTGCAGATTAATAGTCAGGTCACAGAGAGACGTCCATCCTGAGATTGCCAACTTATTTAAAATTAATCATCACTGTAACTCAGGATGATGGTCAGATGTTTAAAGGTTAAATCCCTTCAGACACATTAGCAGGATGTGCGGTCAGATGAGGATACTGAGCAGGTGACATTATTACAAATCTGTGCCTCAAATGTAAAATTATTATTGTACAATTATCACCTGGGAATCTCCCACAGACGTCTGACCTGCTGCATCATCGGACCAGGTTTTACTGTCAGTAATATAAGAAACTCCATCTGTTCCTAAATCCTGCACACTCTGCGATTATCTGTGATGCTGTATGTAACGCTGCTCCCACCTCCGTCATCTGCTCTCTTTCATCATGACATGAATGAAACAAAGGATTACTGTCAGATTCTTCACGGGTCAAATCACAGCTGAGAGCCGCCCAGTCGGCATCAGGTGGCTCATTATGTGAAATCTGTTATCAGCGAAGAAATCAGGTCAAAATTAATTTATGGAAAATACCCTTACTAAGAGTAATCACATTAGATACATCTTGTATCAGTCACTGAGGTCAAACCCTCAGCAGATTTATGCTAAAATCAGTGTGTTAATCCCCACATATTTTAACAGCGTACCTTTGCACAGAAGTAGAAACATAAAGGAAAACGACACCTCAGAGAAGCGCCTTCCATTTTAGAAATGCTGTTTAATTTAAACTCACTCACACAGCCTGACGATGGCCAACCAAAATGTTTGACACATCTTCATCTGAACGTCTAACAGCCAGTTGGGAGCAGTTGATCAGGCCATGATCGGTCTTTGCTCCTCTCTGTGCACTGCACAACAAAGCGAATCCGAGTCTGTATGGCTCAAAAATCGGGTCAGAACTGGACTTGAACTGTACAGTGTCTGCCCAGCTTTAGTGATTGTGTTAACCTGATGAATATTTCTCAGTGCCAGGGTATGGAGAGCTCCTTCAACAACGGTGAGATATTTTAAGTTTTTAAAAGGGAAATTTCAGTTTATTTCAACCTGTCTCCTATCGTCCTAAATTTGTTTCAAGTGACTAGTGACATAAAAATAATAGTTAGCATGTTAGCCGTTAGCCTAGATACAGCCGGGGCGCATAGTAGCGTCAGACCTGTTAAATCGTAAGTGAACGGGCAACCTTCAAGTTTAACAGGTCTGACGCTACTATGCGCCCCGGCTGTATCTAGGCTAACGGCTAACATGCTAACTATTATTTTTATGTCACTAGTCACTTGAAACAAATTTAGGACGATAGGAGACAGGTTGAAATAAACCGACATTTCTCTTTAAGTTTAATTTCTGCGGGCAGCAAATGTATTGACTGTAATTTTAATGTTGCAGCAAGCTAACAAACTAAAAGCAAATCCTGAGTAAATAAGGAGATACATAAAATATCAGATACTTCCATACAGGTGTACCACAGAATACAATGAAGGAATTAAGAACCCATAAATGTGCTGAAATCTAAGTAACACATTGCAAAGACCAGTGTACATTTGGTCCAGTTTTTACACTGGTCCATAGAGATGCGGTTTAAAGTGATGTGGTCAGATGAGTCATTCTTTATCATAGTCTTAATGAGTGGATTAGTGCATGTGTGGTGTACACCAAGAAAACATTACAGGCCTGAATGCTTAATCTCCACAGTGAGGGGGTCCAATGGTTTAATGACGCTGTGGGGACATTTTCCTGACATGGCTGGGTCCACTTGTTCTCTCAAAGAGGAAGGGTCACTGCAAATTGATATAAATTCACTCTGACTGGTTACGCCAAGGAAGCTGTTGGCAAGGAGGCTCCATAGGTTTGTTGAGCTTCAACAGAAGTAGACTAACGCTGTGCAGATACTAATCATACCAGAGGGGTTGCTAATTTGTCGCCGTTGGTAAGAATAATGGAGCCAGTGTTATGGTGATGGTGGTTGGAGTGGGCAGCTGCACTCAGATAGAGTTGCCTATATAAAGCCAGTTGGGCCACCTGATGTAGTTTAACCAGGGCAGATACATTGTGGATATGATGCCAGGTATCTGCTCTTTGCTCAGAAGCAGTGAGGATTCAAGGAGGCTTTAAATGTGGAGGGAATGGTGTGTGGTGTGTTGCATTTTAACAACGCTGTGGTTTACATTCAGTTAAGTTTGAAACCAGTGATGGCTCCACCAAACCCTTTCAGTCCAGTCCCTTTGGAACCAGCAGTAAGCCTTCAGACATGGTACCTAGACCCTCGGTGTGTTCAGACAGTCCTCTTAAATGTGGGCGGGGTTGTTGTCACTCACTGCTCCGTCCAGCACTCGCTGTATTTCCTCATCAGCGGTGACACAGATGGAAGTCTGCACCTGGTTTATCGTCCACAGAACGAGGCTGCACGCCCACATTTTCACAACAAAATAGAACAGGCTGCAGTGAGAGTCTCTCTCCATGGGATATTTCAAAATAGCAGCTTTGTGCATTTAGTCCTTCTCAGGCAAGCTCAGGGGTTTAGTGTTGCTGTAGCCCACAGGAAGTGAGGATTAGAATATATGACCTTCACATAATCCGCTCCAAATTAATCTACGGAACGGTTCTGTTGATACCATTCACAACTTTTCACTGTGGGAACCGAAGAAAATGAACTGAACTGTGTTGGACTGCTTGGTGGAAATGGGGCTACAAACAAACCTGCCTGAAACACAGCAGTGACTCACTAAATCACAACATATCTAATGTCACATATTCCTAGTTTGCAGAAACACAGTGCCAACATTTTCATCTGGTGACTGGGCTGCCTGCAACTATTTGTCAGACGAGTGGAGCTGGATCAGTAAAAATGACAGCTGGACTGTTGAGCTGGCTTCAGATGACACTGCCTATCCAGCCAGTGGGACCCGGCAGTTTGGCCCGAGCATATAAAATGTAGACATAAGGAGAGGTCAAGCTGCAGAGTATCTGCTCTTTGCTCGGGTGAGAGTGGGAGTTAAAGGCGGCTTAAAGGTACTTCAGGTCAGGGCTGGGAAACGCTGTCACCTCTCAGAGGGCTCAACAAATAACCCACTGCAGGGCCAAGTGATGGGTCAGTGCACCATTTAACATGAAGCCTTCCAAAGAAATGCTCATCAGACTTCTGCCACATCTTACAGTGTAGTCAAAACCAGATAACCAAAATACTGCCCACACAGCCTCACAGACATCACTCAGCAGCTGATGACTTCGAAAGTTATAATAAAAATATATTCATAGAGTTATGAGATGAAGATTGAACACACACACACACACACACACACACACGCAGCAATAAGAGAAAATCAGTGTAGGAACAAAATAAGTCCCAAACACACACAGAAAACTACAACTTAAGAATCTATGTGAATCTGAAATTCAATCATCTGAGGAAATGGAGCTTAGCAACTTAATGGGAAGAACCAAAGGTGGTAATTATGGAGGGAAATTATTTGATATGCCTCTCTAAGAATCATATGAGGCATGTGAGAGTGGGAATCCAAAATGATTGAATTACCGAACTTATAATTCTGTCAGTGAATCAAAACTCTGAGCTGAGGAAGTCAAGAAAAACTCCACGTACAGAAACTGGACAAAAACTTTTGTCATAAACCAAAGTAATTTTAAGTAGCTGTCATCCATCACCTGTTCAGAACGATGAAGATAATCAAACAGAATATATGATAAATTACTTCATTTGAAAGATTGTTGCCACTGAACATAATCCATACAAAATATATTTGGCAAAAACTTGTGAAAATAACCGAAAAGGAAAAGCCCAAATTAAAATTATTGACTTCCTTTTTTTTCCAATTACTTAGATCAATTTCTATTAAACAACAAAAACCCCACAGAGGCTAACTGAGAGCAACAGACAGTGAGAGATAATGAAGGATGAAAGAGAGAGGAGAGGAAGTAGGACTCTGTGGGAGGAAAGTAAATGGAAAAAAAGGAGAGGCAACGACAAGATGAGAATTCAGGATGAGAATTCGACCTGCATACAGTTAATGGAAAAAGAGTTGGACAGCAAAGAGGATTTCAAGAGATGGAGATAAGGCTGAGAGAAAGAGAAGCCAGAGAGAAATGAGAAAAAAAGAAATGGATTTATACTGACAGATGGATGAAGAGAAAGGGACAATTCAGGCAGGTAATGCAGTATCGAGCAGAGGTTCAATCTTTCACTAAAACTCTGAGCAGCTGTCTGCCTCCTTAAACCTGCCACCTTATCTCCTAGCATCCAACCTCCCTCTATAAATAAGCCAACATTTCTTTCACCTTTTTACACCAATATCCTCTCATTCCCCAAAATATCTAAAGGTACATAAGTCACTGGCCTCTTTATTAGGTACACCTGTCAACTGCTCGTTAACACAAACAGCTGATCAGCCAATCACGTGGCAGCAACTCAATGTATAAGTTCAAACGGAGCATCAGAATGATGAAGGATCCATGGATCCATCCTGCCTTGTATCAACGCTTCAGGCTGCTGCTGCTGCTGGTGGTGTAATGGTGTGGGGGAGATTTTCTTAGTACCAACTGAGCATGGTTTAAACACCACAGCCTACCTGAGTATTGTTGCTGAGCGTGTCCATCCCTTTATGACCACAGTGTACCCATCTTCTGATGGCTACTTCCAGCAGGATAACGCACCATGTCACAAAGCTCACATCATCTCAAACATGACAATGAGTTCACTGTACTCCAATGGCCTCCACAGTCACCAGATCTCAGTCCAACAGAGCACCTTTGGGATGTGCTGGAACGGGAGATTCTCATCATGGATCAACTGTGTGATGTCATCATGTCAATATGGACCAACGTCTCTGAGGAATGTTTCCAGCACCTTGTTGAATCTGTGACACCAAGAATTAAAAAGGTTGTCCAACCTGGTACTAAACCTAAAACCTTTGAACTCTGAGTAAATTGGCGCAATTTCTTTAAAACTCATGGGGGAAAAAGGCAATAAGCAACTTGGTGAGACTCAAATTGCAAAAAATTAAAAGATTTTGAAAATCTAAAAATTTTTTTAAAAGGCTAGGGAAAAAACTAAATTCATAATTATCCTTATCATATATTTAAAATTACATTACAAAAAATAATATAATTTTCAAGCACTTTTCCAGGTCATTTCCTTGTTTGCTTTTTAATTTTCTCTTTTTATTTATTTTTTGCTATTTTTTGGGGTCATTTCACCTTTGCCCTCTTCCCATGTTTTTGAAGTAAACCAAGCCAACTTTCTCAGGTTTCAAAGGGTTAATGTTTCACAATTTTTGTGTGGTGCTATGTCCTTTAATTCACCTGAAGCTAAGCTAATGTTTTAATTTAAACTCAATCTCAAAATAGCTGCAGGCATAATTGAATGTCGGCAACATCATGGTGATACTGGCTTTCTTGTGTTGTGTGTTTTTAAAGGCAAATATTGTAATTTATGCTTATATGTGTCTTTGATACGGTATTCCTGAATTATGTTTATGTTTGCACATGGGTACGCTCATTTTAGTGTCGTATAGTCTGGATTTGTCTGTGAAAGAGCAACAGAGTAGATAATTGTAAAATGTCCCTGCATTTCTTTCCATAGAAGTCTATAATCGGTTTACTGTGACAGTAATGACTTTGACATAACAGTGAATGAGCAACATTACCTGAGAACACACTCACATTTTACAGTGCAACTTAGATAAAGGTTATAAACACTTTAATTAGGCTGCGAGTCACTTACAGATTCATTTTGGTCTTCATTTTAACATCATGGTAGAAAATCATTTTTGCTGAATTCAAACATGCCCAGTGTCTGCTGGGTGTCTATTCTCTGGGAAGTGCAGTAAAGAAACAGCACAACACTCACCTCTCACTGAGGCCAACGGATGAGCTGCCAAAAAACAAGAAAAGAAAATGTAGATATTGTGATTCCTTCAGCCTTGTTTTGTTTTTGTAAAACTTCTTTTTCTCTCTCCAATAACCAAACACAGCATTTTTTTCTCTTTCAGATGGAATCTAATTAGTTCAGGACAAAGGAAGAAACAGTGATAGATCAGATAGCTAAGACAGTATCGAACAGCAGACTCGTGTATCAGTGCCAGACACAGAGCAAACAGCATTTTACCTTCGCAGAGGACTTCTCTGTGAACTTGGAAAACTTCTGCCGTTATTGGGAAACTTTTTGGAGCAAGTTATATTTAGTGGAGGCCTCACACTGTCAGACAGCACCGAGCGCTGACAAATCACAGACTGGGCAGTTTGGGTGGGTGGTGGCGACACAGCAGTGTCAGAACCAACTGACCTATGGCTAAGCCACGCCCCCCTCCCTCACCTGGACAAACTGTCAACATTCAGTGACCGGCGCTATGGCAGGTGTCACAGCACACGGCATTTCACAGGAGGCAACTGATGATTTTTGGAGACATAACGATCAGATGTCATTGAGAAGTAACCAAAAGGGCCTAAACTACGCATTGGAGGGATATATTCATCATTTTATTGTTGAGAAGGTCGATGAAAAGCTTAAATTACAAGCCAAAATTTACAGGTCACAGTGTACGCTTGTGAACCGCATCTGGTTGCCGTCACCATCAAAGACAACAAGTTAAAGTGCCACTGAAGTTAAGGTTTTTGGCTCAGAATATGAGAAAAGGATAACGGCCTTTTTACCATCTTTACCAAGAGTGTCTCTCCGTTAGTTTGGTGCTACAGTATTTACACTGAATCATTCAGCATAACGTTTGCCAACCTTTGTTATCTCTGCCATTACAGATAAGTTAATGAAGCTAAGCTCCAGAAGTTAACGTTAGCTTAACTAGAGCCCTTTGGACAACAGCTAACAATGATGTACCATCACCAAAGTACAAAACTAGAACAAAATAGGCTAATGAACTCCCAGCAAACAAGGTGACATGATGAACAACGCAGCTAGGAGCTAACGTTAGGCTAACTTTAGCTAACGTTAGCTAGAGATGTTAAAGATAACTTTATATTTCTTTCCAGCAAAGTGACAATATGTTGCCTCAAACACAATGTTGACTTACCTTAGAACAGATGTAGACATCATTGTTAATCTTATTCACGTTGAGTTGATGTTGTGGTCTAACGTTACCACACAACTTTATCCAAAGGAGACACTTTTCTCGGTTGAGATGTGGTTTAAAGTGTAAAAATACACCTGGTCGCCCAGCCTCTCAGGATACCTTGTGTCAGAGTTGCATGTACCCCATGCACACCGTTTGACCATTTTTAAACTTCAAATCTCAGAAAAAGCTCATAAAACCCAACAAACTGACTTTCTGTAATGCATTTCAATGGACGTCCAGGCAGAGAATGTCCCAGTGTATGGGAATGGCTATACGCACTGTGATTGGCTCATCGCCTTTGAGGGCGGGGCTCAGCCATGGATACCTAGGTTCAGTACATACATACATAAGAATTGTAAAAACTCACATTTGTCAAGTATGGATTTGGCTCATTGTCCTTGGTTAATACTTGTGGAGACGTCCCTTTATAATATGTTTTAATGTGTTTTAATGTTTAACGTCTGTCAAACATCTCATGTCAACATCATCTTGACGCAGAATAATGACATATAGTCGTAACATATGGACACCTTAACCCAATGTCTGCAAAATGTCATTATATTAACATCCACACAATGTGGAATTCAAACATAGTCCAACATTTAAAATATCATCAACCTGATTTTCCTTCCAAAACCAAAATGTAAGATCCGTCAGACGTAAGAGTCAAACGTCTTTCTGGCATCCAGTGCCAGCTGGGACACCCTTCAGGCCAAGACACATCAAACTGACATCAAAGAACTGGCGGTGATGAAGGTCGACTGCTGCATCGCCTGCCGCTGCCTGTGTTTCGGTCAAAAAGTTTCACTTGAGCAAACTGCAAAGACTACAGCCAATGGCCAACTTGCACGTCACATCTGCGCCTGTGTGAACAGAAGTAACTCTCAATATCAGCGGCAGCAGTGGTCTGTTTTCATCTGCTGTATTGACCAAAAAATTGCTGACTAGGGCCGACGGTGTGGAACACACCACAAAACCTAGAATGACAGACAGTCACAATCATATAATATGTACATACACTTATAAATTACTTATACCTTCTAGAGACTTCAGTAAAATGTTCAGATTCGCGCATTGATAGTTTGTTGAATGCTTTATTTAATGCACTCCTCCCTGTCGAGTGAACTGCTTTACATATGGTACTCTTTTCATACCTTCAGAGGACGAACTTGACTCGAGGGGACATCTGTCTCTGTCTGTTAGTCTTCTGAAACCCAGGTCCCAGTGTAGCAGTGCACATGCATGTGTTAAAAATCAAATGTGCAAATCCTTGTTGTATCATAATCAATTTATGATCAACTTCAAGGTCCTTTTTGAAGGATTCTTGACGTCAATCGCTGCATTTGCTCAAACTCTGGGTCACTTTATGAGGTCACATAAAGTATTAAAGATCAAATGAAGAGATGCAGCAAGCTGGATGACATTTCTGCAACCAATCCCATCCTTGCCGCCAATTTTGATGTAGAATAAACCGACTCAACACACATAAGGCCCGTTTCCACTGAAGAAGTTCCTGGTACTATTTGGGGGGCAGGAACTACTACAGGAACGTCCTCTCGCGCGGCCCTCTCAACCGCCGTGTCTCCACTGAGAGAGCGGAGTAAGATTAAGGTTCCTGTAAAGTTACTGGGCTCTGGATGTGACGTAATTGTTGCGCGACCATTTTGACCGGGGAGACGTAGGGGCGTAGGGGCGCCATTAGCCGTTAGCGGTGTCTAATAACTCTGGTCACGGTCCGTGAAAAAAATATTTTTTTCCAGCGGATGTCTTAGTTACAACATGATTGAGCTAACTGGAGTAGTTTCATGTCGTATCCGACAACGGGAGGCTTTTAACAGATGACGTCCTGATGTTAGCTTTGCTGCTGCTGTTAGCTGTCCCTGTCAGCTGATGCTTTCTAGACATCGTGATTTCCCAAAACTGAATAAATACCACACATAACAACACAAAACTGCTTTGCTAGCTCAATCATGTTGTAACTAAGATATCTGCTGGAAAAAATACTTTTTTCACGGACCGTTTATTGAGTTATTACAGACACTGCTAACAGCTAACGGTTAGCCCAGCTAATCTATGATAACCATGTTATTAATTACAAAACGTCACATCCCTCCTTGAGTATATCCAATCAGCACCAAGTAATCCCCAAGCCCCAGCCAGGAGTTTCTCGGGGCCGTTCTGAGTACCTACTCCGAGGCAGGGACTTGTTTAGCCCCTGTAAAAGTTCCAGAACTCTGTCCTTCGGGGGTGGTTCCTGCGGTGGAGACCAACGGCCCCAGCGCCGTAAATTTACCCCGAAGTTCCTGCAGTGGAAACGGGCCTGTAGAATTGGACTTTGGAGGGATTACTCGTGAGAAGAAGAACTGATGCAACATGACAACTTAGGGTGTCTGACAAAAAGCATTGTCAGTTCACAAATATGAGACACACCTACAAGCAGATACAGATATGCTTTTTATGAACTTTGGACTTCTGTTGGCACGTACGCGGCTTTGGTTGAGGTTGAATAAAGAACTTGTCTTGAGTCAGTGTCAGTGTTCGGTTGTTCCTGGTGTGCGTCATGGATCAGTTCACCATCACTGTAGCACGCATGCACGACGGACGGTTCTGCCTCGACTGCCACAGACTGCTTCTCTGCAAACTCCATCAGCTGTTCGCCTCTGAACCCGCAAACAGACAGCAGTACCTCAATCTCATGGTTGAGAGGGTGGGAAATGTCTCTTATGCTTCTTTCACGTTCTCTCTTCCCGCACCTCTCCTCCTTTATCTCTCTCATTCTCACTAATGTGCTCTTCCATCTCACCCTCTCCCAACAGTACATCCATCAATAACCGAGCATGACTCCGTGCCTTCCCTCCACATCTCAGGCCTCTTACTCCTCTATCATTCATTTCTCTTATTTCCTCCCAGTCCACTTTTATATTAATATTCTAGCACGAGCCGCACTCCGTCTCCACTGCCTACCTCTCTCACCTTCTTTTCTCACTGGTTTTTACCCATTTCATCAATACCCAGGAATGATTCAGCCTCTTATGCTCTACTTGAGCTCTATTTCACAGATTTTCGTGTTTGCCCATATCCATCCTTTTGTCTTTCCTCTTCCTCCTCTCTTTACAGCTTTCTGTTCAAGGCCTCGTCCTCCCTCTCTTTATCTTACTTCTCCTTTATATTTTTCTGCCTCTTCAAAGACTTCTTTTCCCTCTCTCGTTCCCTCCATCACTGTCCGAGGACTTCAAAGACACTGAGCTCTTGGCTCTGATAGAAGAAGGAAATGATACAGTTTCACCGCTGATTTACTTCGGACTACTTTAAAGTACTTATGAATTATGTAAATCATTCATTGTTTTAAAGTTTCACAGTAGCAGTACTTTCATACACCTGAGAAGTTCAGACAGCTAAAGGACGGAGTGCAGCAGTGGCTCTTTGATGCTGTCAGCATAGGCGGATTATGGGACAATGGGCCCCTGGGCACAGACATGCAAAAGGCCCCACCACCTCTCTGCCTCTCTGTTGTTGTTTTACGTCTCTTTGTAGTTATGAGCATCTTTTTGGTTTTGACTCTCTTTCTAATATTTTTGTTTGTCTTAGAGGAATATCTGTGTGTTTTATGGTCGGATTGCGTCTCTTTGTAAAATATTATTGTCTCTTCGGGTATATCTGTGTTATATATGGTTGTTCTGTTCTGGTTTGTTGTTGTTTTGTTTTTCTTTGTAATTGTTTTGTGTCTCTTCTCTATCATATTCTCATTGGGGCACATTAGGGCATATAGTCTCGCTGTAGTAATTGTGAGGTCCTATGCATCTGTTCTTAGTTGCAGTTTTGTGTTTCTTCAAAATAGCTTTGTGTCTCTTTGAGGGGAACTGCCCATTGGTTCGACATCTCATTGTTCCGACCATATTAAACTCATTGTTCCGAAGTCCGTTCTGAAATCATCATGATGCCCTGTGGTTAAGGTCTGGTTAGGTTTAGGCACAAAAACCATTTGGTTAGGGTCAGGAAAAGATCATGGTGTGGGTTAAAATGAAAAAGAAAGTGACAAACACATAAGCCGTGACAGTCGGACTAATGGGATGTCGAACCAATGACATGGACCCTCTTTGAAGCCATTTTCTGTCTCCTATGGGAATCATTATATTTAAATTACATTTGTGTTTTTTTTTTTTTTTGTAGCTTTGTTTTTCTTTGCAGTTGTTTTGTGTCTCTTTGTAGTCGTTCTAAGTCTCATTGTAATTTCTTCATATTACTTTGTAGCCATATTTTGTCTGTAATATTTTTGTATCTCGTAGGGGTATATTTGTGTCTATCGGTCAATTTGTTTCTCTCTGTAGCAGGGGTCGCTTTAACCGGATATTCTCGGTCATTGACCGTTTTTTACAACAATGACCGTAAAATCTGAAGGCCGTCGGTCATTTTGACTGGTTGCAATTACCACCCCTGCCCATTTGGCGGCAGAGTGCACAGTCAGTGGTTTAAGTGGCTGCCGTTTTCACACTGCAGAGAAAAAGTCATTCCTCTGTGTCATGTAGCGTTGTTGACATAACGCCCTGGACACACTGGACGTGGAACCGAAGCACGGCGCCCAGCAGTGGAGGCAGTTTTCAGTCAGCGCCCATGTTAACCTATCTGACTGTCCACACAGGCTGCTGAGCAGAGCGAAGCACCCGCGGAGTAGAGGCAGCGCTTCAGTTCGGCGTCTGGTCTATTTTTCATGGGAGCTGCGAGCGCTTCTGTCAAGCTGGATCGAGCGGATCGTATGAAACAGGAAGTCGGACACAGAAAAGACGAGAGAATCCGGCCAATTTTCAAAATAAAATAACAGCATGCACTGAGGAACGTGAGGAGAAAATACAGTGTTTATAATTTAAAATAACACAACAGTGCATAACCGAACACATTTTTCAATATCATAATCACTTCATTACAATTTTAATTTTGTGTCGACAGGCCTAACTACGTAACGCCCTGGACACACCGGACACGTTAGTGACGCATTAGTGCCGTCCGGTGTGTCCAGGACGAAGCCTAATGGCACGGGTGTGTGGATGTCTGTTCATCTTTTCGTTCATGTCCTTATTAATGCACACTTTATAACTTGCTTGTTGGATTTATTAAAAACGAACGAATGAAAACTAAATGTCTTTGAATATCTTTATTATCATTTAAAAACGAAAATTAAAATGACCGGTAAAAACAGATTATGACCGGATTTTTATGACCCTGTCGGTCAAAATGACCAGCGACGAAAAAGTCTAGCGCAGCGTCTGCTCTGTAGTTGTCTTGTGTCTCTTTGTGGTTCCTCTGCATCTCTTTGTAGACGATTTGTCTCTTTGAAGTACATTTGTGTCTTTTTCAGTTGTTTTGTGTCTCCTTGTAATATATATATCTAGTCTTAGACAGAGGTACATCTGTGTCTTTTACTGTGGTTTTGTTTGTCTTTGTTGTTGTTTTGTGTTTGTTTGGGGCCATTTTCTGTCTCATAGAGGTATATTTGTGTCTTTTTTGGTTGTTTTGTTTCTCTTTTGTTGTTTAGTGTGTCTTTGTGATCATTTTGTGTCTCTATGAGGCCATGTTCTGTCTCACAGGGGTATATGTGTGTCTTTTTATTATTGTTTTGTGTGTATTGCTTTGTAGTGGTTTTGTGTCTTGTAATTTCTTTGTATCTCTTTGTATTTAATTCTTGTCTGTAATATTTCGTATCTCTCAGGGATATCTGTGTCTTTCATGGTCGTTTTATTTCTCTTTGTTGTTGTCCTGTGTTTATTTGTAACTGTTTTGTGTCCCTTTGAATTACATTTATCTTTTTTGATTTGTTCTAATTCAGGTGAAGTCCAGGTCCAGATATGCTGAATATTGCTACAAAATATTTTGCAGTCTGCATTATCTGATAAGATAAAGTTTATATGATAAAATATCGTGAAACTGTACTGTATTGATTTTTCCCCCACCCCCAATAAGACTTGTTTCCATGGAGTTGGATGACAGTGGCGAAAAGGAAAGTGAAGAGATGCCTGAACTTGACTCACATTACATTCAATATCAGGCTAACAAACCACACCAAATATGTGCTCGATGACTGCTCCATCGAGCTGTCAGACCACACCAACAATGCAAGATGCTAAAAAGTTACATTACTGTGCTGCAGCTAACATTAGCCTAACCCAGCAGGCACGTCCTCAAGCCACCTTATAACATGATCAACATCATTCCCACCTATACAAGTCGAGACAGATGTCGACATTTGCAGCATCACGACGCATCAGTGAAATAAACTGTATGACTCACCATCAGAAGACTGAATTTATCCTGTTTCCTTGTGTGTTCCAGTTTGAAAGCTGATGGTGCCAGTTCAGTTTAGCGTCCACACGCCCATCCTCTTCTCTGTGCACATAAGAGACTGTAATCCTGAACACGGAGACACCTTTTCAGGAAAACTTTGGAAATGAAGATCTTCTTCCTCAGGCTGGTTGATGATGTTAACTTCACCTTAGATCATAAACCAAAAGTTTTACTCTGTTTCATCCTCACAGCTTTCATCATGGCCCCTCTTCCAGTATCTGATATACATACAAGCAACCCCAACACTCCAAGTCTTCTATCAACACAGCAAGTAAGGTGGGCTGGGAGAGTCAGAGGCAGGCAAGGTTGGCAACAAGTCAGCAGTCCAGGAACACACTTTAAAGCCTTACATAGGTATGACAACAAACCATCTGGTAATGAGAGTCTGTGAAGCTGTGCATTTATAGTGTCAGAGAGTAATGGGCCACAGGTGAGCAGAGTCTGCTTGATGTGGTGGGTGTGGTGGAGAGGCGGGCTGAGTGGAAATGCACTGGGTGAACTGAGAGGATGGCAGGTATGGCAGGTTGGAAGTGCCCACTGTGACACAGCTCCTACTGACAAACAAGCAGATCACAGATGAAAGATGGCTGCACCCTGCTGGTGAAAACGTGAAATACAGTCTTAGTTTTCTAGCAAATCTAAGTTTATATCAAGTTTGATTACAGTGTGATATGTTGCTTAAGGTAAAATTCAAACAAGCCACAGTCATATTGTTCAGTGTTTCATCTCCACTTTAAGGCAAGACGGGTTTATTTAGAGTCACAGCAGCAGTTCAAAGTTCAATGGCAAAGAAATACACAAGATGATTTCGAAAAAGAGCAAAAAAAAAAAAAATTGAAATAAAATAGAATTGTTAAGATGATGACTTAACCCTTGAGTCCTGCAGGTCCATTTGGTAATTAAAATATCAACAACACCACTGTCCGGAGCAGCTCTTTTTCTCTGCTCTTACGGCAGCTTGACTCCTCCCCTCAACATGGATGTATGAAGAGAACTTTGTAGCTGTTGCTGTGTCTTGTGTGTGACGACAAATGGATGAGGGACTCGTTGAGGTCAACAAATATCCCGAGCTAAACGATCCACAATCCCGTCCCGCACGGAGAGTCACAGCTCTGGAGATCGGCTCTTCAGGTGAGAAATTTAATTAGGGGCTGTCAACACATGATTTTAAGCTCACACAGAGATGGAGGAAGTAGAGATCTGTCAGGGAACGTAGTTATAACTTTGCGGGGTCGTCGGTTGTGCATCACATGACGCTTCTCGTGGTAGCAGCACAGGTGTGTTTTCAGCTTAAGTGTGAGCTAACGGTTGTCCATGCATTTATTCTTGCAGAAAAGGTGATATGCCTGCAGAGGAAACTAAAAGTAAGACGTGAGAGAAAGACAAGCAAACAGAAAACAGATGGAGACGAGAAAGAGATGCAAGATGAGAATGAGATAGAAAACTCAAGAGAGAGGAACAGACACATCGTTGAGGGATTGTGATTCCTTTACACGCTGTATCTATCTCTATAAACCAGGCTGAACGGCATGATACACTGGTAATTGTTTTACCTCCACACACACACACACACACACAGATTAACACAAAAGGATGCACAGAGAAAAAACATGAGCAAATAACTGTCCACGCTCCAACACACACATTAGAGAACACACACCCAGGCAAACACACACACACACAGAGCTCTAACAGCTGAACATGACAGGTGTTCCAAACTGAAACAAGTGACTGCCCTCTCACTGACCTCAGGAAGAGAGGGAAGGCTGAAAACACACAGAAAAACAGAAAAGAAGAGGCTGCAGGTTGTTGGTGACTTTATTCTCTCAGACAGGCAGAGACAGTAAAAGCTGTTTAACTGCAGTCTGAATGCCCTGTTGACTACAGGTCAAAATCATTTGGCAAAAAATACCGTTCCTCTTTTTGTTGTTTGTACCAAAACTCAGAGAATGTGTAAGCCGTGACATGGAAAGCACAATTTTTTAAAAATACATATATTTCTTATTGTGTTGAGAAGTGAGGTGCATGCAGAAGCGCCCCTGTGTGAGTATGACTGTCCTGTTTAAAGCAGCTTAAAGGGGAGCGCTGACAGCTGCTGCTGTGCACAGATCTGTTGTGAGAAAGTTTTGACTTTCAACTGTTGAGGACGCCGGACTCTCAGGTGATGTAATGCACCTTCTGGCAGCCATACCGGAGGTCGAGCTCTCGGGCAACAGGCGAGCAGAGATAAATGTTTCTTATCTTATTAGGCAAGTTAGCCACCACAGCACTGTAGGATCTACACAGAGCTGTACAGTGCTGAACATGAAGGTCCATTATCACCAATGTTTAAAGACATTAATGATGATACCCAGTAATTTATAGCGTTTCTGGATTCAGTATTTTTCTAGTGTTCTAGTGTAATTTTGGTCGAATCATTGGCAGTATGCAACACACCTGTCACATTGCTGGTTACTTTTACCTGCCTGTCCATTGCTGCCTCATGTATGCTCTCTGTAGAGATTGTATTAATGCAAAGACACATTTGCATTCTGGAGCATATACAGTAGGCCAAACAGAAAATTTTAAATTACAAAATAAACATCTGAAAATAAGGGCGGTCCCATCGTGACTAGATTCTCAGCACCGGCACTGAGGTGTGTATTGCGGCTGAGACTGTGGAGCAGAGTCAAGTGATCACAGTTGTAGCTGTGAACCATGAAATATGTTGCTGGAAAGTTAATAAACAATGATTCATTTCATTAAGAGTCTCATTTAATTCTGCCGCTGACAGCTGTCATGTCACTGATCATATGTGTTTGCAGTGTTAGCGAGGCAGCTGCTCCAGCACAGCTGGTCAATACAGTTAGTAATGTAGCAGAATGAACTGCGGTCAAGCCGGCTGTCACTCGGATTTCTGTGGTCAAATCAGCTCATGCTACAACTGTAGTGCATCCATATACCGACATTACTATGTGTTACATTAGGGTGACCATATTTTGATTTCCAAAAAAGAGGACACTCGGCCCGGCCACGACATAGCCTACTTCAATGATACGCGCAGTTTACTCAAAGATGCCTTATAATTTTAATATATTTAAAGTTTATATGTATGGATAGAAAATTCAGTTATATTACAAAATAATATCTCTCAAAGACAGAAATTCAGATAGGCTCCTATAGATAGGACATACACACACACACTAGAGTGTGGCGATCCGAGCCCGACGGGTTTGGTCAAAAATGTAGCTATAAACTGTATTCGGGCTCGGGTCGGATTCGGTCAGCTTTCAGTGAAAATGTAGTGTAAAAATAAATAAAATCCTATTGTCTGTCCTGTTTATTGCTTGGGCACTGTTATTTACGTGACAACACCTGAACATAACACACACACAGACACACATTGGCTGTTTGTTTCTACCTCTCTCCTCGCTGGAAGTCTCGGACCTCCAGCCGCCCGCCTCCGCCTTGATTAAACGCTGAAAATAAAATAAAAGAGGGAGACAGGTTTTTCCTATTTTATCTTACTTTGTTATATTTCTCCCTCTCCTCTCGCTAGAAGCGTTGGACTTCCCGCCACCCGCTCCTGTCTCAAACACGGAGGTCTCCCTCTCAGCGGAGCACCCACGGCGCACACCTGGCCTAAGGAAAACTGTACATTATCATCAATTTATAAACACCCCCCGGACAGCCCGGACAGGATGTGAAAAATGGACATGTCTGGGACTATGTTCGGCTTTCAAAATAAGGCATTTTAAAATACAAACAGTGTTATGGACATAATATCAGTTGGATTATATCAAGAGAAGTGTAAATGTCAAAACAACCAAGATCCAGAACACATCAGGAAGACGGCTCCCAAAGATGAGCTGCTAATATGCCATCATGGAAGGACAAGCCCCTGCATGGTGTGTACCACAGACAGATTGAAAAGGCTGGACTGACAGACAGCACAGAAGCACTAATCATGGCAGCACAGGAACAGGCACTGAGTACAAGATCAACAGATGCAGGGGTCTACCAGCAGACAGGACCCCAGGTGATCCTGAGACAGTTCAGCACATCACAGCAGGGTGTGCGATGCAGGCAGGAAGAGCTGACATAGAACGCCATGACCAAGTGGCTTTCATAGTGTAGAGGAACATCTGCACTGAGTGTGGGCTGGAAGTCCCAAGGTCACAATGGAAGACACCTCCTAAGGTGGTGGAGGATGACCGAGCTGAGATCCTGCTAAGAAGATGACAGCAACATCAGGAAGATAGCATCAGATACCAAGGGCTGAAAGAGGAGCTAGAAAAGATGTGGAGAGTAAAGGCAACAGTGGTGCCAGTGGTAATGGGAGCACTGGGGGCTGTGACCTCCAAACTGGGAGAGAGGCTCCAGCAGATTCCAGGTACAAGAACTAAGGTCTCTGTCCAGTAGAGTGCAGTCCTAGGAACAGCTAAGATACTGCGAGAACCCTCAAACTCCCAGGGCTCTGGTAGGACCTGAGCATGAGGAGGACACACCACCACCCCCATCGGAGGGGGAGTGAGAGGGGGACGACAGCACGCTGCTGGCCAGAGTCATTTTTGGTTTCTGGTATGGACAGAGATACTTCCAGAGAGACATCAGTTTTTAAAAATATCTGTGTAAATGTTGTCAGAGCCTGAATATTATTTGGGACTGCTCTGATATAGGAACAAAGCAAGTCTGTGAAAACCTCGATATAGAGACGATCTCACTCTGAGGAACAGTTGGAGATGTTATCATCACACGCTTAATGACGACATGTGGTGACATGACGGGAGCTGAAACCTTCTGATGGTCTAACAAAGAGGAGAGATCACACTGAAAAAGTTTCTGAGATTGTCCTCATCATTTGGCGCCGGTGCACTTCAGGACAAATTCACTCCCCCCACAAATATTCAGTCTCTCTCAGCGGATGTGAAGACAGAGTGGTATGGGAATAGTGGAGTCACAGTTTTCATCTCCCTGTGTTTTGTTGTGTATGTTTCTGTGTGTAAGGTGTGAACATGTGCTCTCTGTAAAATTGCTTGATTTTTGGCTGTAATTATGTGTGTATGTGAGTGTTAACCACAGCTGCAGTGTTTACCAAAAGTCTATTAACCAACCAGATGGCTGCTGTTTGTACCGTGCAAACACACTTTTCCTCTCAAACACACACACACACACACACACACACACTGTGACAGCATTGATGTAACATAATGTAAAATCATTTCTCTGACAGTTTTGAACACTAGGTGTCCCTAGACTTGCTGATGTCTGTGTTCTGGGTTTACTGCACGTCAAAAATCTCTCTCGAGACGCAACAAAGAAAAAGTGGAAAATTTACACCTCTCTCAGTTTCATGTCTTTCTACTGTCCTATCTCGCTTCTCGGGTTTCGTCTCACTTTGTCACGGTATTTATTGAAATCCTGCCTCTTCGATTCTCTGTATTATCACAAACAAGCCCACACACACACACACACACACACACACACACACACACACACAGCGTGGCTGGGCAGGGTTGAGATTTAAAATCAGAACTTGGTTTCCATAGTGAATCCCCCAAAGGCTGAACCTGCGATGTGCACACACACTCCTGTACTTTCATTTATATTTGTGTTTTTAAAACAGAACAGAAATACAGGATGATGCAAAGTGTGTCTGACAGAGCACTTTGTCATGTTTCCAGTACCACCTACTGTGCAGTATCTAATTAAGGCTAGAGGACATTAAAGAGACTGGAAAATATAAATATTCCTCAAACATGATGATTGCCAGTAAATGCAGACACATGGATCAACGTTTGTTGTTTTTTTTTTAGCATCTCTGAGTCCTGCCAACGCCTCACGATGCCAAACCTCACACACGAGTCGCACTGACGAGTGAGCAGGCCCCTTTCCACCTACTGCTTCCACCAAGCAGTCTTCTGAGATCCATTCACACTCGCTGACACGGCTCAGCTCTCTGTGCTCCACACATGAACTGCTCAGCCCACGGAGATAATGGCCAGTGACAACAGGGATGAGGCGCAGTCCATCCTGCAGAGCGTCCTTCGCCCGCGGCCGAGCCTTTACCTCTGGAGTGATTACCCTCCTGCTGACTCTGACAGCTCTGACTGACATGCAAGTAACTCTGGGGCTGGCCACAAAGATTGTTGTGGGGGCAGGATATGCACTCGGTTAGGATTTAGGGGGACAGTGGCCTCATGTAGTCAGACCTATGCCCACAATGCTGTGTCATTCCAGACCTTGAGAGCTTGAGAAAGATCTGGAATGACCATCATATCATTCTGCTATAGAGGGAAAAACACTCTGGCTTTTTTGTGTTTCTCAAAACCAATCTTAATATCACTGGGCAGCGTGAAGCCCACGATGAAGTGACGGTGGCTTTGCAAAAAAGTGTCGAGGGAAACACACAGTGACAGGACTAACTGTTGCTAACTATAGCACCGCACACAAATAACATACTGTTTATCCTGGTGAAATTCCAGGAGAGTATGAAGTCTACTGGAGATGTTTCCTAAGATGTGGCAAATCAAACCCAACTGGCCATGTCTAGGATTTTCTGAGGTGTGTTCACAAGGTGTTTTATTCCTCATGACAATTCGCCAAAAAAGCAAAGCAGACATGCCTTACTGCAGGAAATCTGTGTCAAAACTTGCAGCATGTTGGTCGTTTGCTCAGAGACTGTTGTTCTTGTTCCCATAACGAAGGGATTTTGAGAATGGTAACATGCGAATAGCAGAAGGGAGGTGTCTAAATTATCGGCCAGTGGCAGGCTTGAGGCGCTTGTGCATGATCGCAGATTTGCCGATGCTGCAGCGCTCGCCATCGGCTTGACCCAACGCTGATTATCTCCATCTTGCAGTCAGATCTTTAAATTTTTCCGCGCCCTGTCTCCGCCCCTGCCCCCCACCTGCATTCTACTGTAAAATCATTGGCTCTACATGGAAAGGTCAGTGCCAAACAGGGTCGAAGTTCAACAAAATGTAACTTTCGGTGTCATGCAGGGGTCGCGTTAACCGGATATTCTCGGTCATTGACCGTTTTTTACAACAATGACCGTAAAATCTGAAGGCCGTCGGTCATTTTGACCAGGTGCAATTACCACCCCTGCCCACTTGGCGGCGGAGTGCACAGTCAGTGGTTTAAGTGGCTGCCGTTTTCACACTGTCTGCAGAGAAAAAGTCATCCATCTGCTTCATGTAGCGTTGTTGACATAACGCCCTGGACACACCAGACACGGAACCGAAACACGGCGCCCAGCAGTGGAGGCAGTTTTCAGTCAGCGCCCATGTTAACCTATCTGACTGTCCACACAGGCTGCTGAGCAGAGCGAAGCGCCCGTGGAGTAGAGGCAGCGCTTCAGTTCGGCGTCTGGTCTATTTTTCACGGGAGCCGCGAGCGCTTCTGTCAAGCTGGATAGAGCAGATCGTATCAAACAGGAAGTCGGACACAGAAAAGACGAGAGAATCCGGCCAATTTTCAAAATAAAATAACAGCGCACACTGTGGAACATGAGGAGAAAATACTGTGTTTATAATTTAAAATAACACAACAGTGCATAACCGAACACATTTTTCAATACCATAATCACTTCAGTACAATTTTAATTTTGTGTCACCAAGCCTACAGGCATAACTACATAACGCCCTGGACACACCGGACACGTTAGTGACGCATTAGTGCCGTCCGGTGTGTCCATGGTGAAGCCTAATGGCACGGGTGTGTGGATGTCTGTTCATCTTTTCGTTCATGTCCTTATTAATGCACACTTTATAACTTGCTTGTTGGATTTATTAAAAATGAACGAATGAAAACTAAATGTCTTTGAATATCTTTATTATCATTTAAAAACGAAAATTAAAATGACCGGTAAAAATAGATTATGACCAGATTTTTATGACCCTGTCGGTCAAAATGACCGGCGACGAAAAAGTCTAGCGCAACGTCTGGCGTAGCGTCAAAACGCCGGTGAAGCCCACAACGCAACGCTGAAGTGGAAAAGTACAGCGACGTCAGCGTTAACACCAGCTTCCATAGGAAAACAATGGCACAGTGGGCATCAAGAGATTTTTAACGCTGGTCATGTGCAAGCGCCTTTACAGCCACAGTCAGACTAAAGGGTCAGAGGTCATTAGACTGTGTACAAACTTTCTTTGATTGACTTTGGCAACCACGACACCAGAGCATGGATTTGTTTTGGTGTTATCATTTTGGCTGAATTTTAAACTTTCTTTTGTTTGAAAGATCGATGACTTTTGTCTTTGAGCTCGTGACACAGTGTGAATACCATCGGGTTTATGATTCAGAGCAAAGGTCATATCCTCTCTGTGGTTTGAGGATAATTTATTTTTCAGACTAGCACATTATACAAGCTGCAGCATCAATCTGATGCAAACACTTTCAGATTTTAGTGAGAAATGCTTCCTCCAAGCTCAACGCAGCTTTCCAGATACAGATACGTGCTGGCTGCTTTAATTCACAACATCTGGCCAGTTAAACCAGTGTCATCCAGTACTGTCAATGTTCAGGCCTCGTTAGTGTGAATCCACTAAGAGCGTTTTTCTTTTAGCAGATGGTTGCTGATGTTCTACAGCAGCCTAAATTTGGACTACAGAGTGAATTATAAATCAAACACTACAGTAACAGTCCAGGGTCTGTACACAAGGTCACTGAGGTTGGACGGCTCTGTCCAAACCCCAAACCCAGCAGAGTGTCCGTCCATTTTGCTGCTGGGTTTCCTTCAGAGGTCCAGAGATTGTGGCTCTTCTTTTTTTGGCTGGAGGAACCTTCAATCTGAGAGGCCCTTGTTAAGCTCGCTGACAGTTCTATCGTCATTATTCAGCATGTTGAGTAAATGGAACAGCCTTGTAGCGCTGCACATTTGGCTCCCTGAATGGCAGCACTTGAGCGACAAACCAAAACACATTTTTAGCCCAGAGCTGCTAAAAAAGACACTTTTCCAAATGGAGCTCTGAATCGCTGTCAATGAGTGTTTTGTAACAGCCACTGTATTTCCCTCACATACATACACATGCACACAAAGAACACCTTTTTCTCTAGTACATCACACATACACACAGACGATCACAGATTATAGGGACATTAAACATAAATGCAGATGTAGCATTAGGCTGCAGAGATGTTGAGTGAAGCGTACAGCACACTGAGTTTTAGTACGCTTACAGTCTTTCTAGTAGTGACGCTAAAAAAAGTCTGTCATGAGGTCAAACTTGGACGAAAGTAAGGGTGAGAGTTGAGCCCTCCTCTGCTGCAGAGGTTAGCTGTAGCCCCGTAGATATAGAAACACAGATGCCTCACTGGGTGCTGGATCATACACCAACAGCGCCGCCATATTGGACAGATAAATATTTGTCTGTAAACAAATGCAAGCAAACAGGGGAGCTGCCTTTTTTTGTTTGTTTCTTTGATAAAAAAAAAAAACCTATAACAAATATTTTACTTAACTGATTGCAGTGAGTTGTTTTTGTATACACGTGTTTATGATCAACATGCAACATAAAATTAGAATATTGAAGCTAAAATCACTGCTAGAAATGTTTCGAATTTTTGTCGACTAAAACTATGAAGAATAAAAATGATTAAAATGTGACTAAAACTAAACATTTTTGTCTCAAGACTCTAAATCTAAATAAGCTGTCACAATTAACACTGTTTTAGCAACTCATCCTATTGTGTGTTGGTTGTTGACGTTCTGGGACGCCGTGTCAAATTTAGCCTGTTACATGCATTGTCTGTTTTCAAAATACACTTCTGTTTTCACAGGAAATGTACAGTTTGATACAGTCTCTTTCAAAATAAAAGCGCGACGTCGGCACAACACAGAGTTGGCCATTTTAACATGGGGATTGACTGGCTTCTAGAACCCAACCTAGTCTCACTCCGAAGTCTTCGAATACCAGTGCTTGGGCAGTGACTTGTTGCGTCAGACAGCAACATCAAATTGATGCTTTATCTTCTTCAACAACAAACACTTGGCTACGTTATGCCAACACGCACACCTGGTTGGGTTTAGGAAGAAAGAACAGGGTTTGGATTTACAATCTTACAGGAAGGACCCATCCACCACCCCACCTGCCCACCTTACTTGGACTTTCACTGCCTCAACTTTTGTTCTTGTCCTGCTACATTTACCCTTGCCGCTGCCAGACACTGTTAAACTATAACGGCAGCCAGCTGTGTATCATGCTGGCGTGAAAGGGCTTTTTGTTTTGTTGGTGTCTGAAGCCAGAAGCCACTGACCAAGCACCAGATTTCGATGTCTTTGGAGTGACCGGTTTGGTTTTGCAGGTTGTAACGGAAAGTATAATGAACAGTGTTACAAATTACTGTTGGAAGGGAGTGGTAAGTAATTTTCCTTTTGCAAAGAGTAATGAGTAATGAGTAGTAGATTACATTTTGTGAGTAATGAGCTCACAGTCACCAACAGCGAGTAAAATCTAAATAGATTGGCTCAAACACTTCTAATGTGTGTGCACTCCATTTGGAAAAATCCCCACGGTTTATACTTTTAAGGGGCCGTGCATGTGATCAGATAGCTTCAGACGGTGATTGCCTGCAGACTAATAACTAGTGTTTCAATTTAAGTTTCAATTTAAACAATAAATGAAGAAGCAGGATGAAAGCTACAGTGTTGTGATAAGCATAATTGGTCTTGTGGGGCGCAGAACACAGTGTGCATTGTGGAGAAAAAACACTGGATTAGATTTTATTAGCCAACGGACTCGCTGACCTGAGGCATCCATGTTTGCTCGTTATCTTTTCAGACATGTAGATATTACAGTATTAGCTGTCAAAGTCAATGCATCAGAGTTCACAGATTGATATTTATATGAAAGTACTTTGAAGCCAGGGAATGATAAATGTGGTTAAATCAGTATTAGGCACCTGGTCTGTTAGTGGAGATATCTCATATGTGCTGAAATTATTCTATTAGACTTTATGCTGTGATGAAACTTGTGCGTGTGTGTGTGTGTGTGTGTGTGTGTGTGTGTGTATTCAAACATTAGGTGGTGCAACTTGTGGTGATGCAGGACGTTTTACGGCATTAGAATAAAGTCTCACAGTATACCTGTCAGCGGCGCACTCAGACGGAGAATGACTTCAATGCGGCTGTAAATACATCCCGGAATATTATAAACAGACAACGGCTTCTTCAGTGGAGCTGTAAATATATGTCTGTGTAAGATAAACAACTCTGGTTTTGTGTGTACGAGCAAACTGAGAAACACAGAGAAGGGGAGACACACACAGACAAACAGAGTTGTCTCAGTGTGTTATTTTAGCGTTACGTCTGTTGACTGGACTGAACACTCTGTTATGGAGCTGGCAGATTGGGGTCTGTGTGTCTCAGTGTGTCTCAGTGTGTGTGTCCTCCGCAGCTCTCTGAGTCGTAGATACTGTATATGTCCTGAAGCTATAGAGAAGAGGAGACGTGTGGACAGTATGGAGCCAGGGCCGGTCCTGACAACACATCAGCTCCTACATACTGTTGAGTTGGCTGACGACCAATGTGAACAACACCAGGCTGCTGTATTCCTGTCAGCTCAGACCTGCTGCTGATCTCTGCAGCCAGAAACACTCAGGAAGTGTCAGACACAGGTTTTCACTACTGGTCTCAACGGACAGAAATCAAATCATAGTGTAGTACTTGAGGAAATGTACTTAGTTACATTACACCACAGGGCAGCTACAAGAAACTGTGAGTCTCCACAGCCATTTAGATATACAGTTGTAGGTCCTGAGGGGCAACAGTCAGGACCACATTATACTGTCCATCTCCTGTACCAGGGATCAACAGTTGGCGGGCCAGATGCTTTCCATCCGGCCTGCAGACTATCAGTTAATTAAGAAAATGTAAGGAAGGAAAGAAATGCGTTTCAGTATTTAGGATATTGTTTCTTCTTATATTGAAGCATCCCCCAAAACAGTTGGGATGGAAATAATTTTATTAGGATTGATTTACCAACCCCAGATATCTATCTTTAGTCAGGACTAGAGTATTATATTTGACGGTATGGCTCTGTTCTGGGGCCTCTCTGCCCTTCCATGCGCCTACATGGAAAGCCTAAGGCAGGGCGAGCACACGTCTCCACCTAAAATCATAATCAGGTGCCCACGTGTACTGGTATATATAATTTGAAAGTTTGGCCCCCACAGTGTCTTCCCAGAAAATGTCCTTGGTCCCTTGGACAAATCTAGTTGATGATGTCCTTCACTTGGTACGTTTACATGACATTAGAGAAGACAACAATTTCAACCACCACCCATACACCGTCAGCTTTAATACCAACACGGGCAATTTCAAATAAGCTCTTAGCCATCAGCCATGTAGACGGAACCTTTAACAACCATTTCCAAATGCAGTCAGTATGTTTACATGACATTAGAAATATTTATTGTGCCAGTCCGACTGAAACTGAACTTTTAAAATCCACGTAAACATGTTAGTCCGACTGAAATCATAGTAAATGTCTCAAAGTCAGACTAACACACCCAGATCATGTGACTCCTGCATGTATACAGTCAATCAGACCCAAACTGGCCGAGGCGCTCTGAGCATGCTCCACAGTTTCCGCCCCGGGCTTTGACCCGGAAGTCCAATAGCATTAAATCTGTAAGAGAAGAAGAAGCCGGTAACAACATGGAGAAATCTACATCCAGAGCCGTGACTTTTTAGACAGGTGAGGAGACACAGTTCATGCTGTCAGCTGAAAGAGTTAAATATTTTAACATACATGGATCATGGATGGGAGGAAAACTGGGAGGACGATATGCACTTGTTTGGTCTATGATGAACTCGCACTGATTTATCGGCAGTGCTCGGAATCGGGCCGGTTTTCACGTGATCGGCTGTGACCTGTGACCGGCCGGTCAGTCTAAAATATGCCGATTTAAAATGGCGGTCAAATTCACTGGTGTGCTGCATGACTGATTTGTGTAATATCAGCAGCACACACACAAGTGATGTGAGGAAGGAGACCTCAGGGACACACTGATCTGGGTAGAACAACTATGGAGTAAATGATTCCGGCCAGAGAATCAGGTTTAAGAGGATACTTTAATTTTCAATGCAGGTGTAGCGTCACAAGTGTAGCGTGTGTGTGTGTGTGTGTGTGTGTGTGTGTGTGGTCCTGAAATAAACCAAAGAAAAAATAGTTTTACACTCAATTCTTACAAATATGCATATACAATCTGGAAACACGGGCGGCTTCTCACCTTAATCATTCATGCACACACATCAAAAGAGAGAAGGAGAAAGTTGTTAATTGTCCGTGTTAAACTTAACGGAGCGGAGCTCTCACTGCTGCACTGTGCAGCTAGAAAGTGATGAGGCGCGTGTCCGCGTCCGCGCGCTTGCTGACAGGAGCGTTCTCACGGGAGCGGCAGCCTGTTCAAATGTGCACCTTTTTTCTCGTTGTTAAAATAAGAATGATAACACTGCATTTTGTAGATGTAAAGCCCTGTGTGAATTTTATGTTTTTTTTCCTGTTAAAATGTTCTAATAAAGGAAAGAAAAATATCTTGTGTGCTGTAAAGTGGTTTGAAAAAATGAAATCAGAATCGGCCGTCCAAACACTCTGCAAATCGGAAATTGGTTTAAGTCTAAATGCTAAGAAGATGGGAACTGGGACAAGGACAGTAGTTTTTTCAATTAAATGTCCGAACAGAGCTGTGGCTCCACTTAACTGTGCAGGGAAACACACTGACTGTACACCCCAATTCACTCACACACCTTAAAAAAGTTTTTGGAAACAGCTCACACTTAAAAACTTTTAGTTTAGTACAACAGGAGTTATATGTCAGTCTGTGTGAGCATTTAATTCTGTCATATGGACAAAAGAACATCAAGTTAAGTTTCATTTAGCTACAAGAATATATGTTCAGAGCACAATGATAGTGTTGTTAATTTAACTACTTAGGCTTAATCAGCTTTATATGTTTTACTCAGATTAACTCAAGCTCACAAAGGATGAGTTTTTGTGTCAAGTGAACACAAAGGTTTTATGTAATTTTGACAATCTGTGTAGACTTCACATTCACATGTTGTGTCATGGAGTGACTGGGGCTCACTGTGTATACCTCACATAGTACATATTTTTTACACTCTACATTGGCACTGGGTCAGAGCCTTTCTTGCTGTCTGTTAGCCGGTGTGCAGTACTCCAGCCTGGAACACCTTGAGATTTGATTTCATACCGACATAAAATACAGGCTGCACATACAGTACCTGCAGTATAAAACATGAATATGTCATGTGCCTGAATTACTGGGGTCTAACAACAGAGTTTTAAAGAGGACTGTGGAGGTGAGTCAAGGATAAAGCATGCAGTCAATGTCAAGAGACAAGGTGATGAAGTAATAATAAAAAACTTTGTAAAGAAAGTTCCAGATTAATTAACACTGTTTTGGGCTCAACTAAGCAAGGCTAATGGAAACTATTCACTCTTTCTTGCTCCCCACTCTGTTTCTTCTCCACATCTCTCCCTCCTCCTTATCCTCTTTTCCTCACTCATTCCCTTTAATTCATTCACCATCTCCCCCCATCCGCTCCCTCTCAGCCTTTCTTTCTCCCTCCTTCACTTCCTCACTGTGGCCTCCCTCCCTCCTTCCCTTCCCCTCCCCCACCCTCCTTCCTTCTTTCTCTCCCATTAGAAACATATTGGGGTGACTTGGACCATGAAATTAAAATATTAGTGAGTGACATCACTGAATATTTCCAATTCTCTGGAAAGAAAGAATAAAAAAAAAAAATCTGAAGTGTGGTTGTAGGAAAAGGTCAGGTGGAGGGCAGATTAACATTTAAAACTTTATATTATCAGCGAAAGAGAAAGAAAATGTTACAAGGAGCTTTGCAGTGATTGGAGCATCTCTGCGAGTCTAACAATCCAACAGTGAGCAATAAAACACAAGTTACACATTTAAATGACTGTTAATCCTGCAAATGGAGTTCTGTCCTTCAGGGTATTTCTAAGATAATAAAACACACTTAGGGCTGACATTTTTTTGAAAAATATTCTGTTAAATTTCTGAACGACCATAACTGAAAAAAATTACCATTGTTATTATTCATATTTCAAAGGCCCAACCTGTGTGACAGCTGCTATAACCAGTGGTTGAATTGTTCATTTTTAACAAGGGGGATGCAATGTAGCTTTGATTTTTTTGCGTGCACACATCATGCCAGCAATGACTTTCACAAAATGTATACCTCCCAAACGACATCATTGCAGGACGCCTTAACCATAACTATATTTATAATTCTACAGTCCAATTTCATGTCAGATTCTTCCTTTGATCCTACTACAGTTGGAAATACACCTTTTTATGCAACAGAGTGAATTTATTTTTATGTCTCACAAACACCCTTCAGTCACCAACATATCACTAGTTCTATCAGCTGCTCATAACAGACTCCATGTCCCTCTGCTCTCTCTTGTCCTCCTCCATCTTCCCTCTGACTCTCTTGATTCTCTACAAAAGTAAATACATGAACTTCAGTGAAAATGGCTTGTTTTAGTTAGCTAGCTAGCTTGCTCTCACAGACACGTGATTTGACTCTAAAAGAGACGTATATATATATATATATATATATATATATATATATATATATATATAGACATAACCAGACGTCACCGAAGCATGTACAGAAAAGCAGGTAAAGTTTGCAGTTAGCTGCCTAGCTGGCCAATTTCACTTCACTTTGGCTAGGTGAACGTTAGCTCTATCACAAAATAGCCTAGGCTAACAGTAGCATAGCTAGATAAGGCATTTCTGTGGAAATAGCCACTGCAGCATTCAAGTTTTGTGTGAGAAATCAGGTCACTTAAATTGTCTGAGTCAAATCCAAGCTTTTCACCTGTTCTTTAAATAATCACGAAGGTCAAACTTTTTTTTTCCTTTGTTCATGCTGACATTGAATGCATCAACTGAGTGCGCGCAGCTATAACACGCTCTCATCTCGTGCACATGTATTTTTTGGTTCCACCAAGTGCAAGTTTCAGCTTTCACTTTCTACTACAGGTGCACATCTTCGAGCATAATAAAATAAACTAAGTTGCGGGATTTAGCTAGCAGAACAGCTCCACCTGCACACACAGATTCTAGATTAACAAGGGGGATGCTTTTTGGTCAATTTTCTAACAAAGGGGATGGCATCCCCCCTCAATGCGACCACTGGCTGTAACAATATTCATACGCACTCCTTATTTTCAAAGAACTACTAGCACTTAAAAACAGATGTAGATTTTGTTGATAAAACAAAACATAATTATAAATGCTGAAATGCATGTAACTTTCCCGCTGCAAACAGTTTAAACACAAATTTGTTCTGCTCACGCTTCATGCAGGGCTCTACAGTGCGAGCGTTTCACTCACATTTGCTAAAACTAAAAATAGGTGTGTGCGAACTGTAAAAAATATTTAGGGGCACATGTGCGCATGAAAAAATCAGCCGAAGCAGCCTATATTTTTGATAATATGATAATCTAACCGCAAATGTTGGAGGAACTCCAGCCGCCTTCCCTCTTCCCCGTGTGACATGGTTATGGGCGGTTTTCCAAGCCACAATGGATATAAGTCCCACTGTCGGCAGCGTGGAAATAGCCTAAGTCAAAGTGTGGAGGAGATGGACCGGGTGGATCTCCGGGGAAGCCCGCTCCGCTCTCCCCGTAGTTCAAATAATTTCAACTCTGAGTGCAGTGCTCGGGTGGAAAATCAGAGTGGTCCAGTACAGAGATGTTTTACAGATGATCATGTGTAGAGGCCTTTAGGGACCGTTCGCCACGGTACCGCTGCTGGGCAGGGTGGAAATAAAGCCCTTTTCACACAGAGCACGCAAAGCGTAGACCTCCGCCGACAAACCCATTCATTGTGTATGTGCCACCGCGGTGCAAGAGCGCACCGCTCTGCTGCCGAGCTGAGCACCGCGCGAGGGGGGAGCATGTTGCGGCGTCTGCGTGCCGCCAGCCTGCGCTCGAATTGAATTTTTTTTTAATTTCACAGCAACGCGCTGTGACGACACTTCGGTGCCGTGCGTCCAATAGCAGAGAAGAGCCTGAAGTAGACCCGGAAGCGGTCACCATGGAGCTGTAGCTCCTGAACGAGCCTGTACTCCCCCAGATCCTGTCCTCTGTGCCCTACCCCACGGTGGGCGCCGCGAAAGCTCTGTGTGAAAGAGGCTTAAGTCCTGCAGAGTTTCAGAGGACCTGGAGAATGTTTTAGGATAGTAATAACATTATATAAGATAATCATATTGCAAAGATAATATATATAAGATAATAACATTAAAGACAAAATTAAATTGCAATACTTTTTCAAAACTTGATGATTTTACCTTTCTGTACATTTTGTATACAAATTCATTAAATAATGTTGCTTGTAAATGTCTATTTGCATCATGTTTATTATGGGAAACACATTATTTGATCAATTTACATTGTGCCTCTAAAGTTCTTTGTGCGCTCCTTACTTTTTCAACTTAGGAGCACATGTGCTCCTTGGGAAAAAGTTAGCGTCAAGCCCTGTCATGAATGAGACCCAGTGACACCAGAAATAAAGCTGTAATGTTAAATGTGTCAGACTGTTTCAGCTCCCGAGTCCCTGGGGTCCTTTCAATCTACGAGTGACCGCACCAAAAGGAAACACTGGACATCTGCTTTAGGTTAAAGGGCTGTTTCTTTAACCCTTTTTCTTTCTATCTTTATGAGTGTGTGTGTCTGTGTGTGTCTGGTAGCTGTAACAGTATGACCATAAAACAGCTCAGGATTTCCGTTTTTTCACTTTATCATCCATTCATATCCTGGCTGGATGATCACCAAAGCAAATGAGATAAAGCAGGATGGAGCCGCGAGGAAAAGAGACAGAAAACACAGCAGAGAGAAAAATGAAGGAGAGAGAACAAACAAAAAGAAGACAGAGAATATCCTGACACAGAAAGCAGGAGCGAGATGGAGTGTCAGGCGCTGTCTTCTCTGCAGACTCCCTTGAGGCAAATTTAGTGTGAACTGGCCAACACATGGAAACAGTTTCTCCTCTCTCTTTGTCTTCCTCAGGACACATGAGAGTGACTGACAAGATACACTCACTCCTGTCTTTCTTCATTCCTGTCTCTTTGCCTTAGCACCCCACTTTCTCTCCGTCTGTCATCCAGTGTAATCTTTAACACTTTCACAGCATCATTTCAGACGAATCACTCCGCTGTCTGTCGGCATTAAGCACCTGCTAATGTACGAAGATGCACAGCAGTCGCATTAGAAGTGGAGGAGGGGAATGGGAAATAAAAACGTTTGCACCCCTAAACAACTGGATTCTCTTAATGTGAAACACTTTAACAGCACTCTGCGGTAAATTGATCACCAATTGGAGATTTAAGAGTTTAATCCAATAAAGAGTTGCTTTTTCATTCTCCAGCATCAATTAGGAATAAAAGTTAAAAGTTGTGAAAGAGCCAGGTGTTCCATCATCATCATCAGCCGATCCAGACTCTTGTTAGTGAATTACAAACCAAAAAATTACTCAGTTAGTCGGTCGGGGACGAGTAAGAGGCCCCAGCTCTGCTACTTATGTGACGGGAACAAGCCACACGAGACCAGAGCTCAGCGGAGGTGAACGTGAAAATTGGCTCCACGCAGTGTTTCAGACAGAACCAGTGGCTGAGGCTAATTCATATGTGGGCTGTATCTGTGATTAGATGGTTTCATGCCTCGCATGTGAAATTGCCTTCTTGTTCAGCTTTGGATTTTACTTTCTTGCTTTGTCTTCACATGTATGTGTGTTGGTGAAGATTCTCAGTTATCCAGGTCATAGTTATCTTCAGTGCTATATTGTGGGAAACTGGACTCGCTTGAGTTTCTTGAAGATGTTTCACCTCTCATCCAAGAGGCTTCTTCAGATCTAGCACACTGAGGTTACACTCCCCAAACCACGGTGACACAGACCGGGTTGAAACATCTGCAGAGTATCCCTTTAACTTCTTATAGTGGTGAGGACAGGTTATTTTGGTCTGACCAGCCAGTACTGACCGACATATTTTACCTGTCTACAATTTTAAGTTGACACAGGAGCTTAAGTTAAGTGTTAATATCTTATCACAGAAACATTTTGGGAAATACACTCATTTACTATCAGATGAAACAGTCCGGCACAACACCCCTAAAATAATGCAAATTGTTCTTATTTTAATTAGTGTTTCTGTAAATATTTAATTAACAAGATATAATGTGTTAACGAGTGGGTTTTAAGCACAACTGTACTTCTGCATCGCAGTGACACAGACCAAGTCATTTCCCTCAGTGGAAACAAAGCTTATATTTACTTTAATTTCACAGATATGAAACTTCATATGAGCAGAGGAAATGTCTGCTCATTGCTAGGCTAATTTATACAGTGTAAAATGCCATAGGCTTGTGCTAATAACGTTAGCATGTTGTATTTGTTTGGAAAACGTGTTTAGTTTAAGACAGTTGTTTTGTCAGTGAACCTTGTGAGCTGTAATGGAGCCAAATTTTGTAGCATTACCTTTGTTAAATGTTGCTGTTGTCCCTGGCTTCATATGAGAAAAGGAAAAGTCTGCTAGCTGCTAGGCTAATTTATACAATGTAAAATGCCATAGGCTTGTGCTAATAACGTTAGCATGTTGTATTTGTGGGGGAAATGTGTCCAGATAAAGACAAGTGTTTGTCTGTGAATGCTGCGAGTTATAGTGAAGCTGATTTGTGTACTTGTGTTTGAAACTGTCTCTATTAAGCCATGTTTAATGTGTGTTTAATGTGTGTTTTGAATCAACTAAACTTTGCAGCACTTCACAGAAACCTCCAACGCTGACTAGTGTTTTGGAAGTGTAACTGCAGAGTGACACAGACACACCACCACACAAGTATAAATGCACACAGTGGTGTAGACTCTGCAGAGAGCTGACACACAAGTATAAATCTGCCTTTAGAGGTACTGATAGGCAGATTTGGTGGCTGTTGGTCAAAGCCAGGCTGGCTGTTTCCTCCTGATCCAGGCTGAGCTAAGCTAACTGTGTGCTGGTGGTAGCTTCACACTTAGTGTACAGACAAGAGAGCATTTATGTTGCCATCTTAATCTTGGCAAGACGGCAAGTGTGAACTTTTGTCTCAGTCGACTTCTAATGTCACAGTGTTAAGCTCGTTGCCATTTTTGTTTTTGGCTGCGTCACCTGATCGTGACATCTCCATTCTGAACGGTTCGGGTGTTGGGAAGAAGACATCATGAGCACGACACCAGACCTGTTTAATCACTGAAAAACAATGACAAACTGTGATGTTGGTGGCAGTTCAGAGGTCTGCAGCCTGGATAAGTAAAGTGAGCTGATGTACAAATCAAACTATAGCGATACATGTAAAGTATGGAGCTTTATTTACAGTCAGAACTTTGTCGTTTATTTCTACAGTTCCTCTTTTCTCCTTTTGCCTCTCCTCTCTTCTCTGCTCTCTCCTGTAACCCTCATTTCTTCCTCAGCCTCTCTAACTTCAACTCTTTCACCTCTGGATGGTATCCCTCCCTCCCTCTCATCTCTCTCCCTCCTCTCATTTCTTGTCCTTTTAACCCTGATGAACGCCGTATGTCGTCACATCCATATATGGGCAACACTATCTGGCTGCCGTCCATGTAGCCAATTAGAAATGGCAGTCTGTCCTTTGGAGACCGAGGTCACCACGGCAACTATCACTGTGGCAGACCTCATCGGAATACGTGCCCAGCCAATCATCTCCTCTCACCTTCATTAGGGATTCGGTTAATGTCAAGCCAGCATCCGACTGCTCTCTAATTCGCCCTGTCATCCTCTCACTCCCTCTTTTTAAGCACTCATATGTAATCTCAATCGCAGGGTTTTATCCCTGATGCACTCGCACACTTGTATGCACGACTCCCTTTTCCTCTGCTCCCGCCGCTCAGTTATTCCCTTTGTCCCAGCTGATGAATAAGCTCCCAGGATGCAACACTGACCTGCATCTGCCCTCTTTGTCTTCCTCTCTCTTTTTACTTGTCATAACTTCCTTACTGTTGTTGTCTCTACGCACGATCAGCAGTTTCTAATAAATATATTGGTCATGCTCTATGAGGAGGCCGAAAGAACTGTGTGTCCAATGAGCAGCTTCCATTAAAATGAATGAGGCGCCATGTTGGAACCAACCCAGTCTCCTAGAAGTGACATTTAGTTCCCACGGTCATGTTTGGGCACTTGGAGCACTTCGTTAACATCCTGGTAAGATTGTAGTCTTGGTTAAATACTAAAAAGCGTGGGGCAGCATGTGATTCCTGTTTCAATAGGTAACAAATACGCTGATCATCCCCCAACCTTAACCAAAGGGCTTCTACTGCCTAAACCTAACATGCAGGACCCATCGTCACCACCTCCCAATGTCTTGTAGCCTGGCAAATCTGCAAGCTCACGTATGTTTTATTCCTCTCCTGTGTAGAGTTTTGAGCTTGATGCATAATGTGTGATGATGTCATTTCAGTCAGGACCACTTTAGTCAAAGAAAACTTTATTTCATTTTCAGTATTATATTTTGCAGTATGGCTCTGTTCTGGGCCCTCTCTGCCTTTCCTCAGGCCTATGGAGAAACCTCTCTGCCCTTCCATGTGCATACAAGGAAAGCCTGAGGTAGAGAGAGCTTGACATTTTGTTCTGGCAGACGTAACGCTTTGTTCAATTTTCAGCTTGTTGAGGCATTTTTATAAACAACCAAGATGGCTGTACCTGATGTGGAACTTTCTTCTGAAGAACTCTGATGGCAACATGGCATATCAATACTAAGTCATCTCTATACACTGTCGTCTGTTCACATTTTTCCATCTCTCAGCGCTACATCACGTTTTGTTTCTCTGATTGTTCTCATCCAAAGTTGTCACATATTGCTGTTTATTCAGTGGACTTTCATGTCGACATATTACGTGCTGGGCAGTCTCTTGTGTCTGCTGTTAATGTTCCTTGACAATGCAAAAAACACTAGAACTTTAAAGAAAGCACATGGTTAGGTTTAGAAATAACACCATAGTTTGGCTCTGCGTTCATACAGGATGCAAACACCGGCCTCCAGGGTGAAAGTCCAGGGGTTGTTAGACCCATCCACCTCCCTCCCTGCCTGCCCTACAGGGACTTTCCAGCTCCTGATATTACGTCTTAACCGGCAGTGTTTCAAACTGATGCCGTCCAGCAGCGTATCATACTGCCGCCACAGGTGCAGTCCAGCCAATCAGAGCTGTATCATAACACTGTGACAAGCTGACGTGAAAGGTGGCTTTTGGTGTCGGTGTCTGACGCTAAAATCACTGACAAAGGCGGCTGTATTTGATGACTTCGGAATAAGAAGGGGCTGGATTGGTTGTAGGTCTGTCCAAATGTACCCAGAGGCATTTTGGTCTTTGGCCACTGATTATGCCCCTTGGAAAATAATAAATGAATGAAGAGGATCCAGACAAAGGCTTGCCTAGGGCACCAAATGTGCTAGGACCGCCACTGAGTGCAATATAATAAATGTTAAAGTGGAAACAAAAGAAAAAGTGCAAGTGGGGGAGAAAACATTTGATATGATGCAGTATATTATATTTAACATGGAGGTGTTTGTTATCACAGAACAATATAGCTGTCGTCTATCAGGAGCCGGGGTGAAATTGCATTAAATGCAGCTGGTGAAACAAATCAGTAATATATAAACACAATTTCTAGGAGACGGTGTTGTTTTGAAATGTACAACAACAGTAATTTGTAACTTAGCAGAGCAGCTTTGTGAGTTGTGTATTCCACTTTGACAGGAGAGAGGATGCTGGAGGTTATATTTCATCAGGGAAAAAGACGGGTAAAGACCTGATCATCTTTGTTGCCATGAAACCATGTTGACTTGAAATTAACGTACTGAAGGTGTTCATCCATTACGGGTCACTGTGAGGTCACATGGAGGACTGCTGCCATCTCATTGGCTGCACATCAAAAGGTTTTAGAAGAACAACGTAAAAGTTAAACTGATTAAAATTGTTCTGTGTGTGTGTGTGTGTGTGTGTGTGTGTGTGTGTGTTTGTGTGTGTGTGTTCTAATGAATTTTCACATAGTGTAAGTTTGTGCACACACACATGTGTACATCTGTGTTTTGACTCCAGTCCTGCTCTCAGCTCACAGCAGACCCACTTTACATTACTCCTCATTAGGCCATGTGCTGTGCCACAGACTCAAAGTACATAACAATCCAACGGAAAATAACTGGTTGAAATTCATGCGGGCACCCATTTGTGTTATCCACAGTGCATTAATAATAGGTGTTGCAATGTGTAGGTGGAGTTACACTATTAGCAGAAGAGAGGCACTATTCAAGATACAACACACACTTGTTGGCCAGAAACTGAAACTGCATCCACCTTTGTCTTAAAGCCGCTACAAGGAACTTTTAACTGGATATGCAAAAGTCTCTGGTTTCTGCTGATGTCTGTGCGTGACCTACAACAGCAAATGAGACCATCGGTGTGAAGATAAGCTATTTCTATATAGTGTATATCCATACCTTTAGGAAACTGTCTTCGGGTCCGCCCCAGGTCGCTTCCAGGACAAAACGATTTACGGCACTCAGATGGCACACGTCATCTTACCTAGCTGCTTACATTTATAGTGACTCTTATAAATAGTCGCTATTCCTCCTCCTCAACCCAATGTCCGCGGGGAGTTAAAATAGCAGCAATCATCGGGTAAAAGTTCTGTGAAAGCACTGGACTCACCAACAGTCAGCCACGTCTCAGTCACACAGAGAAAATCCAATCCTCGGGAAGTCAGGAAATCCTTCAGGATAAACGTTTTGTTCGCTAGCGATCTAGCATTTACCAGCCCAATCCTGGCAGGAGCCGGCGGGTCCACGGCGTTAGCTGTCCAGGGAGCCACACACAGAGGCCGCAGGTTGCACAGATTCACCCTGCGCCAGCGGGGACGAGGAGAGCAGGGGCCGCGGGGCTGGAACACCTCATCCGGGCCGATGACAGGTACCAGCCAGGCGTCGACAGGGTCCAGCGAGTGCCGAGAAATAAAGAGGCGAGGCACCGCTCCATACTCAGTCCAAGAAGCTGTGGAAGTGCTCATCAAACAGGCCTTCAGCCTTACCAGCCGACCGCTGCGTTTACCCTGGCGGCGGTGGCGCTTATGCCGGAGAGGTGGAGCTGGGGCGCAGCAGAGGTGAGCTGGGATCCCCGATAGGAGCGGGGGCAAAGTTTTCCTGTCTTGTTGTTTCATTCATCCCCAAAACAAACACATGCACGAGCCAGGTAAGCGTCTTTACGACAATACGCACTAGAGCTCATGGGAAATGTAGGCTTCATTCCGGCAAAACACTACCGCTTTTGTCCACAGGGTCGCCAAAATCAACTCAAAATGAAAGTTCCTTGTAGGGGCTTTAAGACATTTAACTGTTTCAGCCCGGTCTCACTCTGACATTGTCGAATACTGACGTTTGGTCACTGGCTATGTTTCCATCCAAAAGTGATTTGAATCATTGGGAAATGTGCATTAAAAGAAATACGAATCCTGTGTGTTTCCATTAAATGTACGGACTTTGGTGAAAACTATGAACTCATGCGAGTTTTCTGCAGAACCGGAAATAAAACAAGTCTCGCATTCTTCTTCTTCTATGTTTTCTGGTGGTTGGCAACCAGCTTGTAAATGCATTACTGCCTTCCCGACCCGGAGTGTGGATCTCACCATGGAGAGAGGTGCGCTATGTCAGACTTAATTCCAACATAACTGTTTCCATCCCCCGTTTTGAGAATCAACATTTTTTCGAATCAACCAAAACCCGGCTAAAGCGAGTGTATTTTAGTTTGTGCGAATCAGGGGATTTTAATTCGAATTTTGGCGTTTCCATCATAATTTTCCGATGCGATACTTCTAGATGTGCATCTAAACAGGCTGATGGAAACATGGCTACTGACTGTTGGTGTCAGACACCAACAAAACGTCATCTGTTCATGTTGGCATGATACATCACTGGTTGCTGGTTTGTGTAAAGGCCAGGCGGCGTCAGGGGGAAAGGCAGCTTGATGATGACGTAAGTCAAGGGGGTGAAATTCCAAGTGGGGAGGGGCGGCAGATGGGTCCAACAACCACCAGTTTTCACCCCAGGAGGCGGGTGTTCACTTCCTGTATGATTGTAAAGCCAAACCCTGTGTTGTCTTCCTAAACCCAACGACATGCTTTTGTTTTTGAAGGAAACAAACTTCAATTTGTGGTGGTGTGCCAATGTAGTGCTTTTATTTTGAAAGAGACTGTATGCAAACTGTACATTTCCTGTGAAAACAGACGTGTATTTGCAAACAGACAATGCATGTACCAGGCTGAAGTTGACACGGCGTCCCAGAACGTCAACAACCAACACACCCAGGGTACCTTCCATGACCAAACGTTGATATGTGATGAGATCGGAGTGAGAATGTGTTGCATATTTTAAGATTTATAACCTTTATGGTTGACGTCTGTTTCAATTTAGGCAACTACTCGATTATTGTTAGTTTCTGCCTTTAAGGTTCAAAGAAACCAAAGAAAATCTTCAGCCATTTGTAGAAGATACCTGAAACATGAACCACAGCACCATCTGTCTGTACTTTTTCTCAGCCTCTGTTCAACCAGGTTCATCCCATTCAGATCAAAGAGGGAGACCTGGCCAAGAACAGCAGCAACACAGACTTTCAACAACAAATTAAATTGACATAAAAGCACAGAGATTTAAGTAACATGAAAAGATCAGATGAAACAGTGGCACACAGACAGCCTGGACTCAATAGATTTTTGAGCTTTGTCTCACCTGGGGTTTTGTCCAACACCTCATGAGGCAATATGAGAAATTAAAGCTGCACTCTCTGATGGTTTTCATTGGGAATGTCATAACAACTACAACACAACACAACTATTTTTTTTTTTTTTACAAAAACTGTCCTTTAGTACAGATACACACAGTGATTTAGCAGACACGCTGCTAGAGCCTCTTTTACTAGGCAGTGTGAACATAAAGCAGGCCTATTCACTTTTTAGGATAAAACACAATGGCTGTCAGCAGGCCAAAATATTACAACCCAAACCGTACTGACCCCTGTGAGTTGAAGCCAGCCCATCCAAGATCATCACATAAAATGCGTCTGCAATGTAAAATGGACCAGCTCAGTGGATCACTGACTCTCCACACTGTATTTCCCCACCAGAGCAGCTCCCTGCTCTGGCTGGGAGGAGGAGGAACAGAGAACTGGGCACAGAGCTGCTGTCCGGTGCTGAAACTGACACCAGCCTCTGCTGATTTATCAAAACTAAGCCTTTAATAAACTTGGTCAGACACTTCCAGAGTCAGACACCAACTAAAAAGCTGTCCCTCATGCCTGCATGCTACGCAGCTGGACGGCGTTATTGTTTAACAGTGGCCGGCGGTGTCAGGGGAAAACACGGTGGGACAACATAAGTTAAGGTGTCGTAAGTCCAAGTAGTAGTAAGTATGTTCACTTCCCTGTTCTTTTTTCCTAAACCCAACTACATGCTTTTGTTGCTGAAGGAAACAAATGTCACTTTGTACCGACGTAGTGCTTTTATTTTGAAAGGCACTGTATGCAAACTGTACATTTCCTGTGAAAACAGAAGTGTATCTTGAAAACAGACAATGCATGTAACAGGCTGAACGTCAACAACCAACACACCCAGGGTACCTTGGACGTCATATGTGGACGTGGAAAGTCCATGACCAAACGTGGACATGTGACGAGGTCACAGTGAGGACGTGCTGATGACTGTACGTTGTTGTTTCTGTATGTTGTTTCTTTTAGGAAAACTCCACACAGTGTTAATTTAACTTGCCAGTCTGGACTTAAAGGGACAGAAGGACAAAAGTTTGCTTATGTGCGCAGGTTCTGTGATAAACTCTGCATGCCTGATTCCTTCAAATCAGTCCTTTATCTTAAAGGCATTTGGATTTATGGCCTTGCAGATGAGTTAAATTCTGAATAAATGAGAGTCAGTTCAGAGCTCCCACTCAGCAAAAGTCGCTATTGTTAAAAGTGCTGATCAAAGGGGAGGAGAGGAAACTTAAATTAAAACTAAACTGGAGAAGGTGCCTGTGCGAGGCGTTCAGGTTCAGGTTGGCTCCACTGTGGATATAGAAAACAGAGGAAGCAAGTAAGACTGTGTGTTCCAGGCACGGCTCCAAAACTCAGTCCCCGTTACCATCCACAGGTTCACAAAAAATACCAGCTCCCTCAGCCCAGGAGTGAACACACAGCTCAACGCACTTTCCATCAGGAAGCACGTGAACAAAGAGACAGATTAGTACACAGTCTGATCAGCAATCACTGGGTCCAATAATAACCTACCAACTGATCTGGAAACAGATCATCTAACTGTAAAATAGCACAGATGATCACATGGTGATTTTCATGATCATAAGATTTTAATAATAAAAGCTAATTTAATAAATATGATGACAGTTGTGGAAGAGAAAATGATACAGCTGAGCGCTCAGAGAGCGACATGAACCGTGTATCATTTGCATAATAAACAAATTAACGTAATGGATATCATGTAAATTACAAAAAGACTAAATATTAATCACTGGGCAAACTCTCCCTGATAAGCAGTCTCTGATTGTCTGTGTGTGTGTGTGTGTGTGTGTGTGTGTGTGTGTATCATAACATCTCAGTTTGTCTGCATACAGCTGCGGGTGCTTGATATCACCTGCTGCAGTTGACGGTTGCACATTGTTCATGCTCATTGCTGTACTAACTGTAGGCTGCAGGTCTGTGCTGGGTCGTCGGAGTTTAGTATCAGAATCAGAAATACTTTATTGCTCCCTGCAGGGAAATAGTGATTCGTTACAGTTGCTCTGATGGCAAGCACACTTAATTATAGAAGTAGCAATAAGAAGTGTGAGAACAATGTATGTGAAATATGCTCCAATCAGTGTTGAGAGTGACACATTACAGTTATACTGTATATGCGCTGCCACCTGAAATAAACTGTTTATTGTTTTCAATTTGTATTCATCCACACTGCTCCACTTCCACCAGTGTGCCAACAGAAAAAAAAATATTCCCTGATGGTTGTTGTGTGTCACCATGTCACTGCCTTATTTATACAGTCTATGGTCACTACAGACTAATTCATAGAAAGGTGTCAGTGATCGGCATGGGTGATGCTGCACTGTGCGTTATCATGTTCAGTGTGTTTCCATTAATACACCTGCAACATCTACAACATGTCCCGTTCTGCTTTTGCGTCCTAAGGCTGCCTGACAGCAGTGCAGATAAGGAGCTGGTCTCCAGTTTGTTGTTTCCTCATCCTGGTGATCGGCACATCTGGGTGATGTTAGAATATGTTGGATGTGTTTCCATCCACATCTCCTGCAGCTGCAGAGCAACACCAGCACACAGTCCTGTTCTTATACATAACTCTCTCTGTGTGCTGCTGCTGGAGCTCCGCTGTTTTAATTTGTTTCATATCATAGGCCCACAAATATTTATCTATATCACCTAATGATCAGACGTTGATCCTATGCCTGAACTGTAATAAACTGGAGCTTCTGTGACACAACATGAGCCTCATCCGTTTAACATCAGCATCAGTTCTTCTGAGCTCATTTTTGGTCAAAATGAAGGTAACTAGGATTACATTTTGAGAGTAACTTGCCCGACACTGGCTGCAATGTTAACACTAGTACGTAAAATATTAAAATCTAAAAATGTGCTGAGGATGTAAAAATCATGAAAATAAAATATTAAAAGGGAAATTTCGGTTCTGGAGATTGGTGGTGTACCTGTGAATGCTGTGCCCCAGTGCCCACAGAAGAGGAATGCCTCTGTTGCAAGGAATGGGACCGGTTGCAGCCTTATTTTCAAGGTCTGGATGTGACCGAGGACGAGACACCTCCACCTGGAGTAGTATCCAGCTGGGCTTTATCTAGAGCTCGCCAGATATATTTCGGCCGTGCTTTGGAAAGCAGAGCTAGATGGTAAACAAACATGGCAGCACACCGGTAAGGTAAGACAACACGTTTACATGTCGTTTTCTATATGTTCTCTGACATTTATCCTAACGATATGAGGCGGTCTTTGTGGAAAAAAGCTTGTTTAGTGGACTAACTTTGCACTTGAAGGTTGCCCGTTCACTTACGTTTTAACAGGTCTGACGCTACTATGCGCCCCGGCTGTATCTAGGCTAACAGCTAACATGCTAACTATTATTTTTATGTCACTAGTCACTTGAAACAAATTTAGGACGATAGGAGACAGGTTGAAATAAACCGAAATTTCCCTTTAAGTAAATATATTTCTAAGACTTAAAATATGGGTCAAAATACAGTGTATAAACTAGCATATAAAAATATGTATGTAATGCTTCAGTGTACAACATAACATCTACAACAGTAGGAACAAGAAAAAGAAATATAAACAATATAAGCAACATATTAAATATACATTCAGGAGTGGGAATAACTGCACAGAGTATTGTTGTAGCTGAATTATTGCAGCAATTATTGCACAGTTAAGACAGTGTTATAAAGAGTTATTGCACCTTTAAGTCCCCGTGGTACAGTTGAGATGTAATGAATAAAATATGAAATTACAACTGCTGACAGGTGAATTAAGTCCAAGTACAGTGTATTGACTCAGAGTGTCTGATGCCCTGAGGGAGGAGTAAAGCTTGATGGCCACAGGCAGGAGCAACTTCCTGTGGCGCTCTGCGGAGCACACAGTCCCTGACATCAGCACCTACAGGAAGTTGAAACTGCTTTAGGATAGAAGACTTCCAGTGGTTGGAGCTTTAAATATGGAGCAGCAACAACAAACCCACAATATGCAACATCTGTGTGCTGGATGCTCCGCTGTGTCTGCAGTTTGCTGCTGAGCAGGTCGCACAGCTTTTTCTATGAACACAAAAAATCCCTGAAAACAAGAACCAGGGCTCAATAAGCTGAACTGGAAATCTTAACAACACCCAACCCGAGTCTGCGCAGATACTTCATCTCTCTGTTCATCAGCTCTTCTGTGTTTTTCACAGCATGACGTATCTTAACGGCTCATCATTTCTCCCACTGAGCATTTTGGTGTTTATTTCCTTTGTCTCCTCTTCCTCCCTCAGCTTTGATTTCTTCCCCTTTCTTGTATGGTAAAGTCGGACATACAGTGAGGAAGTCAGCAGCGCCGACGGCAGAAGGAAGTGCAAGTATGACATTACACACTGTAAAGCGATGGCTCCCAGGGGGAGTCAGAAGATAGGGAGGAGTGAAAAGGGAACAAAGGGTAGAGCGATAAATAAAGATAAGAGAAAAAACAGGGAGCAAGAAGTCAACAAGCAGGCGCTAAAAAAGGCAAGAAAGACGAGGAATAGAATAAAGAAATGAGAAAAGCCTGGGAGCGAGCAGAGCGGCGGTATGGAGCAAAGTGTTAACCTCCTTTTCCTCCTTTCAGGATGTGTAGTAAATCAGTTACTCAGCGGGAGGCCACCTCCACTGGAACCCATTACTGATAGAGTTATTAGAGGGGAAGATGGAGAGATGAACAGTGAGAAACAGAGAGACGGAGACAGAGAGAGAAAGACAAAAGGGGGCGCTGAGGACTAATAAACTGACTGAAGGAGGGAAGAGGAACAACCTGTGTGTCTATTTTAGCTGTCATCTCTCCTCTGCAGCCAATTTGAGCCGACAGTAGCATCCGCTGGGCCGACAGCAGGTTAGAGAGGAAGACACGTCTCAGAATGAGGAGACTGCCTAAAAAATACACATCCTAAAGGTTCGCATCATGTTTAAAGTGAGACTGACATCGCTTTAAACTGAGAGGGGGAAGTAGTGATCGGGGGCTGGGACACAAGCCAAACTGGAAGATTGTACCTCCAGTACATTAACACCAATTAATCATTATCACATTAACTTCGACATGTTGCTGTAATTAGTAAAAACAAATGAGACCATGACTGAAAATATTGGCAGCCTTTAAACACACACCACACTGCTGGATTAAGAGGGGATGTGCTGAAACGCTTTATGGTACAAAGACGTATCATTTTATGGCAGGAAGCAGAACTGGGCGCTGATCTTTTCAGCCAGTGGAACAAAATATTGGCACTGTACGTTTCTGCAAACCACAAATAGACCCTCTTAGGGCCGACGTCACAGTGACATCATGTTATCACCTGGAGGCATGTTAAAATGTGTTTGTCTTGTTGTGTTATTGGGAGCCAGAATAGAAGGAGTCATGGCTCAAAACCAGCCGCCACTGCCCGTCAACAAAAACAAAGACAACTATGGTTAAATGTGATAAGACCAAAGGACTGGACGGAGGCCATCATCAAAAATGCTCACATGTGCAGCGCACACTTCATATCAGGTTAGGGAAAAAGTATTTCCTGTTGTAGGGATGAATAAGGTTATGTGTATTAAGGGTTATCATGTCCACCTCATCAGAAACTGGGGAGGGATTAAGAGGAAGATTGGATTTCTCTGCAACGCTAACTTTTTAGCACATTAGCTAATGTTAGCTTCCATAGCAAAACAAACAAGTGTGGTCCTCCTTTGTAAGATTGGCTTCCTGTGACATCATCCATCCACTGAGTGAGAGCATACGGGTCGGCCAGTCTGGTCCCGTTGGTCAGTGTTTACTTATTCAAGTAACACTGGCGGTCCCGGAGAGTGAGTGAGCTGACATGGTGCGTTGGTAAATTCAGTCTGACGCTCTACACTAAAATGAGAGCCCTGTTGGTGGAAGAAACGCAGCGTTATATTTCTACATGAATGAACCAACGGTTAAGTTAATCACACATTCACTCCGCTCGGCGCTCTGCTGCTCCGTCTCCACAGACAGAGTGTCCAGAGTGCGCTCTGCCACTCTGAGAGTGCGCTGCTCTGGATAACACAATGCTACATTCATGTCACCGAGGTGAGACACCTGCCAAGCTACAGACCACTGTTTGAGACCAAAACATTAAAACCAGTTGAGATAAAGTGAGTCATTGATGCATTTTCAGCGGCTTTTTAGGCACCAAATGTGTTTGGTAGCAACCTGTCAGTGTGTTTTTCAGCGGAGATAGTGCCACAAAAACTGGCTGTGTTTGACCAAGACATCACTTGTTTCCTTGCGAGAATTTGATCCTGTATTTTAAACTAAAACATGATCTGTTCCTAACTATAACCAAATGGTTTTTGTGCCTCAACATAACCACATGTTAACCACAGTATTCTCATTCCAGCTTGTCAGACGTCACCGTATATTCTGTAGACTTATTTTTTAAAGGTGACGCACCAGGTAATGGGACGCCACTTGATATGTGCGTTGTGTCTTTTCAAAACACACTTTGATTTCACAGGAAATGCACTGTTTCTGCTCATTACATGCATACAGTCTGTTTTAGAAATGAACTCACAACGTTGGTAAAATACATCGTAATAATGTTTATTTCCTTGTGCAACAAGAAACACCTCCGGATGTGGTTGTGCCTCAGGTTCCTGTTTTTTGACGTGGGTTTTAACCTGATCAGTCTGCCTCAATGTAAACTTGTGATGTGTGTAATTCAGTTATCTGAAATCTGGTGTCATGTTAACTAGTATGAGGCACTAGATAGTGGCTTTGGGGATCTGAGCTACAGACCACACATAGGTATTTGTTTGCATGTATAGACACACTGGGGTTAATGAGTGTGTGTCTCAGCTTGTGAGGTAAGATTAGTGTCGCCAGGTAGGTTTTTGTGTTTTTGTGTGTCTTTTTGAGTGAGTCAGTGAGGATTTACTTTTGAAGACTAGGAAGTGTGCTCTGTTTCCTTTGTCTTATGATTTAGCGCCACTCACTGCCCTTCCTTTTGTTCTCGCCTCAATAACTCCTCCTCTGATGAACAGTTTTAGGAGCATTTACATAACTTTACTTTTGTCAGAACACTAAACAATAAACAGCAGTCCTTGCCTGATGACATCAGCTTCATGTCGCATCTCTTATCCCTATAAATCTAACACTTTACCAACGTCCTCCTCAGTGAAGTCAGAGTGAAAATGACCACCAGAATAAAAGAGGTGGTGAGTAGCAGTGCCCTGTCTGCTTGTGGGTGTCTGAGTGAATTTAATCTTAATTTTGAGACAAAACTTTCACACCGCTGAAATGTTTTTTTGAAGCATTGTTTCTTAAGTCCCCCTCTGCTTCCCACCTCATCCAATAAGGCGGTGCACACTTTCATATTAGCCCTCATCTGCCTGATTAGTTTCAAATTCTCCACAATCAGTATTAAGTTCTTAATATGCATCACAAAAAATTATGAGATTATGTGTACTGAAGCAAGAAGTAAAGAACCCTCATCTGTGAGGCCGATGGGATTTACTCTGCTAATGCTGCTAGTAAAACATTTACACACTGACGCACACAGAAATATTATTTCTATTGCTGATTACCTGTCTTTCATTTTACCAGTTTATAACCTTTAGACACTGCCACACGCCCACACACACACTTACCTATACACTGTGTATTCTTTAAATAATAGGGATGCATCATGTAATGCTAAAAAAGCATACACAGGGTCAAGGACTGTTGTGTCCATGCAGCATAACATCCAACGACTGTGTGATGGAAGTGTCAAAACCACTTAGATTGTTTTGCGCTGTTGAGCTTCTTTGCATTGCAGTGTTGTTATTACAACAGGGATGGTGGCCAAAACAATGAGATTAAAGGGACAGTTCAGATTTTTTAAAGTGGGGTTGTATGGGGACAGTATGTGACATACAGTGGATGGCAGTCAGCACAACCTCAGTCTAGAGTTTGTTAACAGTCAGTGATTTCAGCGTCAGACACCGACGCCAAAAGCCTTTTGTGGCAGAATGATACAGCAGCAGACGGAGTCACTTTGTAACGTGGCTGGACCTAACTTTTTGTGGTGTAAGTTGCTCTATGGCAGGTGGGAGTGGGGGTGGATGGGTCCAACAAACTCAGGACTTTCACTCGGGAGCCCACTGTCTGCTTCCCCTATGAATGTCGAGCCAAACCATGATGTGTGTTCTGGACCTTACCATGTGTTTTTGTCCGGGCGTTGGTTGTGGAGTCCTGGAACATCATCAGCAGGCACAGGAGGATACAAAGCATGTTATATGTTGTTACACACTTATCTAGGAGGCAGGAGTGCAACATAAAAGTGTAAAAGGCTGTTCTCTCTTCAGTCTCCAAACCAGACATCTTATTACTGTGACAAAATTAGCAACAGAGTGAAGCAAATATAACTCAGGGTGAACTGAGGCCAAAACAAACAACACAACGATCTGACCCCAAGTGTACTGGCGACACCTGGTACTGGTAAACACGCATGAATGCCAGCCTTCAAAGGGCCAGATATGAGTGGAGGGCGCGGTGAAACTTTGTGCAGCGGAGCTTTAAAAGTTTAAAAGGGTGAATTCAGATTCACCAAAGTCACATGATAACACAAACTACCTAACAGATCCAAGCAGCAGTTGATCAGCAGCTCCTGTGTTCAGCATGCTAACGTTACTGTTTTTGTCAATGGAGTCTGGCTTTGACGAGAGCATAGATGGGGAGCTGAAGCCATTAACGACCTCCTCATCAGAACAGGCTGTCTGAGATACCTTCAACATGGCATACACTTAAAGGGATAGTGCACCCAAAAATGAAAATTCAGCCATTATCTACTCACCCTCATGCTCTGGTGAAGTTTTAGAGTCCTCACATCACTTGCGGAGATCGGCGGGGGGAGCGGCTAGCACACCTAATGGCAGACGGCGCCCCAAACTAACTAACTAGTGCAGAGCACAGAGAAGCAGTCAGAGCTACAGGCTACAGTGAGGCTAAAAACAGAGTTCAAATGACGTTTTTCCAAACAACTTTTTATGTCGGGGCTGCAGCACACTTGGATCACTATGGATGAGCAGTATAGAAATACTTTGTGGATTCAATTTTGTGTTCTTGGACGTTAGTCTGGGGCGCCGTCTGCCATTAGGTGTGCTAGCCGCTCCCCTGGCCGATCTCCACAAGGGATGTGAGGACTCTAAAACTTCACCAGGGCCTCCGTCGGCATATGGGTGAGTAGATAATGGCTGAATTTTCATTTGGGGTGCACTATCCCTTTAAAACTGATATTGATGTTTTTAGGTGGGACTTTTTGTCGCTGACCTCTCCACAGCAGCACATTGCTGAGCGTCTCCATACTGGTGCTGTGCCAACTGACATCTGCTGTATATGATACACTGACTGTGGATATGGACGCCATACAAACCCACTTTAATAAATTCAAACTATCCCTTTAATGTCACTGTTCCAATGAACCAAACTCATCCTAAAAGTTTTCCTTCAAAATACAGATTTAATTCAAAACTAAACTCCATCTGCTCACCAGAGGAAACATTTAAGGCGCTGACAAATACAAGATTAGGAAAGATTCTTGGCTAAGCAAGAAAATTCAACTTAAATGAAACCGATTATGGAAACAACACCGTCTCCTGTCTGTTCACAGATCTGTGTGTACACGTGCATGTTTGTCTGCACATTAAAACTAATTCTGCACAACTCACATGCCCTAAGTCAGCAAATCTTTGTGTGTCTGCATGCGTCTTTATGTTTGCAGTACATGCAAAATGTCTATTTGAATGTGTGTGTGTGTGTGTGTGTGTGTGTGTGTGGGTTTGCGGTGTGTGTTGGTGCTGTGTACTGTTTGAACTCATTGTGTAGAACGGAGATGCCATTAGCCAGGAAACAGCTCCCGCAAGACCCTTTTTAATCAACTGGCCCAATCATTGTTGTGGAAATAATTATAAAGGAGAGTGTGTGTGTGTGTTTGTGTGTGTGTGTGTGTGTGTGTGTGTGTGTGTGAGTGAGAGAGAGACAAAAGGCAACAACAAAATAAAAAGCAGAGATGAGAGATGGAAGGAGGAAGAAAAAGGCAGATAATTATTCCGCTTTTCTCAACAGATGCTGCCTATAGAGCCGATGTGATGTGTGGATGGAGACGACCCACACAACACACACACACACACACACACACACAGTGCACAAATTATTCTTTTTGTTTGTGTTGATGAGTAGGGATATTTTATACATGTTTATACATTTGTACATTTCTTCAAGTGTTTTTTTTCTGTCTGCATGTTTGTGTTTGTGTTTGTGTGTGTGTGTGTGTGTGTGTGTGTGTGTGTGTGTGAGAGAGAGAGAGTCGCTGTGGGAGCCACTGTAATGTGCTCGAGCAAGCAGCGGAGTCCTTTCACTGAGAAATGACGTCAGTGTTTAACTGAAAAGTGGGCCACAACACAGCTGTGTCCGTGTGTGTGTGTAAAATATGTCCATGTTTGTGTGTATACAGTGTGTGTGAACATGTGTGTAGGATTCTGAAGGTTACACAGAAGGTCACTGACTGTTTACTAAAGGTACAGCACATGCACTGTGTTTCAGTGTGGATTTAAGTCGATACAAATGGACAGCAGTTTAATCTTTAACACTACGGGACTGAAACACTTAACAAATTACTTCAGTTGATAGTTTCCAACGCTGAACCACAGAGACGTGGCATATATGTTTGTTTGTGTGTGTTTGTGGCTGTCTGAGTGTGTTCACAGCAATAACTACACACATCAACCTTCTACTGTAGCAGCAGACAGACTGGAAAATGATGCCCTGAGGCTAAAACTGTCACAGTCACCTTCAGCCATGCAAACTGGCATTTTTCCTCCACTGTAGATACACACACAAACACACACACACACACAAGCACTCTTTTCTTTTGCCCACTCCTGTGCCCAATGACCACTTCGGAAAGTTACCGCCATTTCAGCAGCCAAACAGTTGTTTCACTCCAGGATTTATTGGGGCATGTGTAGCCTCAGGTGCTGCTGCATGTGTCTTCAGGCTTTATGATTCATTCTGCCACAAGGGGGAGCTCTAACTGGTGTCATGTGCATTTAAGATGAGAACTCAAAGAGTAAAATTCCACCTTACTGTTGATAAGCATCTTATTTCAGACCCTTCTGGGTGTTTGACTTAATTTGTGGAGGACAGAACTGCCAGCTGAAGCTTAAGCCTCCTGCTCTGCTCTCTGTTGTTGTGATTGTCTGATCAACAGACCGAACTGGAAGCTCCAGGTGTGTGTTCAGGTGTTGTTACCTATTCCACTCCCTCTTTCTCAACTGTCTCATCCAAGAAAACGTCCCTTTGAAGGCTTGATGTTTGGTGTTTGACTCAAAATGCAAAGTTTAATTCCTCAGTTTCCACCAGTGCTGCTTTTGAATTAAGGTAAAGGGTTTGCACTGTACGGTAAGTGTCAGAAAACACCGTGATTTCACAATATCACAGTATTTGGGCACGGTCACTGATAACAAACTGACGTGGAACTCAAACACAAGTGCTATTTATAGTAAAGGACTGCAACGATTATACTTTATGCGGAAGCTTAGACAGTTTGGTGTTGACAAACATATTATGCTTCTGTTCTATCGTTCCTTCCTAGAGAGTATTTTGAGTTTTTGTTTTATTGCCTGGTTTTCTTCACTTTCAGCTGTCAATAAGAACAAACTTAATAAGACTGTCAACACGTTTAAATTGTCTTTATTGTAATGTCCAATGTTATGAATTGTCTGAGGGTTTTGTCTGCAGTGTCAAGTGTTTGTGTTGTGTTATCTTCATTGTAATGTTTTCTGTTTTTTCTGACGGCCACAGACACAAGAAAAATTTCCGAAAGGACAATAAACAATATCTATATTACACAATTATTATTATAATCACAGTCAGGGCATTTTAGTCTAAAGCCCTATTATGGCAACTTTTTACATCTGTAAAACGGGCCAGAGAAAATACCTCGGATTATATTAATCCCATGCGAACGCGATACTGTTAAAAAATGTATGTAAATATTTTGTCATGTCCTGTTTACAACCAGTCTTCCGCGTTTTTTTTGATGATGGAGGCGCTTGAAGAAGCACTCGGTGTTATCGGCAGTCGTGATAGTGGACATTGTTCTAATGATCGTATCGCCCTGCGTGGAAGACCAATCAAAAAGGTCGAGAAGAAAGCACTTTTCAGAGCCACGAGTTAGGTAGGCCACATGTTAGATAGGCCTAATATAAATCCATATTGCTAATCATTGTGTACACACAATCCTGATCATGGGCAATATTTCATATTGGGCTAATCATTAATTATTATTATCCTTCAGCTGATGCTTACAGGAAGCAACAAGCAGAAACGTTAGCTTGCTAAACACAAAGAAATTATCTCCAGCCATGTCAATATTCCGAACATAAAACAACAAGACGGACATGTGAAGCATAAATAACTGAAAGGAAATAACTTATAAGATGTGCTTACATCCGTCATGAACGCACACCGTATGTCCTCACTCCTTCCTCTGCCTGCAGCAACTGGTGAAAAATGAACATGTGGCACAGAGCTAACTATGCAGGCAACAGCTCCTCCTACTGGCCACACAGAGGGCAGCAACTAACACTCCTGAGGGAATTCTGCACAGCAACGTAGCACGCACATGCCGACAGGGAGGTGACGCCAGGGCGCAAACCGAGTTACCACTCCCATCTCTGGTAGAAATACGGAGATTTCTTGTCCCGTGCGAATCTGACATTTATATTACAGACATCCTGTGGTAAACTGACATTAGTCCACATCCCTGTGTAAAACTAAAGGCCTCTCTGCCTTTCTTAGGATCTACACAGAACGCCTGAGGCAGAGAGAGCAAACCTCCCTGCCCTTCCATGTGCCTACATGGAAAGCTCAAGGCAGGGAGAGCAGCAGCAGTGACAAACAGAAATGACATTGATGAGTCAGACACAACATGAAAAGGAGGAGCTGGGGTGGAGGCAGGTTGCAAAGCAGCTTGCAGAGGAAGCAGCAACAGTAGGCAGGCCAGAGCAGTTTAAATAGGGCGCCCTGAAGGAGATTTGTCGACTGGAATCATGTGATCAATCAGCTGATCCATCAGTTGATCGTGCTGCTTGAGATCAGCTGATGTAGCTGGGATGTGAGCTGAGCTTGACATCGTGTCCTGCCTGATCTTACGCTATGCTCAATATCTGTAATTTGAAGAAGTTCATTGTTTTTAAGGAGCTAAACATTTACTGGAAACAAGTTCTTGCAGATAATTCACCTCCTGGTAAAAACACTGAATGAATTCTAGCACAGTTTATTCTTAGCACATGAGAGAAGCTACAGCTGGTTGCACTCTGCAATCCCCTCCCCTAGATGCCACTAAATTCTGCGCACTGCTCCTTTAAGTAAAGATTAAGTCAGACTTAATACGTGAGCTAATGACAGCTAATGAATAACGTCTATGATGGGTGAGAGCTCCAACAAAATCTCAGACAACAAAATATGTTAAACGTTTTTGCAACTCTTCCGTGTAAAATGTTAAAATCCTGTCTCCTAAAAAATGATACTGCACTCATTTCCACCAGCAAGAAAACCAATGCCTCGTGTTTTATGATTCATATTAATATAATAACAAAGCTGTTCGACAGAAGCTGAACATTTTAGGACAAAGTTCTCTTTGTAGAAATTGCAGCAGCATCAAAGTCAACAGTTTTTAAAGAGTACACATAGTGACACTCATGATTCACTGCTAAAGTTTCCTCTGTCACCATTTCCTGTTCGTACAAAGTATGAACAAAATCAATTTATTCCCTGCGTATGAGCTGCTAAGATAGTTTTTAGCATACAGAATAGAATTGGGACCCAGTCTGACAGTCTAAAATCACTACTGGCAGCCCACAGAGGCTGCCGCTGCTTCTAACATCCAGCTCAAAGAAAACGTTTTGAACTGACAAATTGTGAGTCATGGAGGCGCACCATCTCATAGCAGGCACAAAACTTCATGTGAAACTAACTTCTTCCTCAATCCCTCAAAAAACTGCCTCGGCGGACACATGCCTTTTTGCAGGATATTGATAATACGCAATACAGAAACCCAAACTCAGGGATATTGTTTATACAGAGGAATGTGCCTGCAGGTTATCACAAAGGCAGCATTCTGAATGTCTGACTGTATGTTTGCCTGCATATTCAGGACTCGCAGACTTGAGAGGAGGGAGAGAACAAAAAGGGGGGGAAATGGAAAATGCAGGTTGTTTGCGCTTGTGCATGTGGCTCAGTTCACCTCAAATACATCAATATCGCATGGACGACACCTCAGCTGTGAGACACAAAGGTCATTTTATGTGGGGGAAAACAGAAGGCATATAGGAGTGAGGAGCGAGCTCGACGGTGCTCTCAGTTTGCTGCAGGTGTATGTCGGGGGAAGGGAGGTGTCGGAGATGAACTGTGGCTTCTTCACATCTGGCTGCTTGTTCGCAAATGATTATTTTATATATGTGGCTTTAACATTTCCAGTTTCTGCCTCGCTCAACTGTCTTTGGTGGGGAAAAAAGCTGCTCGAACAAGGTGAGAAAAATGATTTGAAAGAGAGCAGAGGGAGAAAAAATACAGTGTGTGCTTGCATGTGCGAGGGAGATGTGGAGAGATGTCGGGGAGCGCGGTGGGTGTGGGTACTTTAACAAGGGGCAAAAAAGATGATTTTACTAGGGGTCAGTGAAGTGTTGAAAACATGCGCTGAGGGTGGTGAAACTTGTCCTGTCTTCCTTTTCTCCGTCTCTCCTCTCTCTGTATCCCGTGTTCTGCAGAAATCATGTTTAAAGGTCATATCTCAGCATCCGAGGCCTCACTGTGAGTTTGATGGAGAACAAACAATGTGATTGAGAGACGTAGTGAAAGAAAGAGGACGGAGAGACGGAGGGAATAAAAAGCAAACAGAGCAACAAAGGGAAGAAGATGACATTCATTGGGCTGCTTGAGATCAGCTGATGTACAGTAGCTGGGATGTGAGCTGAGCCTGACATCATGTCCTGTCTGAACTAACGCTGAGCAAAAGCATAAAAATATGAATGAATATTCTTACTTTGCGATCAAGTGACCATGGTATAAGCGGGATAATGCCTCTTGAAGTGCCCATCATCACCTTTTAACGGCCTTCGTGGAGTCACGTTGGCGGATAAAAAGAGATACTGGACATCTTGTCGGGCGTTATCTCTTCCATAATCACATTAAAACAAGGACTGTTGTGTTTCTGTCACCTTAACATGAGCTGTTTACATCGACATACAGAGCACACTGATGGTACACAATTAATTTTGGCAGATATGAAGATGGAGAATTTATGTCTGAGAGCAGCGATGATGTTGATGATAGACACGTCTCTGGTGGCCTTGTGCAGTTTAGCCACAGTAGCCGAGTTGGTTCATCCCGACCAGTGTTGGGTAAGGGTTATTTTAAAAGTAATCAAAGTACGTTACTGCGTTACTTTTTACTCCCTGAGTAAAGTAACTCAATTATTTTAAAAGTACTTCCAGCATTACTCCCTGAGAAAAGTAACTCAAGCAATTTTAAAGTACTTTTGAGTATTTTACATTTCCTATTGGCCAATGGACCACAGGGCGCTAAGTCTACATTTTTTGTCTCCAAAATTAAAGTTATGGATCACTTGCCCTTCACTGAGATCCAGTTCTCCCATCACAGCCGTCACTTTGACCAGTAGAAACACACAACGATCTGCTGCCATAGACAACTGTATGACAACAACACCCCGGCATTTTAATATTTCCTCTAGGGATGTTACCACACAGAGTAAAAGGGGGAAATGATGGTGTGAAACAGCAGAGGCACTTTGTCAACCCGCTGAGTTAACCTTACTGTCATTAGCATCAAGCTAGCAAACAATGCTACATCCTCACGGTCGGACATAAAGTAATAACATTAACAAATAGCGGCGGGGCTTTTACTCACCACAACTGCAGAGGCTCCCAGCTTCATCTGAAACAAACTACATTATAGACGGTCGTTATTTATTAATCCCTCTGTGTCTTTATATATTTACTTTTTATCCACTCCCTTTGTAAAGTTAACATACCGCACCGTCATTTCAAACTCAACACTTGTTTCAAATTAAAAGCCCCTTATAACCTCGGCTGAGAGAATCCCTCCATTTTCTAAATAGGCTTTTATTCTGAAACATTTGTCAGAACTTCCTGTGGAAGATACAGTAGCTTGATAGTTTACATATGGCACTTCAAATGTAGCTCCTGCCATCTGCTGACGCTTTTAAGTGACTACTACAACATGTCAGCTGGCACATGAACAGACACAGTGACTCAGATAATAGTGAAAGTAATAAAAACAGGACAAGAATAACCTGATGACATCACACACGCCGTGAAAGATGCCCGGGGATAATTGGTGAGTACCAGCGTGTAGCGTGTACCAGGCATAATGCAAGTCCTGAGTCTGAAATATGTCTGTCAGCGAGTCCTACTCCACCTATTTAGACTCCACCGTAGACAACGGCAGCATTTCTCCGACCACGTAGCGAGTCACAAGCTCCGTGGCTTCTTTCAGACTGATAGGTTTAACGTTATCTCCGTTATTAGAACCAAACGACAGCCGTTGCTGTTTTGGAGCTGAAGGACCAGCGTTCTAAAAGTAACGGAAGTAACTGATGTCTTGTTTGAAAATGTACTTAAGTATTTGATTACTCAAACAGCAAACTAACGCGTTAGGTTACTCGTTACTGCAAAAAGTAATCAAAGTACTCTAACGCGTTACAAAGTAACGTGTTATACCCAACTCTGTTCCCGACACATGTTGAGACCTTGGCTGCTGTTGACTCGGTGACACAGGGAGGACTGAGCAGGAAGTGAAGGATGGAGAGAGGGAAGACAAGCTGAGGGGAAGAAAAGGAAACATATTAGCTCTGTCCTTCGATGTACCTCATCATATAAGATGGAAGGATGAAACGAGGGACAGTGAAGTAAGTGTGTGTGTGTGTCTGTGTGTGTGTGTGTGTGTGTGGACTCCCTCAGGCTGTATCCATCACCAGAACAGACAAAATCCTCATCAACATGATTAATTTTTTCTCCCATCAATCACACATGAAACTGCCCTGTGCTGTGTGTGTGTGTGTGTGTGTGTGTTAGTTTTCTCTCCACACGTACACACGGCGTACAGTATGTAAAACGACTGTGACATTTGTTTGTGTTTCAGTCATGTGCCAAAGTTTTTTATCACGTCACCTCCATAAACCAGCCTAAACAGAGGAAATATTTTCCTCCTGCTCAACAGGTAATTTTAATTTACATAATTCAATACTGTACAAATGTGGCTGACGCCGCACCTCGCAGCCGTTCCTGCCCTTTTAATCAGAGGCAGGGTTACATGACCGTTAGCTCACACAAGCTGGTGACCTTTTGTTTACAGAGCAGTCGCTCTCGACTCTCAGCTGTCGCGCGTCCTGTAAATACGAGCGAGCTGCCGACATGAATGGGTTTTTAATTGACTTACATGTTATCAGTTCCCTGCAGAAAACGTGGTGTTTGTTTTTGACATTATAGCAGCGAGTATCAAAACGCTGACTGACTCTGTGTCGGAGCCAGACTGCTGGTGTAATGTCAGACCAGACCAAAGCTGTGTCCCAGATGGAGACGGCACTGACTGTTAACATGAGTCTCAAGTTTGTTCACAGAGTTAACACAATCAAATAAACGTATATATTAGAATCTGAGTTGCTATATAGAGTAGGGGAACATACGAATAGTGACTGAAGTAAAGGGTCCTGTATTTGGATCCTAGAGTGTGACTTTAAAATATTCTTCCAAAATATAACACACAACAGAAAAACGACAAAATGGTCACAATAATTTGACAGAGTTAGAGTCATTCTATGTTGAAAAATACAGGTTTAATTTAGATGAGTCTCTCCTGGTTAGAGGTCCAGTGTGTAGGCAGCAACAGGAGCTAAAAATATCACTCTTTATTCCAGGGAAACAGCAAACTGAATATCACACAATCAAGTCAACTCAAGGATCCAACAAAGACTGAAGTGAAGACCAGGGCTTAAACTGAAACTAGTCTGATGAGGGGATGAAGTGCAGGTGGAGAAAAAGGGGCGCAGGCGCTCAGGTGAGGGGAATAAAGTGATGAGGTAGAAGATCAGGCAAGGAGCTGACTGGCTGGGAGAAACTCAGGAGCAGGGACGGACTAACGAGGCTGATACAGGACAGGTGTGTAGCTGGGTAAATGAAGGAAAGGCAGCACAGGAACACAGACAACTTCAGTGTGTCTATGACACCGAGTTCAGTCTTTCCCAAAAGTCTCAGGACACTGACTGTGACGGTGTGATTTAGGGGGATAAATTGGCAGAAATGGAATATAATAAGAATGTTTTATTTAGTGTATAATCACCTGAAAATGAGAATCTTTGTGTTTTGTAACCCAAAGCAGAAAACACACCGACGCCACTGTGGCGCGCCATGTGGCGCCCCTGGCACACACCAGACGCAACGCACTGCAACTGCAGTCAACAGACGATCACAGAAAGTTATTACTACTTTTACTAAAACGTTATAATTAATTAATCTTGATCTCCAGAGATTTGACTCACCAGGCGATAGCTTTTTGACCATTGTCTTTATATGACGGGATTTAGGGATTCAGCTTGGAATATTTCTCAACCTCAACAAGTCTCTCCTCATCCGTTCTTCGTCACCCACGAGACACGGCAACAGAGTTCTCTTTTTACATCCATGGTGAGGAGTGGAGCTGCCATCGGAGCAGAGAAAAAGAGCTTCTGTGGGAGCTGTGCTGGTATGTATAGGCACAGAGTGAGTGGGGGAAAAATGCGGGAGGTAGTGCATCCAGGAACGCCGATGCACATACTATGAAATTAACAGGAGTATTTTTTGACACACAGCGTTCGCCGCCGATTTGTTTTGGCCTTTAGAATGAGCCGTTTATATCTACACAGGAAGTGGTTCCTCGTCATTCATGTTTTTGTGTCAGCCACCGTATCTAGCAGCTCCTCCGTGTTGAGCTGAACAATGTCAGAACAGCACTGATTTTTAACTTGAAATTCTTCATCAGTGCAACGTTTGGCCATGGACGATGTGCAAGGTACCCTGGGTGTGTTGGTTGTTGACGTTCTGGGATGCCGTGGCAACTTCAGCCTGTTACATGCATTGTCTGTTTTCAAAATACACCTCTGTTTTCACAGGAAATGTACAGTTTGCATACAGTCTCTTTCAAAATAAAAGCACTACGTCGGTACAACATTGCCAATTGACTTTTTTTCTTCCTTAAGTAACAAACTCTCGTGGTTGGGTTTAGGAAAAAAGAACAAGATTTGGCTTTACAGTCACACGGGAAATGGACACCAGCTTCCTGGGGGACTTTCACCCCCTTAACTTACGTTGTTGTCCCACCTAGAGGTCTCAATTTCAACCCGAGCCCGACCCGAGTAAGCCCGATGAGTCGGGTCGGTTTGGGCCGATTAATTAAGTGAATTGGGCGGGCTGAGTCGGGCTCAACAACAAAACAAAAACAGGTTATAAAAAAATACAGAGTTTGGCGTTACAACTTCACAGGAAACATCCCCCTGATGCCGATGGGCACCCTGAAACAATAACGGTGACCATCTGCATGTCATGCTGGTGTGAAAGGACGGCCTTTTTTAATCTGTGTCTGATGCCGGAAGTCACTGACCAACCGCCATATTTCAAAGACTTTGAAGTGAGACTGGATTGGTCAGTTTGAAGCCCATGTTTTAATAAAATGTGCATCGTTTCAATTTATTGAACTTAAACACATTTTTATTTTCCATTATTCACATAACATTGATATATTGTCAGATCATTAACAAGGCTTGTAGTTTGTTTTTAAAAAAAGAAGGTGAAGTAAAATCTGATCGTCTGACTGAAAAAGATTGAGAGAAAAATGGAGCACGTCTCCTTCCTCTGTGATGACTGACTGCTGTGACCGAGTGTCTTTCAAAGTCTTCCTCTCCACAGGCTCAGTCATACACACACTTTCCCTTCAAGTGCCTCCTGAGCTTCTTTCCCCCTTCAATACATCCATCCATCTTTTCCCAGCTGTATTCCCTCATGTGACCTTGCCACAGCACACAACCTGTCAGCTCCACACTGACCTCTCTCACACACAAACACACACACAGACACATAAATCACACACAGTGGAAAACACAGCAAACACACACATGCATATCTGACTCACATGTTCATACGCACTGCACTCTCTCCAGCACACACACACAAACACTTCCACAGTGACCTGATCACGTGTCCCTCAGGACGACGGAGTGTTCCTGTTTGTCTTTCGCACTGTTGAGCTTCTCTTTGAGTGAGCGGGGGACAGAGGGACGAGGTGGGAGGAGGTGGGAGGAGGTGGGAGGAGGGAGGTGTAGCTGATTGAGAGGTGGAGAGGTTTTTTATGTTTCCCTCAACCAGCAACAAAGCAGCAGGTCACTGTCACTCAGTGCCGATAAAGGACTGGATGCTCCTGCTGCATACTGTTAAATATTACAGGTGTGGAGTATGTATAAAAAGGGTTTTGATTCCTGGAGCATTCCTCCAATATGAGTGCATAAATAACACCTAAAAACATTTTTAAAGCTGAAAGTGAAGACTTTGATTTGATAGTCTTTGAGTCATTTCATATCCGATATGCTGCTTTGGTGAGAAAATATCTCACTGTCCGACTTCACAGTATTTCATAGTATGTAAAGCGTTACCACAGTCTTGCATAGCACATTCTCCCTGGTCACATGTCCACGTTTGGTCATGGACTTTCCATGTCCGGAAATGACGTCCAAGGTACCCTGGGTGTGCTGGTTGTTGACGTTCTGGGACGCCGTGTCAACTTCAGCCTGTTACATGCATTGTCTGTTTTCAAAATACACTTCTGTTTTCACAGGAAATGTACAGTTTGCACACAGTCTCTTTCAAAATAAAAGCACTACGTCGGTACAACATTGCCAATTGACTTTTTTTCTTCCTTAAGTAACAAACTCTCGTGGTTGGGTTTAGGAAAAAAGAACAAGATTTGGCTTTACAGTCACACGGGAAATGGACACCAGCTTCCTGGGGGACTTTCACCCCCTTAACTTACGTTGTTGTCCCACCTAGAGGTCTCAATTTCAACCCGAGCCCGACCCGAGTAAGCCCGATGAGTCGGGTCGGTTTGGGCCGATTAATTAAGTGAATTGGGCGGGCTGAGTCGGGCTCAGACAGCAGAGAGAGAGAGAGAGAGAGAGAGAGGAAACAAAAAGTGTGTCTGTATGTCAGAGAAGCGCACTGTGTGAGGGTGTGACAGCACTAACACACAATGCTGCTGTCCATGGTTCTGATTTTGGAGTCTGTCTCTGTCAATCAATCAATTTTCAACATTTTCTCTACTTGTAAATATGTAGCTTTTCATCATGTTGTTAATCCATCATCTCCAGTTTGCTGTAAGCTGTGGTGAACGTGAAAGAAGAAGCACAGCATCACAGAAAACCTACTGATGTGCCGACGCTGCTCCTGGGATTCCCAGCCGTCCTCCTAATGAAAGCGGACTTTAAAAAAAACAGCAGTCACTAATTTTATTTGTTTCACGTTTTATTTGGAGATTTTTTTATTTATTATTTGGGCCAATTATTAAAGAGTAAATGTTTAATTATTAAAAGCTAAACAGACATTCAGCAGCCTGTGAGGAAGAAAATATGCATGTCTGTTAAGATTATTCCAAATCCATTCATTATTCAGTGTTATGTTGCTGAAGTTTGAAGGTTATAGTCACAGGCGTCATTTAGGTATGGCGAGGTATGGCAGCTGCCATACCCTGGAATCGTGAGGAAAACAAAGAGAGAGGTTCTGTAGTCATCTTACTTGTGAGTGTCCTTCATATTTGTTGCAAGTGATCAGATGTGATATGTTAGATAGTCCGAGGAGCACTGGCTGGTTGTTTTCATTGTAAATAGGTCAATAATATGCTCATCAGTGAATACGAGTGTTATTGAATCAAATTGTTCGCCACTTCGCTCCTCCGCGAGTTATGAGTTATGTGAGTTATCTGTGTGCTGTAAAAGCATTTAGCTCTGCTGCTGTAGACAGCCTGTCTAAATGATGTCTTGAAGCCTGTCTGATTGTATGTGGTTTTTTTCTTCATGTCGGCACGTTGAGCTTGTATTTTCGGAGACGCTCCAATAAATTCGCCTATACAGTATTGTACCAAACTGGCCTTTGTTTTACTGTGTTTCATACACCGGACCCCTTGGTTATCTTCTAGAAATGAGCTTGTCATTAATTATTTTCTTTATTTTCTGTGAAGTTAAACACATGACTAATGATAATTAAACGTCCGCTCGCTGTCCGTGGTGCTGAAATATGCGCCGAAATAGGTCCGATGTTTTCACTGCTCTCACCAAGTCGTGCATTACATGCAGACATGAGGTATTATGAATGTGAGAAACAGCTTCATGTCCTTTGAAACAGTTTTCAGTAGCATAGTATGTACTTCTGACAGGTCAAAGACCAAAGTGAAGTTTTATATATGTTCATATTTTTGAAACTCCATCATCAGTAGCTCTGTGACGTCATGTCATATTGCCATACCTTAGCTTCTGCTGAAACAACGCCCCTGGTTATAGTTACCGTTTTTAATGAAGTGTTCGAGTTGAAGTTGAAGTATCGTCTGCTGTGTGTGTGTAAGGGGGGTGATAATACGGCTATAATAATTAAGCAAGAAGAATATGCGAATTATAAAAATAAAGAATGCTGAATTCAGTTCAATCATCACTTCAGGCTCTTGCACTATGTTGGGTCAGCGTGCTCCCATAAAACAGTGCGTATGATATCCTATGTATTTGTGCCCCATGAATGACATAACGTCCTTAGTGTACAGTTATGAAATTAAAGTTTGGTAGGTTGGTTTAGGCAGTAAAAGCTACTGGGGTTAGGTGGTGAGGATGCACTTTGAAATGCCTTAGTGTTCACATGGATCCAAACACACAACTCCAGGGAAAGTCAGGGGTGAAATTCCAGGTTTTTGTGACCCATCCACCACCCCAACCTGCCTCCTGTACAAGCGCTCGGGACTGCTCCCTTGTTTACTGCCATCAGCACATTGGTCATGTGATCGCAGTCTTTCAAAATATGTGGTATATGTATGAATCTGGGTGCATTAGTTTTACTTTTTCAGTGTCATCAATCATCATGATCAAGAATCTTTTTCTTGCATGACTGATGATTTTCTAACGGCCGGCAAAAAGATTGTTCGTCGGGGTTCAAGTGTTTGAGACCCAGCAGAAGAAAAGCTTCAGTCCGTGGTTGAATAACGGCTGGAGAGGAAGTCAGGGAGGAGAACAATGAGACAGACAGCCAAGCAAACAGCCATATGGACTTGTGTGTTTTGATTAATTAAACTGTCACAAAGTTATTAAGGTCAGGAAGTTCCTCCGCAGGAGCACTATCTGTGGTGCCATGTTTGGGTCTCAGAAAAATGTCAGTGCTGTTTCACGTTCCTGAAATCGCCTCGAATAGTGAAAATGACTCATAGATTAGAGGCAAATAACACTTCAACAGGATGTGATGTTTAAATAAAAGAGACACAGATGGAGGAGAAGTGAGACCAAGTTCACGAAAGAAAGAATCACAGAGTCACACAGAGGTAATGAGAGACGAGGACGAAAGAAGATGAATCAAGCCCGGCTCAAAATCACATTTTCGTAAGTGCAAAGTTGGCACTCTACCCACGAAGCCAAGTGAAATATTTCAGATGTTTCTCTGTTGGAGGCTCCTCTAATGCCTTGGGAGTTTAAATAAAGCCGACCCCAGAGGATCCCGTGAGTCTGTCTTGAGGTTTTTACAGAAAGAGTGCCAGGCAGTGAAATCTAATTATTACCCTCAATTTAACAAGGTCACAGCACTGTTCTTGGGTATGAAAAGAGTTTGAAAAGTCAAACATTGTGCGACGAGGCGCTTGATTTAATGCTACACCGCCTTTATAAGCCGCAGTGTTAAATATTTGTATCTCTAGATGAACTTCACAATTTTATTTTTATTTATTTTACCTCAAAACATCTTTTCAAAGAGTCACGGCCAAAATGGCAGCAGGGCAGACCAACGCAGTGACGACCAACGTAAGAAAAACGAGAAAAGCAACAGCAACAAAACCAACGAGGAGTGCAAGCTTTTGCATTTAAGAAAGTTTGGTTTAACAGACAAACTTCTGTTCGGCTGTTTTTCTGGGCGCACGTGTGACACTCTGCAGACCTCCTTAGAAAAGCGAGTGCTGCTTCATGCTGATAGCATTTTAAACCCGACTTTGTTGCTGCGAGATGAAAGACTTGTAATCTTCAAAGCTTTGTGAACGCACGCTCACAAATGATTTGTGTTGATTAAACGACTGCACATTCACTGGGCCTTTTGTTTTCAAAGTCGTCATGTGTCACAATCACAAAATGGGAACGATATTTGATACGCTTGGTGGATGGAAAAGGCAGCGAGAGATGATATTATAGAAATATACCATTTCCAACCCAAAAATGCAGATAGATAGATAGATAGATAGATAGATAGATAGATAGATAGACACAGTCAACAAGTTTAAAATGTGTCTTTCCAAACTCAAGGTCTAACCCCAGTGGGTGGGCCAAACATGTGAAAAACATCTTGAGGAAAGTGATACTGAGGGGCTGTGAGCTGCTCAGGGGGCAGCGCCGTCCTGCAAGAACACCAGCTGCTCACACAGATGGGTTCGGAGCACGCTCATAAAAAAGGTGGTAGATCCAGAACCAGGGAGACAGAGCCAGAACACATCAGCAAAGGAGGCTGTAACTCTATTATTAGATACTAAAAGCAATGAGATGTTATAAGCATCAAAACGGAGCGATCCAGGGATGATGTTGTTCTGGCGTCACTCTGGTTCCCTCCTCAAAAAGCACGTGGGATTTCTGCATTGTGGCGAACAAACGTTTATCATACCCACACATTTTGTTCAGCTACATATCTTAACAAATGAACATCACATTTATCATTTTGAAGCCTGAATGCAATCACCAGAAGTTAAAAAGCTAACATTAGGCTATAAACAAACTACTCCGTGGTCGCATGACTTTACATCTCGATTACGCTAAAGTCGCATTCAGCGTCATGACGCTCTGTAGAGACATTTAGCCACCTTTTTTAAGACACATAAGGGGCCGTACACATGCTGCATCTTTATCCGCCTGGAAAACGTGACGTCGGGTGCTGGGTGCTACTCTCTTTGTTTTGACAAGTGTGTAGTAGGCCTGAAACTTCTCCTTCACATTTATCACAGACTGATATTTACAGAAGAAAGATATCTGCTGGCTGTGGTTGGTTGGACGTTGTCACATGACATGTGGTGCATACTGCCGAACGCGCTGAACTCTCTCTTACGGGGCAACCACTGCACCTTGACATTTAAACACGCCTGCGGCACATCCACATCAAAAACAATGAATATCAGGGCAAAAAAAGACACGAGGTGTACGGCCCCTAAAGGCTACAAAACTCACTAAATCAGAATCAGCTTTACTCGCCAAGTTCGTCTGTACATACAAGGAAACTGACTCCGGTAGACTTGCTCTCAGTGTACCAGAATTGACGTAAGTGCTCAAATTTAGGCAAAAAGTGGAAAACTATACATCAAATATAGAAAAATATTAAAAATATATACAATACGCAAGGATGCAGGTGTCACTCTGTGACCGTTTAGGAGTTCATCAGAGCGACAGCCTGGGGGAAGAAACTGTCTTTGTGACGGGTGGTTTTGCCAAACAGTGCTCTGCAGCGCCTACCGGAGGGGAAGAGTTTAAACAGATTGTGTCCGGGGTGTGAGGGGTCTACAGTGATGTCTCCTGCCCGTTCCCTGACCCCTGACCCCTGACCTGTACAGGTCCTCGATGGAGGGAAGATCAGTCCCAATAATCCTCTCTGCAGTCTGTTCCTGTCCAGTTTGGGGTCAGATCCAAACCAGACGTGATGCATGTGCAGAGAACAGACTGGATTATGGCTGTGTAGAACATGATCAGCAGTTCCTGAGGCAGGTTGAGCTTCCTGAGCTGTCGCAGGAAGTACAGTCTCTGCTGGGCCTTTTCCCGGACAGTGTCTATGTGGGAGGTCCACTTCAAGTCCCGAGAGACTGTGGTACTGAGAAACCTGAAGGCGTCCACAGTAGACACTGTGCTGTTGAGGATGGTGAGGCAGGGCAGTGTTGGGCGGCTTCTCCTGAGGACCAGCTGCTCCACCTCCTGTCTATATGCAGACTCAGCGATGTATTTTATTTCTGATAGAAAACATAAACGTCTCCGACCTTATTTCATACATCTAACCAAAAACACATAAAACAAACCTTGAGAATATAAAAATGCTGACTCATTTCCAGGTTTTAGGAGTCATTATCGGAGCGCTCTTTAGATGCAACAGAGCCAGACAACACATTCTTTATCAAAGTCAAAACCTGGCACCTACGTCACCCAAAATGCAACTCAACCACCCACAGTTCAGTCTGAGTCTTGAGTGTGCTATGCTGGTACCGACTAACGTAGCCTCTAGCCTCAAGCAGAGATGAGGAGCAGATGTTTGATGTTTGCTTTTTTCCTTTTCATATTTGCAGTCTAACTCACATGGACTCAAGTGACTTCAGATATGGCACCATTAGTTTTGCAGGTTTTTTATCATAAAACCACATTATTAGACAAATTAAAAATTTGACTTTAGTAAAGATCAAGACGTTATTAAGACACTGGACCAAAAACCACAGATTTCCATCACATGGTGGCACCAGAGGTAACGTCAGGGGATCACCAAAGTGTAGTTTCCAACATCTGGGAACCATGAAAGTCAAATTCGTGAGAGTCCTTTCAGTCAATGTTCAGATTCTTCTCAGGATGAAAATTCTGCCCACTGCTGGTGCCAGAGGTCCTGGGATTCATCACCTGTGGTCCAAGAATGTCCGTACAAAGTTACAGTGAAATGCATCCAGTTGTTGTTGAGATTTTTCATGTCTGGTCCAAAGTTGTCGACTGACCGATAGCCGAACGCATCCATCCGTAAATCCCTGCCCCCAGCACCGTGCAAAAATCACAGCCATCGTTGTGCAGAATGCACGATCCAGTTCTTGTCTCTTCCCTCCTGTTCCCTGTGACCATAATGAGGACTGCTGGATTCTGCTGGAAGGAGGATTATGTAAGAATTCACCTCTGAGGAAGTTGAAAGGCATCGCCTGGGGTTGACTGAAGCTGAGTTCCTGCTCTGGTGTAAGGTTTCATGCAGGTTGCCTCATTATTAGACGTGTTGTGATCCAGCAGCACATTGATTTGGGTTTTAATGTTGTGAAGAAATGAGACAGAATAACAACCACCTATGAGCACGTGTGGCTTTGGGACAAGGTCATTTAAAGAAACTGTATCTGATACTGAGTATAATTCAGAGTGTCAACTCCATCAAAGGTGCACAGTCGTAATGGCAGCAATGCAATGTAAAATAAAATGAATTACATAAATGAAAAAGAGACTCAATTAAATGAAAACTCAACAGCAGCATACATTCCATTTATTTTCAAGTCAGATCTTTATTTAGCAGTGATTAATGATAAAAGTTAATTGGACGAGTTCACGTCTAGCTTCAGTTACTCTTAAAGGTCAAGACTCGAACATATGTTTCAAACTTATTACGCAACTTTCTCTTTGTAATGAACAGAGTTATACTGTATTAAAATACACACGAACATGTGCATGTATGCACAGTGCCAAGAAAACTTTCTGAGGACAGATGGAACCTGTAACGTCGACGAAGGCTCAGTGTCAGTGTGTCTCTCTGTGTATGTGTGCTTGTATCTGCTATGATGTGTCAAGATGTCTGCAATGACTGCACTGTTCCTCCCCTCAGCTTTGTATAATGTAATGGTTACGGTCTGCAGTAAATGTGCTGCATCAGTCTGGACCTGAGAGCAGTGACAATATGGACACAGTTACACACTTATGAAAAATAAATTGTGACTCAGTGAATCTGGATATTGAAACAAACCAAGCACGGTTACGTCACTCCTTTATATTGCAATATTGCTTTTCCATTTTTCACATTTGACAGCGCTTGGTCTAATCTTCTAGTACCACCTAATTAGTTCTTGAAACTTAATTAATCAAATGGGTCAGAGGTTCCCTAAATCAGAGCCTCTGTTTGAAGTGACACTTATTCACTGTTTCTTCTCTCCAGAAACTCAAAGGGCCCAGTCTTAATGTCTTAATCATGTTTCCTTGCTTCCTAGTTTGTATATTATATTGTTAGTGTCCATGCTCAGAGGCTGTGTATCTTATAATCCATCCAAGCAACACTCACACCCTTACACAGATCCAAAGTCCTTCTTTGTTTTATAATAAAATGATCTACATTAAAATTTATCTCAAGTTTGACATGTATAGTAGCCACAGTCCTGGAACACATGATAGGACATACTGCTTTTAATTTGCCTGTGGGAAGAATGACCATGTTAAAGTTCCTTTATGTGCGCACACTCAACGCAACGTGCACACAGTTGCTCTGCAGTTGCTGTGTGCCTATCATAGTTCTGCGTCCTGTTGGTCTATGTCGCTATGCAATTCCCCACCAAAGCGCTTGGGGGCGCTGTGTTCTTTTATATACCTACCTAGACTGTGTGACGTCTATCGTCGTTGCTCGTTCATTGTTTGTTTATCTTTCGGCTTTGCTCAAGTCACAGTGGAGATGGCGGCTGAGAGAGAAAGACTGTTGCTGGAGCTCGAAATGATTGACGTTGAACAACAAATGCTCTTACTACAAATGTTACGACGACGATGAAGAGAGAGACGACTGCGGCGATGGTCTGTACACCCATTGAATGGCTTGACTTTTGAAAATGGCGTGCAGGAAGTGAAACCTTGCGAAATGCCGGAAGTTATGTAGTTTGAAGGACCAGTCATAGCTCTTGGGGTCTGCGCTGCCTCGACGCGTGGTTACAATTCTTTGGAGGTGCACGTTGCATCTCTGTGTTGGTCGCAGAGGGACGCAACGCCTCCGCAAAGCCCTCTGCGTTGTAGGTATGCAGAAGCATAAACCTTGCTTTAGAGTCCATTCACGGCCCGTCTAACGATCTGTTGGAGGAGTTGGGATTCTCCATTCCTGAGTGGTATGAGAACATTTAGGCCTTGACTGACCTCAGTGATGAGTCGACCTTTGAATCAGGGGATTAGCTGTCTTTGTCTTAGATTTTGATATTGAAATTTATATATTATGAAAGATTTATGTGTTGTTGTGTTCAATATTTAACATTATTGTATAATGACATATCCAAGTGTTCTTTAAGTGTGAAATGTTCTTTAAAAACACAGTTGTACACCTGGACTCCAGCATCCTGTATTCCCTAACCTTTCTTTTGCTAATCATACCTTCTAACTTTTCACTTAAATGTATAAGTACAGCTGTATTGCTCATATTATATATTTTGACAGATCTTTACTGATAGTATTTCATGTGAAACCAATAAATCTGAACTGAGCACAGCGTTAGTTCATGTCAGGACACAATGTCAAGCTCAGCTCACATCCCAGCTACATCAGCTGATCTCAAGCAGCCCAATCAACAAATGGATCAGCTGATTGATGGAAGGGAGTCAGCTGATAGATCACATGATTCCTTTCTATGCAACCGATTGGTGAATCTCATTCAGGGCGCCCTATTTAAACTGCTCTGGCCTGCCTACTGTTGCTGCTTCCTCTGCAAGCTGCTTTGCAACCTGCCTCCACCCCAGCTCCTCCTTTTCATGCTGTGTCTGACTTATCAATGTCATTTCTGTTTGTCACTGATGCTGCTCTGTTCTGTTCCCGGGGGTCTGTGCTGCTACTTTCTTCCCTAGGCTTTCCATGTAGGCGCATGGAAGGGCAGAGAGGCTTGCTCTGCCTCGGGCTTTCTCTGTGTGCGTGTGGAAGTGCAGAGAGAGCCCAGAACAGAGCAATAACATCAGGTATAGTACTGTGATGGAAATAAAGTTTTCTTTGTCCAAACCATATTTAAACAGAACAATATCGCTTGGATTCACAGTTTTACAATTAGATAAACAAGTTCTTTTTAATCATACAAACTCACTTGACTCACGTTTAACACAAGTAACATTACAGTCTTGATTTTTAAATTTTAACCACTGGTTTTTACATTTTTTGTTTTATCCCTTCTGTTTATTTTTATCCTATATTGGTTATTTACTTTCTTTTTATTCTATAGACTTTTTAAATTTTTGTTCTGTTTTATTTGCTTTGTCTTATTGTGATTCCCTAGTTTCGCAAAACTGAATAGTTGTTTGCGTTACCCTTTAAATTGTTAGCTAAGCTAGCACACTTAACGCGAGGCAAATACTGGACCAAAATATTACGGAGGGGAGGGGTTTCACAGGCACATTGGATATCACGGAGATTCCCACAGGAATGAATGGACTTCCGGTTGCCTTGTCTCTGTACGCAAGTAGAAATGAGGTGTTAAGGTTCGACTTGGACAATTACAGTTAAGCAGCTCAATCATCACAAAGCGCACACTCTAAAATACACATGCAGTGGATGAATTGAAGAAGAACTTAACAAAAAGAACCTTGATTATTCACACACAAGACTTTTTCAACAGTTGGCTCCACGTGCACTGAGAAGCCGTCGCTTTAAGGTGCTCTTACTTCACCTTCGCAGGCAGCTGACAGCTTCAGAAGAGTCGGATGGAAAGGCCATAACCTCTGGAAAGTTCTCCAGCTGAGCGGCGCTCTGACCTTGGTCACTTTTAGACGGTAATTAATTAAACCACATGATTCCTGACTTTTGGCTCGGCCTCTATCTGCCTGTGTGTGTGTGTGTGTGTGTGTGTGTGTTTGTGTTTGAGGAAGAATGCTACTGTTTGTGCATGTGTGTGGGAAAAAGTGTGTGTGTGTGTGTGAGAATTGCATCAGACTGAGTGATATATGAGGATGTCGGAGTGCAGCAGGGCATCATCCGACAACTAGGTCTCTCTCTCTCACACACACACACACACACACACACACACGCACAGACGCTCACAGAGAGCTAGGTCAGCAGTGAGGGGCCTCTGAGCCAGCAGTAGGTTAAAGTCTTAATGACGGACATTTCTCTCCGGAAACTTCTCTCCATATGTTACAGGGAGACTCCCCAAATCATCATTTTTTCACCTTGTTAGAGTGTCTTTGTCTTCAAACAAAATAAAACAGATAAAGGAGGAGGTTTTTTGTGTGTGTTTTTCTTTGCTTCGCCCTCCTTACGGGCGAGAGGAGCCAAGGCAGGGGAGGACAGGAGAGCTCAACTGACAGGAGGAATGATAAAAGATGGAAGATTTTCCATAATTCACAGAAAGCCATATTTTCTTGATCCTCGCCGGACTACAAGAACTAATGAAAAAAAGTCAGAGAGAAAGAAAGAAATAGAGCAGTAAAAGAGGTGAGGTGGGAGGAGAGGAGAGGAGGGAGACAGGAAATAAGGGCAGGGCTGTTACATTTTCTCTGTTTTAATCTATATTTTAAGTACTGTTTCTGTTTGGTGTCTCTCCCGAGTGATTCTACATTTCCCTGCGCCGCAGACGGGATTATTCTAATGGATGACGCATCAGAGCATAACACCTGTCACAGAAACAGCTCATCTGACAAAAGCTCATCTGTGCCACAGGAGCAGGAGCACAGAGACTCTATCTAACCTGCTACAGGCTGATCCGCCGCACACCAGAAACTCTTTTCAACGCTGTCCCTGTGTGTTTGTATTAGCATGTACACCGCTGCAATTGTCAGTATTCGCTGTGTCTGGTAGGAAGGTTTTAGTCATACACGATATCCTGCTCTTGCTTGATGATGCAAGCAGGGCCAAAGAGTGGCAAGACTTTCAGCCCCGAGACATCACATCATGCTCTTTACCAGATAAAACCACAGGACTTTGAAAGTAGGAAAAATCATGTGTGCTTTTGGCCTCTGCTTGACCCTAACGCCACCTGATACATATGTAATGTTGCAAATCAGTGATGCCGTGCTGTCAGAAACCCTCCTCTGATTGGTCAGCAGACTGAAAGCTGCAGTGAGTACTGTAGGGGATTTATTTGCTCTGAGTCCAACACCTCCGAGCATCTGTTAGTTACACTACAACACAGGCTTCAAGCAATGGCAGCTAACCATCCTCTCCCTGGTCACGCAAATCAAGAAAGAGTCATCAACCAGAGACTGGTGAACGGCTGTTGAAGAGACTGAGCCCAGTGAACACTGACCGGAATTTCAACATTGAATTCTCATTGAAAACGGTGATAAATCAAAGACCTTTATCCACCCTATTTGGAACCAGCTAAAATGTGGTTACAGCATCAAGCATCAAGTTTTTTCACTGACTACTTAAAGACACTGGTTGAATGGTTGCATTTAGACTTTATTTCATCAGGATTTGTAATACTGACTTTCAACTGAGATATTTGATTGCGATCTCTTAGTTGGGCTCTAAAATGACGATGGGGTATTATTTACACACTGTACTATTGCAAATCCTGGTGAAATATGGTCTACATGTGAATGTTCAATCAACATCTTTAGATAGTCGGTCAAAAAATGTTTACTACTGAACATTTTCTGAACGTCTTTTCACCTGAAAAATGTCCCATGAAAGGGGGCGATTCACATCTGATGCCGAAGATTATTCTTGAACAAAGACGGGTCACAGTCTCCCCCATAAGACCATTTGTTATAACATGACCTGAGTCCTGTACTTTTGTCACATGTTGAACAAGCAGCAGCCTCTGAAGCTAAAATTTAAGCTGATGGGGAAGTGTCAAAAAGTGCAGTTCCAATAACGGCCACTAGAGGCTGACTCCAAACAGTAATAGACCCCTGTGTTAAAACGTCCAAATTTACAGCAGAAATAAACATGCTCAACAGCTCATTCCATTATCCATGATGACTGCATGAAGGGTGAATTTTTTACAACTCACCCGTCCACATTTTGATGAAGTTTAAAATTATACATATTCAAATGCGAGGCTGCTCGAGTGACAGGATGTCCCCAGCATGTGGCTATTAGTCAGATCCACCTCTCCCTTTTCCACAGGTCCAACCTCTCGTCCAAATATGGTCACTTCCGTGTCCAAAAAAAACACGATGGCATGAGTCAAAATGCCAAAGTCGAGGCCTCAAAACAGCAGCCCACAAACCAATGGGTGACATCACAGAAGCTGCAACCATTTTTTCTTACAGTCTAAAGGCACAGACACACTACATCCACTTCAGAGAACTAGCAGCGATAAAGGCCGCCTGTCGCCTGGCCAAAAAAGTTGCACATGAACACACCACAAAGACTTCAGCTGATGGCCAACTAGCACGTCTGTTCTGCACCTGTGTGAGAGGAGATTATGCTCCACACCAGCAGGAGGCGATAGTCGGTATTCATCATTCAGAAAGGGAAACCGGAAGACGGTCTTGGGGCTAGTTAGCCAGTTAGCACATTAACAACACAATCCAATGTGGAAAGAACAGAGTACATTTACTACGTGCCAGTGAACATTAATGTTGTGTTGATACCAAACAAATGTGAACTTTTATGTTATTATGCAAATTTGAACTTTATATTTTGCGTTAACTCGAGTCATAACCATGTGAAATCGCTGAATTTATGTATGGATTTTCGCCAATACATCCTCGGCATCATATTTCCCCGTAAGATACCAATCCTGAACGGTTGCTGAAATTCAGATTTTTCAACTTTCGCGAATAAGAATATGACACAAAATTGTACTACTCGCTTCATTTGCACCACTTAATTCACATTTTTAAGTTGACTTTACATGTAATTCACTTGCCTGAAATGTTTTATTTTGTACCTGGAGTGAACACAACATAACACTTCTTACCTTACATAATAAGTTTTGATCTCACCCCCTCCTGACTCCACCTTTTTGTTTACTTTCCTCACTTCTGTTTCTTTTCTCGTGCACTGAGCTGAACTGTCAATCGGAGTGATTTCATTCACCAATGGGCTCTGCCATTTCTGACAACATGCTGAATTGGACAAACGCAAAAAAGCTGACAGGAGCCAACAAGGGGCAACAGACACTTACCAACATCTCAACGTTGACCTACAACCGACTGTGAGTTTGGTTTGTCAGGGCCTTAATGTGTCATATGGTGTGTTTGTTTTGTACTCGGAGGTCGTAAATTCCCAGTTCCCAGTCGGAAGTTTAAACTCGAGTGCACTCTGAGATCAGATTTCCAACTCGGAAACTCGGAGCAACTGCATCAACTCCGACTTATGAATTCAAGATGGCTGCCGGTCACATACATAATGAGTAAACACTGCTAAAGTACTGTTTATAGCAATTTTATCTTATTTGTTTTACATTAGGTCAGCCTCATCTGTGACTTTCATCAGTTGGAGTGCATGATGGTTTTGAAGCTGTCTATACTCCGAAAGTACATGGGAAACAAAGGCTTTTTTGTGGGTGTCCGTGTTTTTTTCCGACTTGTCCACCGTCATCAACTAGAATGCAAAAACTGTTGTCAACTTGGAGGTGACGTCATTCCCACTTCCGATTTCCGACCTCCGAGTACAAAACAAACGCCGCAATAGTTTCAAGCTGCCATATTTGAAAAGGATCATTCATTAGAAAAGCAATTAACTTTATTAACATTACTTGTTAAGTGACTCTTATGAAGCAGTGGGCCTTTAATTTATGTGAAGACAAACTCCATTTTTGGACATTTACCAAAAAGGTTAGTTTATATCAGTCATGAAAGTCTTTCCATGTTTATTAGAATTGCTTGTATTTGTAGCAGGATGGAGAGAGATAAACAGAGCAGCCGGTGTCAGAGGATAAAGAGGCAGGAGAGCTGCATTGCTGAATAAAACTTGGAAGCAATGTTTTGTTTTTGGGATCCCTTTTTAAGAGAGCAGCTCACATAATCCTCTGGCAGGCCGACCCCTCTTCAGGTCAAGTCCTGTGATAACCCTCAGAGGAAGAGAAGGTGGAGAGAGAACAGATTATTGGAATAAACAGATGGGGAGCGAATAGAAAAGCGCTAAAGTGTAAACAGTGTTTACAAATGGTTCCCTGAGTTTAACACCAGCGCTGAGTGAGCAAGGGGAAAGAAAATTATTTTGATGAATTGCCAGTGTTTAATTTCGGGGCACACTGGTCATGCTTTGCTGTACTCTGGGAGGTTTCTGGGAAATGTATGTCCTCGATACAGAGCAAAATAAATAACAGGACACAGCCAGACAAGAAAAACTCTGCAGATTGTGTGTGAGTATGTGTGTGTGCTCCTCCTGGTGATAGCATCTGAGTTTGCAGTCTTTTCTGCAGTTAGGAGATAAATGCCTTGCTCAGGGGAAGTTCCCTGTTCACTTCTCTGTCAAAGACTTTTTAAGACATCCACAGATTCAGCCTGACGCCTTTGTCTCTTCTGCACCCCTCTGTCTCTGTCTCACTTTTCTGACCTTGTCTCCAGGGACGGCTGTCTTTATAAACATTTGCACGTCCCAGACACCAGCGTCATTCAAAAGATTATGGTGCCACATTGTGTGACACGACAAATGATTTCCATACACAGGGCGTGCCAAGATGGCCGAGTTAGCAGTTGAACTTTTTGCAGATTCTCAGACTTGATTCAGGCTCTGTCTGTACATATCCAGATATTTTTGGAAAGAGGTATTTTTCATGGGTCACGTGGACAAAATAGGCGAGCCACGAGACTCCTTTTCTCAAGATGTTCTACAGCCGAGCAGCAACTGAGCCCGAAACTCTGTTTGTATGTGGACAAGAGGCCCAAATGTAGAGGAAAATATTTGTTCACAGAAATATCTAGATACATGTAGACAGGGCCCCAAAGACTTTCAAATTATCCAAAACTTTTAGTCAAACAATAAAAAAACATAGTTGCCATCGTGGACGAAGTGGACAACGACTTCAGCACATCTTAAAAGAATACGTCACTTGAAAACGTCCCTTTGTGCAGCGGTTACTGGCTGCATGTTACGTTGAATTCACGTGGTAAACTGCATTTTTCTTGCATGCCTCCATGTTGAATGCAGAATCCAAAAAAGGCAATCATTCTTCATAATTTGAAGTCATTGAGGACCATATTAAACAACAGCAAAACTATATCAAAACATCCATTTACAAACTCTCACACAACTTGTACAGCATAATCCAAGCCTCATATATTCTTTCGTATCCTCAGTCCTTCCTAATTACACTAACACCTGGATATATAAAACACTTCTGCCTACAAGAAGCCCTAAGTGTGACTATGAGCTCTTCTTGAGTCTAAAGGCATGGTAACATACTGACTTTAAGTCAGTATAATGTGTGATAAAAACAGATAGAGGCTAAAAAACTGTACGTATAAAAAAAAAAAAAAACGGAAAAAGAAACAAACATGAAAACATGCCATGAACACTTCTTGAGAAAGAAAAATGTCTTGATTGGACCCTGAATAGAGTTTGATTGCACTCTATGCAAACTGAGAGACAGACAGCAGATAGAAGACAATTTATGGTTCAGAACTTGATCAGTCGTCCTGCTGATTGATTCTGTTTGTTGGATTCTTGTTTGAGTCCTGACCAGAGTTCAAATGTCATCTGCTCTTTCGTCACTCTTGTATTTTTCATGTTTCTGCTCTTGTATTTTCCTTCAGTTGACGAGGTGTGGCTGTACTGCAGCTGCCTGGAAGTTAGACCGGCCGGTGGAGCCAAATGAGCGTGACAAAAGAGAGCGTGGCGACCTGTAGCAGTTAAAAAACATATATTGTCCAGGTCCGATGTGTTCTCATCCCAAATTGTCAAATAAAGCTGCTTTTTCTGAAGACTTTCACCCCTGCAGATGATGCATTAGGTATTCTCTTACATCTGAGTCACATCTCAGAATGCTGACTCAGTTTACACAAACAGGAAATGTACAGTTTCTGCTTGTTAGATGCAGACAGTATTTTTCAAAATACACTTTTAATGTCGGTAAAACACCTATTTTCACGTTTATTTCCTTGTGCATCAAAAGCACATGATTAGGGTTAGAAAAAGACATCGTGGTTTCGCTCACCTTGAAGTGAAGTGAGCTTCTGGTTTTAAGTCCAGGTTTTTTTTTTTACAGCCTGTTCTGAAGTCATCAAATACCGCCGTTTTGTTAGTTATTTTGGCATCAGACACCAATGCCAGTATGATATGCATCCATCAGCCTGCTTGCTCTGTTCTGTTCCTGGGGGGTCATTGCTGCCGCTCTCTGCCTCAGGCTTTCCTAGTGTGCGTGTGGAAGGGCAGAGAGGTGTCCTCTTTATGCCTTAGGCTTTCCTTGTAGGCACATGGAAGGGCAGAGAGCTGTGCTCTCTCCACTTTAGGCTTTCTGTGTAGGCCTGAGCAGACGTTGCGCTAGACTTTTTCGTCGCCGGTCATTTTGACCGACAGGGTCATAAAAATCCAGTCATAATCTATTTTTTAAATGATAATAAAGATATTCAAAGACATTTAGTTTTCATTCGTTCGTTTTTAATAAATCCAACAAGCAAGTTATAAAGTGTGCATTAATAAGGACATGAACGAAAAGATGAACAGACATCCACACACCCGTGCCATTATGCTTCGCCATGGACACACCGGACGGCACTAACGTGTCACTAACGTGTCCAGTGTGTCCAGGGCGTTATGTAGTTATGCCTGTAGGCTCGGTGACACAAAATTAAAGTTGTAATGAAGTGATTATGGTATTGAAAAATGTGTGCGGTTATGCACTGTTGTGTTATTTTAAATTATAAACACTGTATTTTCTCCTCACGTTCCTCAGTGCATGCTGCTGTTATTTTATTTTGAAAATTGGCCGGATTCTCTCGTCTTTTCTGTGTCCGACTTCCTGTTTGATACGATCCGCTCTATCCAGCTTGACAGAAGCGCTCGCGGCTCCCGTGAAAAATAGACCAGACGCCGAACTGAAGCGCTGCCTCTACTCCGCGGGCGCTTCGCTCTGCTCAGCAGCCTGTGTGGACAGTCAGATAGGTTAACATGGGCGCTGACTGAAAACTGTCTCCACTGCTGGGCGCCGTGCTTCGGTTCCACGTCTGGTGTGTCCAGGGCGTTATGTCAACAACGCTACATGAAGCAGATGAATGACTTTTTCTCTGCAGACAGTGTGAAAACGGCAGCCACTTAAAACACTGACTGTGCACTCTGCCGCCAAGTGGGCAGGGGTGGTAATTGCAACCGGTCAAAATGACAGACGGCCTTAAGATTTTCTGGTCATTGTTGTAAAAAACCAAGAATATCCGGTTAACGCGACCCCAGGACCCCCCAGAGAGGCCCCAGGACAGAGCCATACCACCATATATAATACTAGAAATGATAATAAAGCTTTCTTTGAGTTGTCCTGACTGAAATACATATCTCTGATGGAGATATTTCAGTTGAGTTCGATTTTGGGGCACTCTGATGTTTAAATTTGTCAGTGAGCAATTGCACACAAGCTTGACGGTGCTGACATTTGAGGGGCTGAGAACCAGAGAGTCTTAAAAGAAGGAAGCAGCACGTGAAGCACCATCCACACCCTTCTCTGCAGCAGCCTCTCTCTTCATTTCACTGTGCCACTACTGAAAGTAGTCACATCCAGAGCAGCCACTTCTACATCAATACACTTCCAGCACCACCTGTTTCATGACAATGTCTAAATGAATTTCACTGTGTCACATTCTGCTGGTCCTGGGCACTAAAGTCCTGCCTGTTTATCTGAAATGTTCCAGCAGAAAAGAAGAGGAAACAAGCAAACTGGGTAAACCCTCTCTGGAAACTTGCTGCCAACCAACAGTTGTGAAAATAAGTCTTTCAGTCCAGCTTTATTACATGAGAAGGATTTCTGGTTTTAACATGCAACTAAATGTTTTTTGTGCTCTTTCTTGTACATGATGGAGCATAAAATCCCCTTTAACCTCCTCGCTCATCATCTCCTCTGTCCTCCTGGCCAGCGCTCCACTCATCCGCTCTCCTCCTCTCCTCCTCTCCTCCTTCAGCGCTCTCTCCCAACTGAACCGATCCATTGCTCCCTATTTGTCTAATCAGAGCAGCCACACACACCACTCCGCTCACACACACACCAACACCCTCCGGTGTACAGCAGTGATAAATTAATGCAATTGCACAATTGACATTATTGAAACCATTTGTGTGTGTGTGTGTGTTTTAAGACGTGTGTGCAGCTGTATTTGCATATAAACAAGTTGAGACTTTTTGTAATTATATGACGGGTTTTGCACCAACATGGAGGTATGAAAGTGTGTCATGTGAGTCACACGAGCTCTGCGGCTACAGGTGATGTTGCAGTGATCGGCGTTGAGTCACACAGTTTAATATGCACGCACACTCCTGTGCTCAGACAGCCAATTTAATCCTTGTTCCAACACAGTCAGTCAGGCATCTGTAATTTATTGAAATTTATGACAGCAAGTTTTTTTTTTGTTTACAGGTTGCCTTTGTTCCATCTGTCACTTGTGTGCTTTCTGCAGCTTATCTGCAATGAAAAGAATTGACAAAAGAAATAAGAATGGAAAATGTTTTAAAGGGCTCCTGTGGGCACAGACCAGCGGGCCAAAACTGGACTTTGCTTTTGATGCCATGCAGTAAATGTTCTGAAGGCAATGAAACAACCTGCAGAGGAGATTCATACCTGCCAACATTTGCTGTTTTGACATCAACACATAAATCCAATTATACTTAGCGGCCAAAAAATGTGTTGATGTTGGACCATCTTTGGTGATAAAACATCTGCTACATGTGGTGATGAGGCTGTTTTTCCTTCTGACTGTATCAGGTTTTGATTTAGCTTAAGGAGCTGTTTGGCTGAGTCAAATTTATTCACATCATTGTAATGCAAATCAAATTCCAAAATGCACCCACGTAATTTGAGAGGGTGTAATCGAGTGACCAATGCATTCACAGCAGTAAACACGGTTGGAGTCCCGAGGCAGGTTGGGGCGGTGGATGGGTCACATAAAATGGACTTTCCCCTGGAAAAGTCCACGTGTTTGGATCCGTGTGAACTTTGAGTCACATTAAGGCAGGTCCTCACCATGTTTTTTCTGATAACTAACCTCAGTCACTGTTATTGCCAAAGCCCAGTATACTGTGCAATTTTGGGCTGTTCCAGACGAAAGATGACCAACAGTAAAGAAACATGGTGTTGCAGCTGCCAGGTGAGGCACTCAGCAGCTAGACAACACACACACACAGACACCGCAGTATATAGTGCCCACAGGACTTTAGGTATGGATATTTAAATAATATTTTTGGACATTTTATCAACATTTTTTGGCCATTTTGTTTATATTTTTCAGACATTTTATCAATTTTTCCCCCGACATTTTAATTATGTTTTGCGGACATTTTATCAAAATTTTTCAGACACTTCAGTAACATTTTTGGACATTTAATTATATTTTTTGGACATTTTACCAACATTTTTCAGACATTTATTAACTGTTTCTTTTTTTTTCCCCAGTAACATTTGTTTGGACATTTAATTATATTTTTGGACATTTAATTATATTTTTTGGACATTTTATCAACATTTTTCAGACATTTATTAACTGTTTCTTTTTTTTCCCCAGTAACATTTGTTTGGACATTTAATTATATTTTTTAGACATTTAATTATATTTTTTGGACATTTTACCAACATTTTTCAGACATTTATTGACTGTTTTTTTTCAGTAACATTTGTTTGGACATTTAATTATATTTTTGGGACATTTTACCAGCATTTTTTTGAACATTTTTTTGAATATTTTTTCTGACAATTTAAAAATATTTTTGGTTATTTTATCTGTATTTTTTCAGACATTTTATCAATTTTATTAATGATAAAAATAATTGTCTTAATATTAACAATGTGCCTCTCTACGTTGTGCCAAACAATTGGAGCAGTAATAACCTGTGCAGCATCCTTGTCACTCAGTATGGGAAGATATGGCATCTTAGGTTGTAGCCTGTGATTCAGTCGGCGCTGTCATTGTACAGTCTGCAGACATCAAACTGGATGTCGTACCCAATTTATTAGATCCATGTCGCACGTTACAGTAACGTCTGAAAATGACTAAATTTAGCTTTAATTTAATGTTCTTATTTCTTTTGTGTTCAGCTGTCAGTCTGAGAGTCACCAAACATGTCATTTTACATTTACAGCGACAACAAAGTGCCTCATGTCTCAAATTTACCAATTTCACGTAACTCCACTTCCAATTTCCTGGCATCTACATGGAAGTATGAAGTGTGCTCTGCCATGCCAATTAAAACAGACACATTTAAGAAGAAGCCTAAATTACAGCTCCTTCCCTCACACATAGATAAATATGTGTAATTATACACACTACCATCCATACAACAAAATGAAGGCCAATCAACAGGGCAGCTGATGATAAGTTAGATTATGTTTTTTCTGGTTACTTTTACTTTAGCGGAAACATACATGCATTTGCAAAATGTATTCTTACAGAGCGGCTCATATGATATCCTACAAATGTGCACCATACAAATGATGTTACGTCTTCAATGTACAGTTACGTAAATAACGTAAAGTCACGGAGGTTAGGTTTAAGCCTCCTGCAGACTGTGAGATTTTATCAATAGATATGCTAAGTTACACGGTGGTCCCACCTTTTTGATGTTTGTACTGTGCTTATTTTATCCACTGTGCTGCTTTACTAATGTCTTTGATAAACTGAATTTCTTTTCAGTCACATCAGCAAATTTAATTTATTCTAATGCTGTCCTTACAGAGTCAGAGTGCTATTAGAAAAATATTTCTGCGTCATGGCTTGTTCTTAAAATAATTGACAGTGGGCAGGATTAAAAACTATAAAAGACAACAGCAGTTGTTGTTTTCTGACCTTCAAACTCACTGAAGGCTGCTCACACACAGACAAAGAAAGCAGTTTAAATCAGGTGTTAGCAGGTTCCATTAATATGTAGATATTGTGTTGATTTTGTGCATCTGTTATTCACATTTTCTCGTCCTCCACTGGACCCAAATAAATCACATCTCTTTAATAAAATCCCAAAGAAAATGAGGTTGTACGTGTGAGCTTTAGTCTTCAGAGCTTTGTGCTGATGATAAGCTTTGGGCGCACCTATCAGTGCCGGTGGAAATACACAGCTGTCGTACTCCCGGCTTATAATGAGTTATGCAAATCTCTGCCTTTTGTGCTCATAATGATACTCATAATGATCGGCAAGAGGATTCAAGCTGCTGCTCTCGTGAGTATCAGAATTTGCAAGCTTCAGTTCCCAGATTATGATCTGCTGGAAGTTTGTATCTGGAGCTCAGAAAAGTGACTCAGGCAAAACAGAAAACATCAATCAAAAGCAACAGGGAGGATATACTCAGCACTCAGTACTCCGACTTATTTAAAACACTGTTGTAATTTTAAATTGTTTCCAGCTGAGACTTAAATCATTTGTTGATCTCATCCAGGAATATTTGTGACATGTGTTTTCTTGCGCTTCTCTCAGCCTTTAACGTCTTCAATTCAGAAATTCACAAAAATGTCTTTGGAGCATTTGATGTGACTGTACAGAGTATTTGACGTGTGTGACCCTGGTAACCTGCTGGGAAAATGAGTACTGGATAAATGGATCCTAAAACACTCTTGTAGCTGTAAAAACTCCCAGTATGCTGATTTATTTATACAAATGTAAAAAAAAAAAAAAAAAAAAAGCAGCTGCCAAACGCTGGACATGTTATGATCCATCATGTGATGATGCAGAGTCAGATTTTCAAAGGGTGACTCCAGGGGCGCTTCTGCAACTTGAGGACATCGGGTCCTCAGATCTTAGAGCTCTGTCGAGGGGTTTGAATCCTCCCCAAGCAACTCTTTAAAATGTTATGAACAAGGTCTGTTTTTACATTTTATGCACTCTGGCATCTTTTTTACCTTTCAAACTTTTTGCTCTTTTATATTATGTTATTTTATTTTCCAGATTAATTATGAACTGTGATAAGAGTTCTCAATCTCAAGCCGAGCTCTGTGGGTCCAGAAAAGCCTGATGGATTGGACCAGGTTCGGGTTGGAAATGTGTGCTGATTGGCCGGGTTGGGTAGTACATAAATAAATAGGGTCCATGTCATTGGTTCGACATCCCATTAGTCCGACCGTCCGCGGTGCTGAATGGCTGAGGCGGAGCAGGCTCACGGCTTATGTGTTTGCCACTTTCTTTTTTTTTCGTTTTAACCCACACCATGATCTTTTCCTGACCCTAACCAAGTGGTTTTTGTGCCTAAACCTAACCAGACCTTAACCACAGGGCATCATGATGATTTCGGAACGGACTTTGGAACAATGAGTTTAATATGGTCGGAACAATGGGATGTTCCCAGTAAATAAGTATGTAAGTAAGTGAGTAAGTAAATAAATGAATAAATAAATATTTTAAAAATGAGCACTCTGCACTTGATTGATTTAACTTTTTATTTGGAAAATAAAATCCAATATATATTTTTGATATCATGTATGGAATGTAACTAAGTGAATGTATTCAAGTACTGTACCTCAGTACAGTTATGCAGTATTTGTACTAAAATACTTTATTTATCTGTCTGCTTAAGTTACTTTAAAGTCTCAGTTTAATAACACATAATATAACATCATCAACTAATGAAATGAAGATGCTTCACACAGCTGTACACGAGGTCATTAAAAGAGCTCCATCTTTAGCAGCTGCAGCTTTAACGTCATAAACACATTAATGCATCAATGATTAGAATCCAGGATGGATCTGAAGAGGCCATTTGATGAGTACTTTTACTTTTGAAGTACTGTAAAACTTCAGTTAGTAGCCCAGGCTATTACTTGCTTATCCCTTTTGATGGTTTCCAACTGTGTGTGTGTGTATTTGTCAAAATGTGTCGTCCCACCAGGCGAGTGAAATGAAGCGGGTGTGAAGTGTTACGGTGTATTCTGATGCTGATACTGTAACTGGAGTCACATTTGAATTCAGGACTTTTATTTTTGTTACTTAATTTTACACTTTGCTGTTGCTACTTTTAACTTAAAGGGGAACTAATGTTTTTTTCAACCTGGGCCCTATTTTCTGATCTGCTTTTGTCTAAATGAGTGATAGGATGTTCAATATGTGACATTTCTCCAGTATGAAGCTAGGGCTGACCTGCCTGCAGCCCGTGAGCACGTGCTGTATTAAATAATAGGGCACTCAGACAGCGTCAAACAACGTCAAAATACGTCCACTAAAAGTGCATTTTTTTCACACAGATAGGCTCGGATTGTTAGTATAATTATCTGACAACATAACGGAAAGGAGAAATGAACGTGTGTGTTTACCTTTAGCTGGATTCAGACATGTTCCTCTGCCTGTTGCTGCTCCCTCTCTCTCCTCGTCCGCTCTTCAGTTTCAATGAGCTCTGCGTCCGTGTACGTCCGTAGATCGGAAAATAGGGCCCAGGTTGAAAAAACATTAGTTCCCCTTTAAGTTAAAAGTCTGCGATGGGGCTTTTTCTTTTATTACAGGGCCTGTTCCTATTGTATATACATATACGTATAACCTGCATATTTACATTCATTAATAACACATTTGGGGCTGAAGCCCTGGATGCCTCAGCCTAACAGCACCACTGGCTGATTTTGGACCAAAGCAAAAATGAAGATGAAGCTAAAACTACCTGAGGACGCACCAAACAAACAGCAGTCACACACACAACTGAAAGTTTCTTTTGGTTTACACGTTATGTTAAGTCTGTCAGTGCTTTCTATACATGTCAGACACACAGGCAGTGACACTGTGTCGTGTCGTCATCTTCAGAGGCAGAATCTACATGTTTGAAAGAAGAAAGTCTGAGAAGGGAAGTGAGAGCTGTCACCGCCACTCTGTATTTACTGTTCAGAGCTCCGCACCTTTCGGACGTTAACGGCTTCCCTGCTTTTTGGCTCAGATGATTAAATCCATGTCTCGTGAAAGGAATGAAAATGTGAGGGCAGAAATTAATTAAGCATCCCACCATTTCCTGTATGTGTGATAAATGTGAGTGTGAACGCGTCACATCTTCTTAATTTCTCCATATTTCCATCTGGTTGTGTCTCAGCTTTGATTTGCTCACGTCTGCGATGTCCTACTGAGCTCCTCCCTGCTGCGCTCTGAGCTGAGAGTGTGTCTGTATGTATTTATACAGGTGTGTATATGTGCGTGTGCGTGTGTGTGTTCAGTGTAACGTCCTGAGGGTCGTGTCACTGGGCTTTCTGATGTCCTGTGAAAGCGACTGAGAAAGGAGAAGGAGAGAAATAAAAGGCCTGGAGGAATGAAGACCCTGAAACAGGCTGAAGATTGTTCCGTGTTCTTACGTGTCCACAAGACTTTTTAAACAGTCGATGTGGTAAAAATCTGACAATTTAAATAACCTATAGATTAAAGAGGCTGTCATAAAAGGTCCTTGGAATTATCACCTGTTTTCTCAGCTAGAAGGTCACATTGCACACGTGCTGCACATGTCCCTGTACCCACACACCCACACCCACACACACACACACACACACACACACACACACACACACAGGTGAGTCTCCCTCATTTACAGTTTGTTGCAGGTAAAAAGTGATGCGTTTAACTTGATGTCTGACAGCCTGTTGTCAACGACTGAAGGCACCTGAAAAGTTTAATTTGCTAGTTTAGCACTTGTTATTGTAAGCCAGTGTGTGTGTGTGTGTGTGTGTGTGTGTGTGTTCTTAAGTGGGGGTTGGCAGACTGTCAGAGCAGGAAACATGGCAAGACAAATGAGGGGGTCGTGGGATCGAGCCCTGGGCAGCACACGAGCCTGATAGATGGCTGAAAACTGACTCAAAACGTCTGGGTTATTGATGGTCGCCCACCGGCGCTAAAAATACATCGCAGCATTGACCTGAACTCACACACACACACACACACACACACACACACACACACACACACAGAAACTGAACTGTTGAGCTGTTTCTTGCCTCATAAATTGAACTTTAAAATGTTTTGACCTGATGGTGTGATTTCGTTTGCACTTAAAGTTCTAAACCAGGCTGTGCGTGTGTGTGTGTGTGTGTGTGCGTGTGTGTGTCTTCTGTTCACTCACTGACTGCATGTCAATGAGCAATAATCTCATGCCAAAAGCACCCTTCTAAAAAAAAAAAAACCCATTAGATTCAAGAATTAAGTCTACCTTTTCACAAATAATGATATTTAATTCCCAGCTCCACAGTGTCTCTGCATCCTGTGTTCACTTTCATTATTCATGGCAGAGTCCACCTTTCCATCGTTGGGGAGGGCGACGTCGAAGGGTACAGATGAGCCCGGCCCGAGGCCCAGGGCAGGCTACGCAAACATCAACCTCTTAGCATTCTGAAGTCGTCAAATACTGACGCTTGGTTTCCACGTCAGACACCAGAGAGACGCCATCCTGTCACAGCAGTACAATATGAAGACGTGTGGTGTCAGTTTGAAACACCACTGAAAAACACCGTAATTTAAGGAGCTGTAAAGTCCCTATGGGAGGGACAGGAGGGGCGGTGGATGGGTCCAACAAAAGTGTTCACTTCCTGTATGAATGTTGAGCCAAACCATGATGTTTTTTTCTCAACCAAGCCACGTGTGTTTGTTGCACAAAGAGATAAACACGTATACGAGGTGTTTGACCAACATTGTAGGATTATTTTGAAGGAGACTGTATCTTATGAGATGGCCAAGAAACAATGCATGATATAGGTGTAAATTGACACCCTGTCCAAGAACATCAACAACAGACGGACAGGACACCTAGCGTGTCATATGTAGATGTTCACAGTCCACTGAACAAGCAGCGAATTGTAACGAGTTTGGGAGCGCAAACATGTCGCAAAGGTGGTTGACCCTTAAATGGGATCAAGTACAATTTACTTTGTGACTTATATCTCTGACAGCACAAGTTATATGTATATTTAAGTGACAAATGCATTTATTTCTATCATTGAAACACTTTCCAGCTTGTCATCTAACACCCCACCCCCCCACAGTTATTGTGAAAATGGTACAGTCCACTGTCAGCTGCACCAGGTGTGACAAACGAAGCGGAAAGTGGCAAAGGTGAGGAGCTGGGCAGACTGCAGTGGGTTCAGTTTTTAAAGCTAGAGTTCAGGTACCAGTGTCTTATCTACATGACCCAGGGTGTCAGCTGGAAAGTCCTGCATGGGCAACGTGTGTTTCAGTCAGCAGGAGTCTCGTCAACTGCGTTACGACCTGTGTGTGCACACCACAAGATTTCTCCACCTAGCCCTCGCCAACAGAGCCCCAGATAACACGGTGATGTCACCAAACTTTGACACGACACATGGTAAAGGCATCTTGGGAGAGAAACAAGCAACCAGGGCTATGGAAACAAGCCCAAAAGAAGCAACTATCATGCGTTTAAATAACTTATTAGACGGATATAAATAGAGAAAGGTTTAGAGAGCAAGCCCAAATAAGCAACTCCACTTTAGAAACAAAGTCGTGGCTAATAAGCGGACCTGGCAACCCTGCGGCTCGTCCTCCTCACATTTCTTCCATCCTCCTGCGTGCTGACGTGGGACGTATTCCGCCTCTCATTGGCTGATGCTCTTTGTCAGTCGTGTCACACTTTTCCAGTTTCCTAGCATGCCAGATATCCAGTCCCAGTCGCAGACGAGGGGCGACTTGCTCGTAGGCTCGTTCACACATGAGGACTCGTCGTGGCAGACTATCTGCTGACTCACCAGCGACACAAGGTGGCTCTCAAGATCCTCTACGACATCAAAATCGTGGTGAAAATCGTGTAATGTGAACTGGACTTAAGGTTGACGAGGTGGGTGTGGTGGACCGGCAGGAGCAGGAGATGTGTGGAAAGGGGATTGGCTGGCAGGTAGGTGTGGTGAGTGGAAATATACTGGGCAGGTCAGAAGTGCACAGTGTGGAACCTGAGCGGAAACCATGGAGTGTGTGGAGAGCGCCTCGGCCAGTTTGGGTCTGACTGATGCACACATGCAGGAGGAATTCAGCTCCCAGTCACATTATGTGTGTGTTAGTCCCATTTAAAGAAATTGCATTTAGCATGATTTCAGTCGTACTAACGTTTACTTGTATTTTAAAAGTCTGGTTTTAGTCGGACTAAGACAATAAATCAATTTTCTCTGATGTCATGTAAACGTACCGAGTGTGTTTGTAAATGGTTGTCAGAGACTCGTCTATAAGGCTCATGGTGAAGAGCTAATTAGAAACTGCCCGTGTTGGTATTAACGCTGAGGGTGGATGGGTGGTGGTGGAGTGGGTGTGGATAAAGGGGCCTTATTTGGAAAATGTTCCCCCTGTCCATAATTCCTAATGGCTGGCCTGCCTGCATGGTACCCACACACAAGGAACCAAAGGTAAATGATGCGTGAACGTAGCGGACGTGATGAGGAACACAGAGCCTGGGCATAAACGTATTTCACGTAATGCAGAAGCAAAAATTCAATCAGCAGTCCAGTGTCGCCTTCAGTCTTTAATAAAACAGTGGAAGGCAGTGAATACACTCAGCCTCAGTTTGTTCGGCTGTGCATTAAACAGATCCACACTGAAGATGCTGCCATGAAGAATATCACAAGTTGGACGAGGCTGGAGTCTGAAGTTTCCTACTTGATGGAAAAAGTGCAGATTGTAACTTGACGACATGAAACAAAAAAAGAAAATGAATAATGTTAATGAGAAAGAAAAAAGAAAGACAATGAAAGACGGGGTGGGAAGATGAACTGAAGCAAAACAAAAAGACAAAACTTTTCCAAGCATGAAGGACTGAGGACGATGGGAAGATAAATACAGCTGTCGGAGGTGCAACAGTTACGCTGGATGTCTCAGAAGTAATTTATTTTGCTTTGTCTCCACATGCGGGCAACATGACATGACAGGAATAAAATCAAAGTTGTTCAGGTGAGACAAAAAATTAATTATGAGAAGTCTCACCTCCAAAAAATAATTACAACAGAACTGAACAATAGAAACGTGACGTGTGGTGATGTGTGGCTGCAGGTGTGTGTCAGAGTGTGTGAGACACGTTTAATTTGCTGCTGAGCAAGATTTGGTGACAAAAACATGATCATTAGTCCTTTGTAGTAATGAAAACACAGTAAAAGTTGGTTTAATAATACGTCATATGCATGCTGGAGAGTAGTGTCACAGTCATGTTTAAAAATAATGATGCAAGTGAAGTTGGTTCACACCAGGACTGCTGTGACACACTTTATCTTACAGTTTCAAATTTAAATAAACGACAAAATGTTCATACTGAATATTCATTAGACGTTGTTGGCAGGAACACACCGGCATGTGCAGACAAATATACAGATTCACCAGCAGGCTGAACAGGATGTAGATCTCTATGATGTTATTCCAGATACATTTTTGTTTTTACTTTGATTCAGACTGAAGGACAAGTCTCCACTTTAGAATGTTACGGTTCTCTCTGTGTTGTGAGCAGTTTTGAGATATTGACCTCCGAAGTTTTTGGATTCCAAATAGCAAAAAATGTTAAGTTTAACAAGTCTCTTTCAGACATTAAAATGACAAACACCATAAAGTTCATCTAAATGTACGATATCAAAATCCTGTCAGCTTTGTAAATTACGTTTTCAGGGAGGAGTCAATTGTAGGTTTTGACCAACTTCTTAAAATAAGTTGTTCTTTGACTAAAACACATGAAACCAATGTAATTATTAATATTAATATTATTTTGCTAATAAAAACGTATTTATTTTAAGCATTGTCTACATACACTGTGAATGATTCCACTCTAAAAAAAATCCACTGGTTCAATATTAAAAAAATAAAGTAACAACCTGCATGCTTAATTTTGAGTAGTATGAACCCTGGTATTTTTGTGTCAGACCGATGAGTCTTTATAATCTGACAAACCCAATTAATTTAATTTTTAACTCAACACATGTGATTTGCTTTGACCTCCAAAGGTTTGATTTAGTCAAACCAACTTAATATTTATCTAAAAGTTGTGGTGATATTCAGTGGTCGCAGAGGATATTCTAACTTATCTATTTTAATTCCATCCTACTCACAATGTTTATTTGGAAAACTGCAGGAGGCTTGTGCAGCTTCTCCGGCATGTGCAACGCGTTCTCATCCCAACTCGTCTTTTACGTCCACTCCTGAGCATGTTGCTGACCCTCTGGGACGCCATGTCAATTTACATGTGTGACATGCATTGGCTGAATCCAAATATCTGAACTTCACCGCACTTGCAGACTTTGTGGGAAATCCACGATTCATCCAGTCCACATGGGGCCTCAAGCGAACCTGCTGCAGACTTCCACAGAGTCCACCTGGGGTGCAGATGAAAGCAGACTTCTCTGATTTAATAACCCACAATTCATTGCAGTACAGATATGACGTTTTGTCTTTTGCCTCTTAAAATGCTACTTGAATTGTGTAGGCCAGAAATAATATTCAGCCACATCATGACACAGAGATACGTAGAAGTCCAGGCTGCTGCTGCTGCACTTCATTAGATCTTTTATTTGTTTTGTTTTTTACGATAATTATTAAAGTTTTATTCATTAGCAGTGCAGCTGAAGAGTGACAGGAAATAAGGGGGCAGCAAAGGACCGAGGGCCACCGCCAAGGACTGCGCACGCTCTACCAGGTGAGCTTCAGCGCACCTCGAGGACGATGAATATCTGAACCATATTTCTTTGTAGTTTAACCGGTTGAGATAATCTGCCGTCCATCTCCCTACTTACACTCCCTCCCCTCCCCCCTCCAACACCTGCTTTAGGTGAAAACTTTCTGAATTAGTTAAATGCTCCGACCTTGGCTGACACAACTACGCACACACACACACACACACACACACACACACACACACACAAGAACATCTACTTGCAGCAGTGTACAGGACTGTGCACATGCACAATCACAACACATAAGATACACACAAGTCCAACCAAGTTACACTGACACACAATGTTCACAACAGCCTATATCACACACACACACACACACACACACACACACACACACACACACTTAAAGACACCTGGTGGCTTATTTAATTACCCTGTGTGTATGTGAGTGTGAGGGGGGAGAGGTCACATGAGGGTGTGACTCTCAGTGTCACAGCCACACACCGAACACACTCTCATTTACACACATGGACATGCACATAAGCGCATGTCATCTCTGTCTCTCCCACACACTCCCACACACACTCCCACACACACACACACACACACACACGTTCAGAGGGAGCATAGGTTAGCTGCTGAACTGTAGAAAGGTTCAGTGAACTCTGACTGTTAATAACAAGAGTCCACGTCAGATTTCATTTCCTGCGTGACTCTTTGCCCTTCGTCTGTCACTTTTTTCCTTTTCTGTCCTTCCTCGCTGCTTTTCTCCTCTTTCTCTCTCTCCCTCCACATTATTCTCTGCAGCAAAGCCTCCATCTGCAAGTTTTATCTTTCCTCTGTTTTTCATGAATTTATTTACACACACACACAGTTTCTACCATCCTCTCCTGCTCTACAGTATTCTGATTTACGCAAAAATATTAAAATGTTCTTGTTGTGGTTAAATATTTTTGCAGACGGCGACTGTGACCAAAGCTTTTACAAATTCAAAATTCATTGAACTTTAGTGCCGTTAATCAGTTTTAAGTAACTGAGCTCATAATTTGGCAGTTGTCCGTGCATAAAAGCCACAATTATTAGCTTCACTTTTGGCACTGACGTCTCTGTTCATGCATATCTGAGCTGGGCTTTTAAACGAGAGGGAAATTAACTGTTGAATAAAAAATAAAGGGAAATATCGAATCATGATTTAACAGTGAATTACATACGAGCAGTCTGACTGTTGACTTTTTATTTCAAAAGAAATAAAGCCACCTGTTTATGGGGCCAAAACACAACCTGGTGGAGCAGGTTACACACACACACACACACACACACACACACACACACACACACACGCAATCACATATTAATAAAATCTTTTCCAAGTCACAGATAAGATGTCATTTTGTGACTTCTCTGACTCGGTGCCTTATTAAGTTATTGGTAGCAAAGTGGGTCGAAGTGTCGTGGCTGAAAAAGCCAATTATCTCCTCCCATCCTCTGAGACCTGTCTTTAATTATCAACTTTTTATAACTCGGGTCTTAATGATATAGCCGACGGTGTCTGCATCTCTGTCTCACCATCGTCTCCCTGTCTGGATTTCTCCATCTGTGGTTTGATAACTCTGTTTTATGACAGCGCCAGCGGGGTGTGTCTCTGAATCTGACACTGTAACCTTGTTCAAACATCCTATTTCAACAAGAATCTCTACTTCTGTCTGTCTGCACTCAAAGAAATTAATACCAACCAAAAAAAGAAAATATTCCTTTTGTTTGAAGGTTAAAATGAAACAGATAAAACATTAACAATAAAGTCTCATTTATAAGATGGCACAGAAAAGGCTTGGTGCGCCTCAAAGACCTTTTTATGGGTAACTGTTTTGATCACTTGTTCAACCAATCCTGTTTGTGATATTCATGGACAGGATCTGGAGGTGCAGCCAGGGGGCGGAAGGGGTCCAGTTTGGTGACCTCAGAATTACATCTCTGCTCTTTGCAGATGATGTGGTTCTATTGGCTTCATCACACCGTGACCTCCAGCATGACCTGGGGCAGTTTGCAGCCAAGTGTGAAACGGTCGGGATGAGAGTCAGCACCTCCAAATATGAAGCCATGGTTCTCTGACAGAAACCTTTGGATTGCCCTCTCCAGGTTAGGAGTGAGTTAACTGCCCCAAGTGAAGGAGTTCAAGTACCTCGGGGTCTTTTTCATGAGTGAGGCCAGAATGGAGCGTGAGGTGGATCGGCAGTTTGGCGCAGCTTCTGCAGTGATGCAGGTGCTGCGCCAGACCATCGTGGTGAAGAGGGAGCTGAGCTGGAAGGAGAAGCTTTCGATTCACTGGTCCATCTACATCCCAACCCTCACCTATGGTCATGAGCTCTGAAAGAATGAGATCCCGGATACAAGCGGCCGAAATGAGTTTTCTCTGTGGGGCGGCTGGACTCAGCCTTAGAGATAGTGGGAGGAGTTAAACATCTGGAGGGAGCTCGGAGTAGAGCATTAAAGTAGAGTAGAGCTCCTTCGCATTGAAATGAATTAGTTGAGCTGTCTCAAGGCAATTGAATCGAATGCAACTGAACTTAGTTTTGTTCCAGTTCCAGTTGCATTCGATTCAGTTGCCTTGAGATATCTATGACCTGGATGAATGAGAATATCCACAGGCAATTAGTTGAGGTGGTTCAACATCTGATCAGGATCCTCCAGGGCGCCTCCTGTTAGAGGTGTTCCAGGCACGTCCCACTGGTAGGAGGCCCCGGGCAGACCCAGAACAAGCTGGAGGGATTATATATTTCATCTGGTCTGGGAACACCTTGGGGTCCTCCAGGAGGAGCTGGAAAGTGTTGCTGGGGAGAGGGACATTTGGAATACTTTGCTTGGCCTGCTGCCCCCAAGACCTGGCCTTGCGTAAGCTGATTAAAATTTTAAGAGCCCATTTGTCTGAAGTCAGACTTTCAGGTATTTATCCAGTTGTGAACCCCTGTTGTAAGAGGTGAGGCTTCTTTTATTCACATGTATTGGCTGTGACCTAGCCTTAAAAAAATATAAATATATTTTCCAAACCTTATCCTCAATCCTCAACCTTGACCTGCAACCCAACCCTTTGGTCGCCCTCTTTGGTACCACAGACGATGTATACCTGACTCCAGTTCAATGCTGTGCACTGTCTTTCATCTCTCTGCTGGCTAGACGGGCAGTTCTAATCAGATGGAGGGATGCTGCCCTGCCCACCCATGCCCGGTGGCTGAGGGACATTATGCCCTGCCTTAATCTCAATTTGTAAGGCAGTTATTTGGGGTTGGTGGGAATGGGGAGGATTGTGATTGGATATCATGCTTTGCTCCTTGTCGTATACATGCTTTGTTAATCTTGATACCTGATGTGATTATACATTGTGTAAGCCTGAAAAACTGAATAAAAATATTGTTGATACAAAACAATAAAGTCTCTGACTGAATATTTTCTTCCTGAAATGCTGGAAGCAAATATTTATTTGCCTTGAATGGAAATCATTTACAATAGAAATGTGTCTTCTTGGCAGAATGAATGCAAATTACATGAATTTCCATTTATTCATTTAATTGTTTTTCAGCAAACTTCACAACTGATTGTGCTCAATTTAATGTGATTTCAAAATGAATCCTCAACATGAGCTGCAGCTAACTGACACAGTCTGATGGACATTTGTTAAATGTGGAACTCTTTCACCACAACGTAATATTCAGTTTTTTGCAGGATCTGTGTCTGACTCAAAAACACTAAATTTAGAAAACTGACTTTCACAGATTCAAGTTTTTTTTTCTTTTTTTAAAAAAATTATTATTCTCTCAAGGCTGATACTAACTTTAATTACACATTCAGTGTGTTTTTGTAAATACATTTTCGCTCCATGATTTAGAAAAAAACAATCAGTTCCACAAGAAGTGACTGAAACACTCGCTGCATGGCGCACGTTTAATGACTAGATACATCAAATTAAAATCTTAATTGTGAAGTTCAGATGTTCAAATGTTTCTTGCAGGTTTGTCAAAGCTGGCATTTAAACACTGTAACAGGAAGTGCACCTTAGAGAAGGATTTTACTGCTGGGAAGATGTTGAAACCAGGCAACAAAGAGGCACAGATACTTTTGGAACCAGAGAAAACAGGAAAAGGACTGTGGCATTAACTTTGCTGAAGGTGCAGAAAACCTAAAACGACCAGAATGCACTGCAACACACAGGACCAAAAAAGGCTCCTGCTGGTGGGTTATCACAATGCAAGTTGCAAAAACCATATGGTGACTGACTGTTTACAAACAGGTGACAAATAGGCAACGCAGTGACAGACGCTCGGTTCATATTTGATCAGCACTGCCTATTTTTACAGTTTGATCAAAGTTTGGTGTGAGAAGGAGAGACAGAGAGAGAGAGAAAGAGAGAGAGGGTAGGTCACTCTCTTGATCCACTTTTTACTCTTTGTGTCCGCGGTGGTAGCGGACTTACAAAAATGAGGAAGTACAATCGGTAGTTCATCCAACAGCCCAAGAGTATGGCTGCAGATTCAATCAAATATCAATCATTGTCATGATTTTGGTCTCCCACTTTTGAAAAGCCGTCATGCAGCTACTCGTGCACCCTGCAGCCTGTGAAAAACCTCCCTGAATGTTCGTAAGTGCTATATCGTAGGCAACTGGGCTTGCTTGCATTTCTCGAGGACATTTTGCCTCTCATCCAAGAAGCTTCTTCAGTTTAATGAGTCAGTATGTTTACATGACACTTGAAAAAAACAAATTATTGCCTTAATCCGACTATAACTGGAAAACTGAAGTGCATGTAAACGCGTTACTCCGACTAACATCAGAGTTTTCCAACTCCGATTAGGACACCCAGATAATGCAACTGGAATTCAGTTTTCTCTTAAACTAGACAATGCATGTGCGCATGCTCCACCCCCCCCCGCGCTGGCGTATGACCCCGGAACAGACAAGACATGCTATTGTTGTAGCCCTCCAACAACATACGGCGTTCTTGTCTGCCTCTCGAAATCACCATGACCACGAGGGATAGTGGGATAATGCAACTTTATCTGCACAATCAGAGATCAAAGAGCATAAATTTGAGATGAACAAAGTTGTACGATTATCCATCTTGCTGCTGTTTGAAAATGCCGGTCTGCTGCCTGACTCCAGTTGTTTATTATTAAGTGATGTAATATGTCAACCAGAAAGGGGGCCGTATTAACCTGCTGAAACGGTGCATATCGCCACCTAGTGTTGAGGAGGACACGTTCCCGTCAGTAATTCAATTTTCTCAGTTGCATGTAAACTGGGACAAGGACAGAAGTCCGATTAGACGCCAAAATCGAATTTTGACATAACTCGATTAAGTTGTGCATGTAAACGTACTGACTGGTACGAAGTTGCAGGCTATAAACCCTGTGTGGGTGGGAACCCCTGCAGAGTCGTAGGGGTCACGTGAGCTCTTAGTTTCAGAGTCGTTAAGGTCACAGTGTGAGTCGGTGACCCACTTGGCCACCATGGGAGTCGTTAGGGTCAGGTGGGACCAGGGGTGAATGGGTGTGAAGTCGTCTGGGAGGGATCCCAGGACTGCATTGTGGCAGAAACGCAAGCAAGTCCAGTTGCCTACGATACAGCACTACAGCAGACGGGCAAAATGAAAATAAATCATCTGTTGTGTGGAACTATTTCGGATTTAGGAGAGAACAGCTCATAAGCAAAGAGTGTGTGAGACTGTGTCTGCGCTGCAAAGAAACACAACTGACACGTGAAACCACCTGAAAAAAACAAACAAACAAACAAAACACCACAATGTGCAATAGGATGAATGAATGAGGGCTGAGAAGAATAAAGTCGCTAATGTCAACCTTACTGAATTCCCATCCTTCTTCAATGTCAACTCAGACATCCATAACAGTGATGCGTACGGCACATCACGATCCTGTGTCCCCTGTAAAGAAACAAAACGTTCAGCTGGTAGATACATATCCATCCAGCTCTAAAAGACAGACTGAAATAAATATAAAATATATGAGTCCAATAAACATTGTTTTCATTTGGTTACGTTCTACATTTTCATTCTAGTCAGCCTATATTTGGGGTATAATTGTATTCACGTTTTGCTTCAAGGAGATGCACTGAATTCAGTAAAGGAGAATCTATCTTAAATAAAACAGTGAAAGTGTGACAGCAGTGTTAGTGCAGTAAAAACATTTTCTCTCTAAAATCAATGAATAATTCAGATTTCAATACTGATCAAAAATAACTGTGCTACGATCTGGACAGAATATATGACCACATTACTCCAGTTGTAACAATGGCTACCTGTCACTCAGAGAACTGATTTCAAAATCTTCCTGCTTGTGTATAAATCAATCTGTGGCTTAGCACCCAAGTGTATGTTGGACATGCTTGTGACATATGAGCCTTCTAGGACACTGGGGACAACTGGGGACATCTGGAGCCAGCCTACTGACCGTCCCAAGAATTAGAACAGAACATACTGAAGCTTAGTTTAGTTTATTTAGTTTATAAAAAGGACAGTGTGCACGTACATTAGTTGTTTACAAAACAAAAAGATGTTTGCACCAGATTTAGCTAAAGGCTAATTTCCATCTGTAGTCCTCTAACATAAAACATGAACCACAACAAAATACACAATCCACAATGAACACAATAGGAGCACTCAACATCAGATACAGACACATCATTTACATATATAGGAGTCCCACGTGACATGCACATGTATGCCCCGCACGCTGCATGGCACATGGTGCTATATGGCATATGATACCACACAATATGCACAGCATACCACACAGTGTCATACATAAATACATACACAGTCTAAAGAATTATTCCTAATGTAAGGTGCAGGGCAAAATGCACCTAGTGTGCCCATATAAAGTGCTGTTTAGCCTATTATAAATATTCTATGTTGCCTACATAAAGTGCCAATGCAATGCCTATGAAATTTCTTATTCTTTTAAACAGTAAAGTATAGTGCTGATGAAAAGTATTAAGTTTACAATGAGGTAAAATGCACCTATTGTGCTTATATAAAGTGCTGTTTAGCCTATTATAAATATAAATAAAAATTAAGTTTACAGTGAAGAGACAATATTGACATCTTGCAGTTTCATTTTAAGGACTAACTATGGTAGTTCAGAGTTGCACAGAAGAATCAAATACCAGCAATGGTAATTAAGAGTTACAGAAGAGTTGTAGTAAAGCAGGACCGAGGTAACAGTGAACAGTAGCACAAACGTGGAGTAACCTCCCAGATGATGTGAGATAAGGCCCAACTCTGACCACTTTAAAGTCAAAGCTAAACACTGACTTTATCTTGATGTGTCTGCGTTGATTGCAGCGTCCCACAACATCAGCAGCAGACACAAACCCTGGCGCGTAATATGTAGATGTGAAAGTCCACTGACAAAACGATGTGTGACGACTTAGGATGAGAATGCGTTGGCATGTCGATCATTTCGACGATAATCGTGCAGCCCGAAAATCCACTGAATGGTGCATTATTTGCTGGCAACTGAGCAGTGAGAACTGGGTGCTGGCAAGATGGAAGTTCATTTACATATACAACCCACACTGTGACGACACAAAGCCTGTTGAAAATCAGCAAAATATTCTTCAGAGAAAACTGAGTTCAGCATTCGGCCACTGTGGTGGCATTTTCATGAACCATCAGGTGTTCCAGAGCATCCTGGTGTTTAACCTGGGTCCTTAAAATTAAATTGTCTTATGAGACACACAAAGAAACCGATCAGATTTTCTTATCTGCACAGTTTGTGTATTATTTAGATTTACTCCAAACACAGTAGGACCATAACCTGAGATCTGATCTGGAATCAGAAAAGTTGTGTGAATGTTAAAAACTCTGGATACAAGCAGAGTTAAGATCCAGCCCGACACACGGGAGGCTCTGTGATGACAGCCATTCACTCATCTCACAATTGGCAGACGTAGAGGTAATGATGCCAAGGATACACTGCTGGCATACTGAGTAACACACACACACACACACACACACACACACACACACACACACACCCATCAAGATTTTAAATGGGAACCCAGAAAAGAGCTCCACAGACCAGTCGACCTGTCCCATCAAGTGGACGCTGATGTAAAATGTGACATCTTTTGATTATTTTCTGTCGTTTTAATAACCTCTCCATCTTTCTTAAGTTGCTCTCAGCATCTCACATGACAGATGACTGGAATTGGCCTTTGGCGTTTCGAAATTAGCCAACAGACAGCAGAAGGATTCAAATCTTGCCAAAAAGTACGCTGAATGACCCGCGCAGGCAGAGAGTGGTGAGATGCTGTGATGATTCAGAGCTCAGTCTGTGTTGAAAATTATCTGCTGCACTCCAAGTGACGGCGAGCAGGCTCTCTTAAACATTCGAGAAAGTTTGAGAGGTTAGAAAACAGAAGAGCAGAGCGAGTATTTTCTTTCACAGTTGGAGAGATATTGTGGATATCAGTGCCATAAACCAGAGTATGGACACCCATCTATTTGAATGCTTCCAGACAATAAGATGTTGAAAGCATGCTGAGTCAGTCCCCGGGGCTCTGTCATCAAGACAGCTAGAGACATCAAAGAAGCAGCCTTCCACTTTACTGCCTCGGTCCCACCGACTGAAGCTAAATTATCTTGGCAACAAGAAGTGGCACTGTCATCAAAGTACACTTAGACATCTGCACCGTGTGCAACAGCTACAGTCCACACATGGAGAAGAGTCACTTAAGCAGCGCTGATTTGTCATTATCCTTCTGATGCTGATCGGCTCTTGTGTTTCACAGTGACGTGTGTGTGTTATTGTTTTACTACCAGATAATTCCTCAACAGGAATACACCAGCAGGCATCATGTGACACACATTAATACAGAAACATAGCTTTTATTATTGTAGGATATATTTCAAAGATACTTGTTAACGGCCAAAACTCTGATGGATCCACTTGTTTTTGTTTTTTCTCTCTAAAAAGTATCCGATGCTGATGGAGACTGTTGGTGGCAAAGACAGGGAGAAGCAAGTTGGGGTGGCTCAGGCATCATCTCCTCTTAACCCTTTGATACGTGAGCAAATTGGCTTTTTTTCTTTAGAAACATAGGAAGAAGGCAATGAGCAAACAAAAGAAGAAATCCTCCCAAAATTTGCAAGAAATTAGTAAAAAAGAAAATTAAAAACAAGAAAATTAGTTTAAAAAATAAAGTTAAAAATGAACAAACAAGCAAATGACCTGGAGAAAGTGCTGAAAAGTTATAATATTTACATACCATCATTTTAAATATGTAATAATAATAACTAGTCCATAGCCATTGGTAGCTTCGTCACCTTCTACCTATGCCAGTCCTCAATGCCTATGTGCAGTTTCACATAGATTGACCACGTCAGTGAGTAGAAAAACGTGGGACAGACAGAATGACTGACTGACAGAATGACACACTGACAGTTTCCGTGATTATGTACAGCATACCATACCATGACTTAGTCATACCAAACATTAGAAACAACACCAACATTGGTCCACAGGGGGAGCCACAGCGATCGGTCGCATTTTAGCCATTTTGAAGCATTTTTCTGTTGTTATAGCGCCACCCAGTTGCCAATTAGAGTTAAATTTCTCCAGTCACCTTGAGGCGTCCTGTTCTACATATCTACCAAGTTTAGTAAAAATCCATATGGCGGTTAGGCCTAGATAAGAAATGAGCTCTCTAGCGCCCCCATTTTGTTTGATGGGCTCAATAATGGAGGGGTCCCCTCAGATTATGTGTGGTCATATGCCTACAAAGTTGCGTGGTGATGGGTGAAACCCTTGAGATGTTCTACACCTTTATGTGATGAGCCACGCCCTCCGCAATATTCATTGCCTTATAGAAGCTCAGTTTTAGGATGTTTTCCAACTTTTGCCAAGAGGGAACTTTAGATATTGCTCCCTAGATTATGTTCACCCAGTTTCATGCAGATCGCTCAAACTTCCTAGGAAGAGATCCATTTGAAGTGTTTGTCAAAAAATTCAAAATGGCGGAAAATCTATATAAGCGGAAGTTATGGGTTCTTGAGGCAAATGTGTTCCTCATGAGGAGAGGCATCTCTGTGCAAAGTTTCATGTCTCTACGACATACGGGGCATGAGATATGCCCATTCAAAGTTTGACATTTCAATGGGTTGCTATAGCGCCCCCCTTTGGCCAATTGATGTAATATTGCTTCATTGGCATCCTCCCATGACCCTCTACCACTGTGCCAAATTTCACACGGATTGACCAAGTCAGTGAGGAGAAAAACCTGGAACAGACACACACACAGACAGTTTTCGTCATCATATAGGAAGATAAATGAAGTTTTTCCTTAAGTTTTTTTCTTTTTCCCCAGCTTTTTTAAAATCCTTCTTTAAATCTATTTTTTTTTTTTTGCAATCTGTGGGTCAATTCTTACCAAGTTGCTCATTGCCTTTTTTCCCATGTTATTTGCTCAGGGAGGGTTCAAAGCAGTGAAGAGGAAATACTTTATGAATCTCCAAGGGGAAATCCAATTTTTTCACTCTGTTGTCACACACACACACACACACACACACACACACACACACACACAGGCCCAAAATATGTCAGAGCGAGGCGGCTGCCCATGGACAAGCACCCTCAGTCGTTGGGGGTTTGGCAGCACTTTGACATTAAGACATCAGAAATACTGGGACAAGCTGGGTCTAAGTCGCATCATTTGGAGATACAGTGATTTTGAATACGTGTCTTAACTGGGGTTTTTCCCCAATTTGTGACACACAGCCTCTTGAAGACGTTCACAAACTCGCTGACTTGCAAAGCTTTACTTCATCCTGCTGGTTCAGAGATCAGACCTGCAACAGTCTCTTCAGCCCGCTGCTACCTCAAATGATTTATGAATGTTAATGATTTATGAACGTTAAAGAAATACATGAAGCAGTTTTAATAGCTCATTGAAAGGCTCGAGATGCCAAAAGATCTCCACTTGTAGAAAATGGGGGTAATTTGGCCTCAGTCTGTCTGTACATTTCTCTCCCTGCTCATTGCTGTCTAATGGCAGGCTGCCGCTCTCAGAGTCCCCGGTTCAAGTTGCCACCAGTGGAGTCAGACTCTCAGACACTCTTGAAGAAGCTCTTTGGCTCTGCAGTCTGACATTACATGGCGATATGTGTCAGTCTCTGTGTCACTCTGTCTCCCTCCAGCTCCTTGGCTCTGTCCTATAGAAGGAAATGACTGAGAGATTATTCATTGCAGGATAATGACGGTACAGAAGCGCAAGTGCCAAAGGCTCTTGATAGACTGCCAGACAAAGCAGTCTGCATCTGTGTGTGTGTGTGTGTGTGTGTGTTGATAATAGTTTAGCAGGCAGAATGACTGTCTGAAAGAGTTGGAAGTGTCTCTGGCTGCACTTGAACATGATTTGGAGCTCATTCAGACTCAATTTGCTGCAGAGCGGGAGAAAGAGAGCAGGAGAAGGAGACAGAGTAACACTAAGTGACAGATGAAAAGCATCAGAGAGAGGAAGGTAGACTGAAAGAAAGAGAAAGAAAAACAGAGCGGCACTATTTGCACATTAATGCCTCCATATCTGGCTGGTTAAACAGAAGGAAGCGCTTATCAGAAATGAGTGCCGCATCCTTCAAGGGCACGCTGAAATAACATCGACCCTCCTCAACTTAATTGTCCTCTCCATCCGCCTGCTCCTCTTCTCCTCGCTCGCTCACTCTCTTGAGACGTTATAACCGAGCGATGAGGTCCACTTTTTCATCTTGCCAAGTTGAAGACTTGAAATGGGATTTATCTCCCGACGACTTTACTGCATAAATATGTTGACAAACTATGTAATAAAAAAATAAGTTAGTGCTGACACACATGGTGCAGTGACAGCTGGGTTTAGTGCAAGAGTAGAACAGTATGCAGCAACACCAATGTTCCGCACTGGTACTGCGTCCTCTACATTTGGAGGCAGATTTATACTTGTGCATCAGCTAAATGCAAAGTCTACGCCATAGCCTATGCACGTGGCCTATGCTGTTGTGAGCATTTATACTTGTGCGGTGGTGTGTCTGTGTCACTCTGCAGTTACACCTCCAAAACACTAGTTTACTTGATTCAAAACACACATTAAAGGGAAACTTCGGTTTATTTCAACCTGTCTCCTATTGTGCTAAATTTGTTTCAAGTGACTAGTGACATAAAAATAATAGTTAGCATGTTAGCTGTTAGCCTAGATACAGCCGGGGCGCATAGTAGCGTCAGACCTGTTAAAACGGAAGTGAACGGGCAACCTTCAAGTGCAAAGTTAGTCCACTAAACAAGCTTTTTTTCCACAAAGACCGCCTCATATCGTTAGGATAAATGTCAGAGAACATATAGAAAACCACATGTAAACGTGTTGTCTTACCTTACCGGTGTGCTGCCATGTTTGTTTACCATCTAGCTCTGCTTTCCAAAGCACGGCCGAAATATATCTGGCGAGCTCTAGATAAAGCCTAGCTGGATACTACTCCAGGTGGAGGTGTCTCGTCCTCGGTCACATCCAGACCTTGAAAATAAGGCTGCAACCGGTCCCATTCCTTGCAACAGAGGCATTCCTCTTCTGTGGGCACTGGGGCACAGCATTCACAGGTACACCACCAATCTCCAGAGCTACGCAGCCTTGCAGCAGCCATTCCTCCTCTGTCGTCCTCTACCTGTTGCGCCTCTCTCTCTCTCCTCCTCCGTTCTTCAATTTCACGAAGCTCTTCGTCAGTGTATTCTGGCTCAAATAAATAAGGGCGGCCATCAAACTCTGCAAAATCAAATTCCTCCTCCACAAAGTCGAAGTCTGGCAAAAAGTCAGCCATTATTCTATAAATCTTTCATAAAATAAATGAATGAACTTTTCAGGCTACTGTCCGGTTCTGCCTTCCAGCTGTTGCTGCTTGTTCTCGCGAGATTTCAGGCACGATATGAGATCGCTGCTTGTTCTCGCGATATTTCGGCCGCGCTTTGGAAAGCAGAGCTAAATGGTAAACAAACATGGCAGCACACCGGTAAGGTAAGACAACACGTTTACATGTCGTTTTCTATATGTTCTCTGACATTTATCCTAACGATATGAGGCGGTCTTTGTGGAAAAAAAGCTTGTTTAGTGGACTAACTTTGCACTTGAAGGTTGCCCGTTCACTTACGTTTTAACAGGTCTGACGCTACTATGCACCCCGGCTGTATCTAGGCTAACGGCTAACATGCTAACTATTACTTTTATGTCACTAGTCACTTGAAACAAATTTAGCACAATAGGAGACAGGTTGAAATAAACCGAAATTTCCCTTTAAACATGGCTTAATAGAGACAATTTCAAACACAAGTACACAAATCAGCTTCACTATAACTCGCAGCATTCACAGACAAACACTTGTCTTTATCTGGACACATTTCCTCCACAAATACAACATGCTAACGTTATTAGCACAAGCCTATGGCATTTTACATTGTATAAATTAGCCTAGCAGCTAGCAGAGATTTCCTGAGCTCATATGAAGCCAGGATAAATCACACACAAGACTTAAAATGCTATTTTTGTGCAGGCTTTATTGTCTTCACAAGTTATTGTTTCTTATCTGTGAAGTATCAGCTTATAAAAATAAACAGGAGGTCTGCATCGCTGCACACCATGTGCACCGTGGTGTGCCATGACTTATTCTCGTGCACTGGCACTTCTTGCACTCCTGACCTCTCCATATCAGATTTTCCGCGCAATTCACGCTAGCCCTAAAAACACTGCATTACCCAGGGTGCACTACCTGACACACATCTGTTCCCAGGAAGTGCTCCAGGCTTTGAAGCCAATAATCATAGTGGCCAAACAGTGGTACTGCAGTATCTAGAGTCTGTCACGTGATGTCATTGGACCCAAAAATACTTTTTCCCATTGACTTACATTGGGAAAAAGACATCTGTAAATCAATGGATACATTTCTTTGAGCATCACAAGCCCCGCAAAATGACTCATTCCACGATCAGGATTTGATCCATTCGGTCTGATGACATTTGGAAAATCTAGAAGAGCCACATGATGAATCAATGAATTTTATCCTTATTTAAGTTAGTGGAGCACTATCTGGGAGTAGCCACCTCTGCTCGCTGATGTTTCCAGTGCGCCTGCTCTGCGGGCCCAGTGATCAAAAGCAGTGCCAATCACTGGAGTAATTTCATACCGCAGAAAGAGAGCTTTTTTGGCTTCATGCACCACTGAGCAGCTTTCATAGAAATGAATGGGGCCTCACCTTGGTCAAAATGCTCTGAAAATTAGGAACTGGAATGAAACCAGCTCCATAGTGATGGATTTTGTGGCTCTATGGGAACATCAGGCCACTTCCTGTTTTGCTCCCAATGGACAAGAGTCTTAAAACACCCGAGGGCTCTGTCACTTCAGCATAGATATCTTGTTTTTGAGCATCTTTAAATGACTAATGGTCATTTTTCTAGTGAGGACGCTCTGAAATACTCTATTTCTTTCTGTTCTGAAGTGTCCATAGTTAGCAGTGCTAATACGCATGACATCATATACATGAAAGTAGATAGATGTTGCAGGACATCTTAATTCCCAGTGTCACTAATCATTCAGCTGCAGGCTGAGATCCAGACATCATTAGATCACAATGTGGAATTTGTACACAAACACAAAGTACTCATTGTATCCCCATTATGTTGGATATTTCCTGCCTGGCTTGTGACTGTTTTGCCAAATCCTGGTGCGATAGGTTAGTTATACAACTCTGGCAGACACAACTTCTCTTGCCTTATTTGCATTCCAGTGTGGAGCCTCCAATAATTTCTGTCGATGCCGAAATGCCACTGGACACACTTCGCAGAGGTCAGTGTATGTGGAGATTATAGTTTAATGAGGTCGAACTTTGGGCCCAAATCTGGCCTGATATCAAGGTGAGGTGCTTCTTATTACACAGCTCTTTAGGAGAGCACAACTTCAGTAATGGCTGAATGGTAATGGGTAATGGGTTTTTTGTTTTTAACAGACTGTCCTGCACTGTCGACAGGCGGTCAGAGATGAGCAGCATATCTGAGGCTGTGCAGGAAGAAGTGATGAGATGACTGAAGTGTTTTGGACGACATCCGAGCCTTTATGTTAACCTCAATGTGACCATATTTGAATCTCAACCCTGAAGCCAAGTCCTAAACATCAGATAGCCCTTTGAGAATGAGACCAATAGTGCCTGATCCTCACAGAGACACAAGTACAGGAGGTCACAAACAAACAGATGAACACACCCTCAAGTCATACACGCACAACCATGTAGCGTGCAGGTTGATCACTCACTGAGTGCACATAACATGTATATGTATGCACACACACACTCACACATACACACGCAGAATATTCTCATTTTGTGTTGGTCACATGTTCAGATGTGTGAGAACACACACACACACACACACACGGCCGCCGTCACACATACACACACGCTGCCCTTGTGTGGACAGTCAGGACGGCCTCCCTGCTGTGTGTATGAAAAGTATAAATAATAAATGGAGGATAATGTATGGAAAGCAAAACATGTGACCAGGCCAACAACAGCTCCTCTTCTTCCTCTCTTATCGCTCTCTGTCTTACACTTTCCCTCTCCTTCTCTTTTCATATTCTTTCTTCGTCCTCTCACCTTTATCTTTATCTGTTTTTCCTCCCTCCTTCTCTCTCTCACCCTCGAGGCGTGAGGGTAGAGGGTGAATGTAGTGACATCACCTCCTTTAACCCCCAAGCAACCCCATGTTGCCTCCTTATCTTTTCATACAACACACATTGCATTATTCATTATAGGACACACTCACACACACACACACATATATAGAGAGAGGAAAAGAGAACGATGGAGAGAAGAGAAGAAGAAGAAGCAGATGGAGGAGGAGGAGGAAGAAAGGGAGATATGGCCTCTGTTCATACATCAAATGTTCACCTCTGCTACATCTCCATTATGGTACTTTCATGTGCGTCAGCCGTCTTTCAGCTCACACACAACGGCATGCACTGGCTGTGGTCATCACAGTATGATGTGTACATCTGAAACACAGTGAGAAGAAAGCGAAGGAGGGATTCTCTGTCCCTGATTGCAGTTTAATAATGAAACATGTACATGACTTTTGTGGCTCATCCCTTCACCATCTGCATTAAAAATACTTTCCTCCAGCTCGTTCATTACCACACAGGGCTGGGTCATAGGTAACAGACAACATGATTAATAATACAAAACACAAGTTGGTTATTGACAGTGTCGGCTGTGACGTAGGCAGTATAGGCGAATGGTAAGGCCGCTGTTACCCATAGGGGGCGCCACAGTAATGTTGAAAGAGCATTACCTAGTTTTAGAGGTACAGAGGAGCCTCTAGGTACAAAACCAAAAAGTGCAACAACAGGGAACAGGTCAATGTTTTCATTAGCGACAGAGGAAAAGGTTTTGAAGATAGATCACCAGAAGTGTGTCAAACGACAGGACCAGAACATACGAATAAGAGTTGCGTTGGCTTGATGACATCTGTCACAGAGAGGGTTTATATCAGGTTTTACTTTAGCCAGAGATGGGACCAAGTCACACGTGCAAGTCTCAAGTAAGTCTCAAGTCTTAACCTTCAAGTCTCAAGTAAGTCCCAAGTCATTTTTTCTTGGGCAAGTCAAGTCACAGGTTATGTCAAGTCAAGTCAAGTCCTGTAACAGGTCAAGTCAAGTCCAAGTCAAGTCACCTTATTATTGTAATTTTACCTGCACAATCTGATCTTAATGAAGTGAAAAGACAAGATATAAGTAACTGTCAGTAAACACTGACTTCATCGCTGCAATGTTTACTGTGCAGGGACGACCCCCATGCACGCGCGCACACACACACACACACACACACACACACACACACTAACCAAGGCAGCGGCCAAAATCACCCATTTAGCTCATTTAACCCTGTGTTGCTTGTTCATAAAACGTACAGCCGGTCTTGTGATGAACCGGTCGGAATGTTCGCTCACATTTTCTGAGGTTAATGTTAGCAAATAAATTAAAAAATAAGTTCCACCAAACCGACCCGAGGTCAGAGGAGAATGGCCAGACTGGTTCAAGATGATAGAAAGGCAACAGGAAGTCAAATAAGCACTGGTTCCAACCAAGGTGTGCAGAAGAGCATCTCTGAAGCAACAACACCTTGTCCAACCTTGAAGCAGATGGGCTACAGCAGCAGAAGACCACACCAGGTGCCACTCCTGTCAGCTAACAACAGGAAACTGAGGCTACAATTCACACGGGTTTTCTCACCAAAACTGGACAATAGAAGATTGGAAAAACCACATTCAGATGGAAGCATGGATCCATCCTGCCTTGTATCAACGCTTCAGGCTGCTGCTGCTGCTGGTGGTGGTGTAATGGTGTGGGGGAGATTTTCTTAGCACCAACTGAGCATGGTTTAAACACCACAGCCTACCTGAGTATTGTTGCTGAGCGTGTCCATCCCTTTATGACCACAGTGTACCCATCTTCTGATGGCTACTTCCAGCAGGATAACGCACCATGTCACAAAGCTCACATCATCTCAAACATGACAATGAGTTCACTGTACTCCAGTGGCCTCCACAGTCACCAGATCTCTAGCAGGGTGTACTTAATAAAGTGGCCAGGGAGTTTAAAAGTCCTTAATTGTTTTGAGCTCTTTCCTAAACTGGCCTCTGAAATATTCATCCCTTAAGGAGAGAGAAAAGGGGAAATTTAGCAGTTCTTTCATTTTAACAATTTTTAGCATTCACTTTGTGAAAACTCACTTCAAAATTAAAACACTCCTGCCTCTGCGTTTCAATGGGATCCTTTTCAGCTGGCGGATCAGATAAGGAACTGCATGTTAGCGGAGGGTCTGCGGTCGGAGCAGCTGCTGAATGTTAAGTGTGGAAAGTGACCACCAGTTACATCAGTGGCCCATATACTCCTGTGTTAACACTGAATAATACAGAGTTTAACTGGATCATGTGTTTGAGGCTGTAACCACACGGGGTCAGTGTATCATGTGGACTCTGACATGGCCGCCACTGAGAGATCCAGCCTGTGTTTGTCAGCTTTGCCAAACAGAAAATAACCTCAAGACCAAACTGAAAAAGGCCAAACCAAGTGGGAAGCCAAAGGAGCCTCAATTCAAAGAGAGATCCCCTCTCCCTCTCCTTGGATGGCTCTGTGTGTGTGTGCTCACTTATCAAGTGCAAAATCAAGTCTTAACCCTCAAAGTGCCCTTTCAGGGTTAAGACTGTTTTTGTTGTCTGGAGCCGAGATCTTTCTGTACCACTTCTTCTTTTTGCTGATCGAGCTCTCAAGATCTTCCAGCTGGGACCTCGTGGAGCTCTCCTCCCACTCCTGCTCCTTTTCAAGCAGAGCCTGTCTGAGGCCCTCTGTGGCCTGAATGAGAGCTGATTTGTCCCTCTGCCACTTGATGCGATGGCTCTCCAACTGCTGCCCAGCTGTCTTCAGAGAAGCCACGGGGGTGTTGTTCTGCTTCTGATCGTCAAGCTGAGCCACAAAGAACGCTCTGGATTTCTCCATCCCTTCCAGCAGGGAGATTTTTTCCCTGCTGCCACTGAAGACGGTCACTCTTCAGCTGGACTTTGGGACTCTGGGACTTTTCCATCTCTGCCAGGAGAGAAGACGTTTGCCTGACACTGGAGACACTGGATCTTCATTTTCCGATCAGAGCTTCTCATGATTGTTGTGAGCTTTCGTGCCGATACTTCTCAGCTGGGATGTCGAGTCTTAATGTCCCTCTGTGAAGAGCCTCATCTAGCTGGACTTTAAGGGTACATATCTCCCTCTGCATCAGCTTTTTCTCATAGCTCCACTGGTTGCCGTCCTGTCGTCCTTTTCCACCAAATTAGCTCTGATTCTCCAACAAATTCTGCTGCAGATTCTTGTAACTCTGGTGCTATCTAGCGAACTTATCCATGTTTAAGGATGTGTCATCAGCGTAGGGCGTTGCACAGTGCACAACAGAGGTAAACAGTAGTAGCAAAATTGTGGATTACAAGCATGAACCAAGTATTTATGGGACCACGGCACACACTTTTGTCGAACGATTTCTCACTTGAATTCTACATTATTACCTTCTTCATCTTCCCTTTCCAACATGTAGAATATGCTACGCCTACTGATGTTGCAATTCCCAGTTGAGGTCGATTTTTTTGGTTCCAGTTGAGAACCAAGTTTACAGTTTAGTAACCACTTTGTTTTTGGTTAAAATGCTCTGAATGGTTCAAAACTAGATGTGGGAACCAGAACAGACCCGATGCCATGTTGATGACAATCTGTTGTGCTGGGCCTGAGTGAGTCAGCCACTGATTCCTCTTGGATTTTCAAGAGGACTTCCCCCTCAGATCTACTTTCAGAAAGTCTCACCTCACTGTGCTCCAGCTAAGACTTTTGTAAAACCTTTTTGTCAGCGTGCCAACAGGCTGGAGTTGACACGGCAATCCAGAACGTCAACAACCAAAGTACCCAGGGTACCTTGCACGTCATATCTCGACATGGAGAGTCGATCACCAAATGTCAATATGTGTGACGACGTCGGCGTGAGACTGTGTTGGTTGTTTTGCCAGTTCGCGACACGATGCGCCCCCACCAACACAACCCCTTGCTTTTCTTTTTTAATGCAGGGATGTTTTTGGTTTGAACACCTGAAGGTGAGCTGAATCTCCCTCATGCAAAAATAAGTCCAGGAGAATCGTTAAAGATCATAGCCACCTGGATAACTGCCTTTTTACCCTACTGAGGTTGGAAGAAAGAAGATACCAGATATACCAAGCAGCACTGAGAGGCTCAAGTGGAGCTTCTATCCTTAAAGCACTATTTGGACGGGATTAGTTTTACATGGGCACGTGGGGTAATGTCACTTTACCACAGGACGTCAGTAATATTAATGGCCAATTCGCACGGGATAAGAAATATCAGTAAAACTACCACAAATGGGAGGGGTAAATCCATTCACACACCGCGTCCCCTCCTGCTGTCATGTGCGTATGACGTTGCTTCCTGTGCGTACCACACTCGAACACACTTGAATCGTGTTCGTCATAGGCCCACAGTACCTGAGGTTTCACACGGACTTGTCCGACTGTGAAGTGCAAAACTGAGTGCTTCTTCAAGAACCTCCATGCTGGAAAATCTGTAAAAAACCACTTGTAAACAGGATATGACAAAATATCTACACACATATTTACTGCTGGTCTATTCGCACGGGATTAGTATTCCCTGAGGTAATTGTCCGGGACCCAGAAGGTAAAAGTCGCAGTAATCTTTACTCACATTGTGCGGTAATGATTACTGACATGGCACATTTCGGACGGGACTAAAATCTCTGGTAATTATTACTTTACCCCACGTACCTATGTAAAACTAATCCCGTCCGAATAGGGCTTAAGACGCTCATAATGAATGAAGACCCTGCCTTATCTTAACGCTGACATTTAGTCATTACTACTGCTGCTGTATATTAACGGAACTGACAATTCTTACATTTCACTGAAATCTAATTTTATGATTTCATGGAAGAAATAAATCCATTGATTGATTGGCACCAGGTCTCCAGGCTCCTTCAAGAACATGGAGTGTGGAGAAAAGCCTTTTCATCACCCATTGAAGACTTTGCACACACACGCATGTTTTTTTTTTTTTGCTTGTTTTCATTTTGGCTAATTAGACCTTTGCTCAGGTTAAACTCAGAGAGCTGTAATAGAAATCATGTTACTAAATTCAACATACCAATAGAAATGAGACAGGCACAACAATGGACTGTGGAAGACAGATGGTGAATACTGTGCAGCTGCTACAGCAAGGAACAGCACAAGAAAAAGTGTTTTTTGAACACCGAGACTTAAAATAAATTTCTGTTACACATCTGAAATAATCACATGAACCTGAAAACGGGCATATGAGCAGTCTTTGATCCGTTTGTGATATATACACTTCGAAGCAACATGGACTAAAGGTGAAAATTAAAGGAAGTATTAGCAAAAACAATGTCTTCGCATCTTTACATTCTTCAGATATTCTGTTGAAAGCCGCAGCGTGGAAGCCAGTTTGTCCGTCTGAACATGTGAACACCGAGGCTTACTTTTACCAGAGAGCCACAGAAAAGACCGAAGACACAGATCCTGCTGCAGTATCTCTCCCTGCAGATCCAGCCTTTACATGCTTCATCTGCTGCAAGATCCGCACAACCAGAGAAACTCCCTCACCATGTCTAACTCCACTCCACGTGTACACGGTATTTCTGAAATCAGGGATTTTCATTCCTTAGTTCTCAAAAAAGATCCAAAACAAGCAAGTTTTTTTTTTATCTCTGTCCAACTGAAAACACAAACACATAACTGAAGTGTTGTCAAGGACAGGTCAAACCAGCAGCAGTGACATAACGCTAACCTGAGCCAGCGTATGGTTTTAATGCTTTAGACAGGGAGTGCTGCGAATTTACGCTACAAACCCCGGCAGTGTGAATTCACGCTGGGGTTGAATTCTGCACTGAGCACAGGGGGGTGTGCCATATTGTCTTATTCATGATGATACCAGTATAGTATAGTAACAGTATGAAATGAAAAAGTCATATTGTGATACCCATAATATTTTGACTTGTTGACATATTGACATCACACTGTTACCCAGGGCAACAACAAACATCCAGGAACTATTCGTTCAACACCGGCTTCCTGTCCTGTCCTGACTCCCCCCATTTAAGGTATTTGGGAGCTGTTTAACTGTGTAATTAGAGATAGAGTTTATTCACTCTGAGTTACTGTTGTTGTTCACAAACTAAAGAAATGACAGAATATTTTAGTTTTTACTGAGTATTTGAAGCAAACTGTAAAACTATACTTATTTTGTTGCAATTCTATGTTATTAAAGTATTCATATTTTTTTTTTAAGCTAATTTGTCATATCCTCAAGAATATTGTTGTAACGAAAATACCCTGAAATACTGTGATATTATTTTAGGACCATCTCTTCCACCCCGAGTGAGCGCTGCTGGTTGGGTGTTTTTTTTCTGAGTGCCGAAGCACCAAATGTGCTCGGTACAGTCACTGGTCTGTGCTGTATGTTTTCACGTGTGCATTTGTGAGTGTGTGTGTTCCAGATAATGCAGCAGCAGCAGCAGCAGCAGGTTGTTCAACTTGAAGTGGCTCAAGTGTCAAACCATGACAACTACAAGCCTGAGCAACAAGACCTAACTGTGCATGAGTGTGTGTGTGTTAAGTGATGATGAAACGTGGGTAGGGTGCTGGAGTGGGTTGCTCCCTACTTTTCAAAAACTCAAAAAAAAACCCTGCTGTCTCACACACACACACACACACACACACACACACACACACACACACACACACACAGCAATCCTAATTGCTGTCTCTCTCCTGCAGGGTGAGAAAATAGGCTACCTGAAGGCATCTCTCTCTCTCCACTCAGTTTCTCCCACCTCCTCTTCCTCTGCTGCATTCCTCCTCTTTCCTCCACCTCTTCTTCTTCCTCTTTCATGTCTTTCCTTGTTTCCTCTCCTCTTGTCTCATTACGCTGCTCCTTCCTGGTCATATTTCACACTCCTCCCTCGGGTTTGTTCCATTCGTCTCTCCCCCTGCTCTGTTTCTCTCCTCCCTCTCTCTACCTCTCGTCTACCTGGAGATGTGGTGAAAAAGACGCAACACAGAACTGAGGACATATAATCTGCAGAGGGCTAAAACGGCCCACAAACTGCAAGTCCAAATATCAGCTGTCATCGACCTCCACTCAGAAACATGGGCATCACATTCGCAAAAGGAACAGAGGAGGTAGGGCAGGAAAGGAGAGGGCAATGCATCCCTTTTCTCCTCTGCCATCATCACATCTCCTCCATCTCGGCCTCCTCCTTGTCTTTCATTGCACCCACCCTCTGTCAAACCTGGTCTCACTCCGAAGTCCTTGAATATCGGAGCTTGGTCAGTGACTTCCGGTCAGACCCCAACAAAGAAAAGCCGTCTTTTCATGTCAGCATGATACGTGGTTGGTTGCTGTTGTTTAATGGCGCCAAGCAGCGTCAGGGGAGAATGCAGCAGGTCAACAATGCAGACAGGGGCAGAAGTCGGAGTAGGGTGGGCAGGAGGGGTGGTTAAAGGAGTTACTTGGGAGTTATAGTTATTGCCACCATCGCCACAGCCATGTCACTCCGAAAACAGTATTGTCAGAAATTAGACAGTCAACCTCGGCAACAGAGGAGAAACTGACAGTCATCTCAGAACGTCTGGATAATGCCAAAGCCCGGCTTTCCTTCCTTGAAGACGCAGATGAGGTGGCCAAGCCCCAGTTTCCACCAGATGCATGTTGGTTGCGTCTGCGCTCCGGCTGCGGCTGTGCTGTGTTCAGGCTCCGTCTCAGCTGCGGCAACAGACACGCAGGACTTCTATTTTTCTCAGACGCCGGAACACAACGCAGCAATTCAGCGCAGAGCAGATCGTGTGGGGCAGGAAGTCGTGCACAGAAACAAAATAAAACATCCGGTTAATTTTCAACATAAAATACACAGAGTTCACGGTGGATCATATTTCCCTGCACTACACCTTGAAAACGTCATAATGGGCGGAGGCAGGCCTGAAGACAACAGGTCAGAGGTTTTCAGACGTCATTTCACCCCGTTGACAACATGGACGAGGAGATGTTAATCATGGAGGTGCACCCAGATGTCTTCCGGTGGAGCTGCACCGCTCCGCACAGCAAATGCAGCCGGTGGGTGTTGACGGATGGCGAAGCACACAGCAGATAACCAGCGCTGCCGTTCCGCGACAGACATGCATCCGGTGGAATTCAGGTGTAACCCTCCAGTCCCCGTGTCTCAAACAAACACGCAAGTGGGTCGATGATTTGGAGGCCAGAGGGAGAAGAAACAACCTGCGATTTTGGAGCTTTCCTGAAGGCTGCGAGGATGGGAATGCCATTGAATTTTTGGAGAAAATAATAGCGGAAATTCTAGGAATGACTGATTTTCCAAGAAGGCTTGTCATGGACTGTATGAAAACTGTAAGTTTACTGTGAAAACAGAAATATATTTTGAAAACAGACAATGTGTTTAACAGGCTGCAGCCGACATGGCACAGCAGAACATCAACAACCAGCGCACCAAGGGCACCCTGCCCATCATATCTCAGTGTGGACAGTCCGTGACCAAGCGTCAATATGTGACGAGGTCGGAGTGAGAATGTGCTTTGAGGTGCACCAATGTAAGAAAAACAGGTTTTCTAGAATCACATAAAGCATCCGCAGCTATTACCTCACATTAAATCATGTACTCAGGATGCAGGAGAACATTCCTTGATTATCTTTTTGTTGTTTCATTAAAAGACTGGCAGAAACTGACAGCAGCTCTTTTGAGATGATTATACCACCCACTGAACCTCTGCAGCGTGCTCAAGAGTTCCCCACCATATAAGCAGACTAACAACAGAGATACAGCAAACATCATGTTCCCTCACATGTTGTTTAGTTGATTAAGAAGTTTAATTCTTTTTAATTAGCATCATCTTCATTAGGGATAGAAGTGTTTTACATCAGCGTGCCTCCTCTGAAGCATATCCTATCTCTTGTTCAGTGCTGCTCTTGTTTCCTCATATTTTAAGACGATCTTGTCTTTCTGTTTTTTGTCAGTATTTCCCATTTTTGTTCGTTGGTACGTCTCTTTTATGATCCTCCAGGATGACAGGAGCACTGTCAGAGCTCTGTGACGGATCGTGACAGAATAGGAATTAAGTTAGGAATGAAACTATGGAGTGAATATTGTCTGTTTATGAATATGCAACAAAAAGTGGGATTGCAAACATACAGTACTTCTATTGGACCATTCCCTTTCACTGGCTATCTCACAACTCACCTTGCCCTCACTCAAGACCCAGACACTTGGGGCAGCAGCTCATTCCCAAACCAAAGGAGGCTATTCACTGTTTTCTGGCAGAGAACAAAGGCCTCACACTCGGAGGTGCTGATTCTCATCCTGGCTGCTGCCCCAGCACATGCTGGAGGTGAGGTCAGGAAAAGAGAACAGGACATCTGAATGATTTGATGACTGAGATAACTCTGGCATCACATTCAGTGACTTTTCCAGTCTTGTTTGCTGATGTTAAAGGATTGTAGTTTAACATTATTTAGTCAGAAACCCAACGAAACAAAATCTGATGCAAGAAATGTCGATAAAGATCAACTGGAGTGAATCAATGTTTATCTCTATCACAGGTTTTGAGATGAAATGTGATATATTTCAGGCCACTTTGACTTCTCTTATGATTTTGGAACCACAGTCCTTTCAGTGAAATTACTGTATCAAGTGTGTATGGCTAACCTTCAGCAAACAATTATCGACTCATACATCCTGCAGAAACAAAGCATTTAGAGTCATGTGACTGTCCACTAGTCGCTCTCTTTGTAGCTCTGCTTTGGTCTCCACCAACTCCTGAGGGACATATCAAACACTTCAGCTGCTAGATGTTCAAACCTCTTCACCGGGTACTCGTCAGTCTCTCCCGGATGTTGTGATAGCAACAATCAACGCAAATTTCGCCAATCCCTTTGAATTCTGCGCAACCTTGCAATTTTGTCCAATCATGGCATCTTTACACAAATCTGACAATATAAAACAGGTAAAGTCTCATTTCATTGTAGCGTATCGATTCCTTCAGTTCCTCATTGGCCCTCTCTCTCTCTCTCTCTGTGTTCATCATGAGATGACTGCTGCAGGAGTGTGAGCTCCATGCCTGGCACAGAGTCACACACACAGTGACAGAGCTAACTGTTAGCATCACAGCTAACTTTACCCAATGGTAATCAACGGGTTTAACAACAGATTCATTTCTGCATTTTTGAGGCCGTGGCTGTTTCTGCTTTTACTCTTCCTTGGTCTGTGTACTTAGTGGCCATTTGTTTTTCGTTTCGAAATAACAAACTGAAACACGGAAAACCAACCATTATCCATTTTTTGTTTTGAAATGACCAAACGAAAAAGGAAAAAAAAACGTTATCCATTATCCGTTGTCCGTTATCCGATTTAATTTGGGAATTAAAAAAAAAACCCTGTGGGAAACTCCTTTCTCTATTTTTCACCAGGAGCGAGCCACCACTTTTTTTTTTCTCTCTGATGACACAGCTCTTGATGGGTCATTCGTGGAGCACATAAGAGCTATGAAATGTACATACAGAGCATGAATATTTCCTATAATTACTAGAATATTACTTTACCTGACATGTTATGCTAATAAATAACTTTTCTAACTAATCTAGGTCACTCTACATGGACAGCAACTAACGGCATACCACATTACACATTACATGTCCGCAAAAAATTATATACAATACGTGACTTAATAAAAAGTTTTATTACCATGGACCAAACGTTCCTTTTCGTCCGCCATTTTTCTGTGAAAGTGACGTCAATTTCGGCAACTCCTGTTCCAAAATGATCTCCGAGTTGTTTTTCCGACATGAGCGGGCGTTCATGTGTATTTTCCCAGTCAGAAAGTCATTTTTCCTATTATTCCGACACCACATGAATGCAACTTACTGGTCACAGAGAAGAAACGAACAAAAAATAGAGAAAGGAGTTTCCCACAGGGTTTTTTTTAAATTCCCAAATTAAATCGGATCACGGATAACGGATAACGATTCGTTTTCCGTTTTTCTTTTCTTTAGTATCAAATACAAAAACGGGAGACGGATTGTTTTTTTCCTTTTTCGTTTGGTCATTTCAAAACAAAAAACGGATAATGGTTGGTTTTCCGTGTTTCAATTTGTTATTTCGAAATGAAAAATGAATGGCCGCAAAGTACACGGACCTTCCTCCCTGCTGAATTATTAGACTTGTCTTTATTGAAGAAAAGTCGCTAACAAAGTTCCGCTAATTCAGTGATAACACATTTCATTTCCTGGAGATTCTTCACGGTAAAAGTCCCCGGTTATGTTGGAATGTATAAACTTTTATTGTGAAGCAGCAGAGGTGAGGAGAGTCTCACAACACACGCGGCTTGTTTGAGGGAGAGAAGTCGTCGGGGGTTGGCTGCGGTCGGTGAGATGTCACCGCTACCTGCCTGAGGATGGCCGTCCTGGCTTTTGGACCTACTCTGGAGAAGATCCATCTCTGGAGCAGTTCCATGTAGCACTGTGCATCTAAACTGACAATGGAAAAGCAAATCAGGGTGGCATGGTTTGAGTCAGTGCAACCAAAAGTGACAGTGAAAAAGGCCCACTGAATGGCACTCGATTTGCTCTGAACTCTTGACTTGGCCATGAGTGCCTTCGGAACTGGGATTGTTCGGATTAAACATGACCAGGTCTTGGAACTGACTTGGACTGGATTAAGTTGGTCCTGACTACAGTTCCACTCTGCTGTTTGGTGTCAGACTGCTATCCTGATCTCGTCTGCTGAAAATATCTGAAACTGATAAACTGGTTAAGCATGACATGACTCAACCAGGCGTGTGAAACGAGCTTCCTGAAGGCATTTCTGCTTTATTGCTGCTTTTGTAGTTGGGTTTAGTTATTAATGGCTTCAGCACTATATGAGTGATGATTTAACATTTCACAGTCATTTGATTCAATGTTAATGTCACCAATAACTCCAAAGAAGCTTCAATAAATAATCAAAGCAATTCATCCAGTTTCGGAAACTTTTACGACTTCGTTTTGTTCTGGTGTGAAAAAGGCAGAGCTGTTTCTCTCCTCAGATTCTCAGACCCGTGTGGACCTTAAAAAGTGGATGCCTCTGATTGTAATAAACTGCTACACTGCCAATAATTAACAAGGACAGCTCTTCAAGATGATTGCAGTAAATCCAGCGCGCGGTGATGTTAGCGCCTCTCTGTCTCCGCTTTATATTCAGCTCACAGCGGCTGTAAACTCAAAGTATTGCTTTCTCTCCTGTCCCACCCTGCTCTACATTCTTTTTATACTCGCTGAGAGAAAGAGAAAAGGAGAGATAGAGGGTTCAGAGGGCTGCCCTCGGGCGTACACACACACACACACACACACACACACACACACACCACACACACACACATACACACAGAGATATACACACAGGTTATCTCAACTCCCATGCTGCTTTATTTGCTTTATTCACACAGCCTGCCATATTGCTTGACTGACGCAACAAGGCAGCACGAAGACAAGGCAATTTTCTAACTTTTCTTTAAAGGTACTGCATGAAAAAATCTGAAATAATACTGATGATTGCAAAAGCAAGACGGAAAAATGACAAGAGCCAGGTAGCTATTTATTAAGATATGGCTGCCAAGATGTAAATTATTCGAAGGTCCTCTGACCCACACAAGAAAACACTTAAAGAAACCAAACGTTTGTACGTAATTTGAATCATAGATTTCCAGCTGCGCAGTGACAACCCTGAAACAATTTTCTCAACAATCAACACAGCGTCTCACGGCACCACTTGAGAAAACTTTTACTTTTCCCACTTGCGTCTGATTTAAAGTTCTGAAGTGATGAATCGCTGCTCCCCGTCACAATCTGCAGCCTGCTCATTACCATTCAGGGTCATGCCAGAGTCCTGAGACGTCCCACATGCCTGCACGGACAGAGCAGGAAACACCCTCCACAGGTCACCCATCTGTGACACGGCTGAGACAGTCACACCCACGCTCGCAATTTAGAGTCAACCCACTTGAACAGTGGGAGGACTCTGGAGAACTAAGTGCTAATTCAGATTCACAGCCTGCAGGATCTAATTGGCCTTTCCAGCACTGGAAGACCAATTGTGAACTGGCTCTGGCCCACATATGGCTGCCACCTTTGGCCCGGCTTTGGGGGATGGGCACACGTCCACACAGTCTGAGCATAAACACTTCAGTGTTGATGACAGATTCACTTTCCTTGTGTCTCATTCAAGCACACATTTTCTTTGTATAAACAAAGGTTTTGCAGTTGCTGAGCTGCATATTCAGGCTGCTCTCATGCACTGATCGTACCTATACCAGTGACAAGTAATGCACCAGTAATGTTCTGGAAGAGGGATCCCTCCTCAGTCGCTCTTCCTGAGGTTTGTACCATTTTTACCCTGTTGAGGGGGTTATTTGGGGAGTTTTCCCCATGAGGGTCCAAGGACAGAGGGATGTCATATGCTGTAAAGCCTCTGAGGCAAATTGTGAGTTTGGGCTTTATGAATAAAACTGAACCATAATTCATGTATAACCCACATAATCAGGGAGGCTGTGCTCATGTGACCAATGTGCTGACTGGAGTAAAAAGGAGGTAGTTTCAAGAGCAAAACTTGGTGTACAGATGCAGGTTGGGGTGGTGGATGGGTCAAACAACACAGGACTTTCCCCCAGGAGACTAAAGATTGGGATCGTTAGAAACCAAGTCAATTTTTAGTTTTTTAAAGTTCTTCTTCACCTTATTTCTTTTCCTAAACTTTTCCTTTACATGAAATTCATAACGCGATGACGCCATTTGTGGGGCGCTAATTCGTAGGACAAATTATGAACCACTGTGTGAGGATATGTTGAAACTGAAATTAGATGTTAAAGGTGAAAGTGGTGCTCATCAAAAAAATATTGTTTGAACTACAGAGCACAACCATGAGATAGCTGTCAATAGGGATGGGAACTGAAAGCTGTTCTTGTTAAGAACCGGCACCCAGTGTTTCGATTCGTCTGAATCATTTGCCAATTTTGCAAACTATTCCCTTAAGGCCCGAACATACTTGGGCGTACTATAAGCGGAGCGGACTCCGCGAGGAATGTCTGTAGTCATTCAGGCTTTCATAGTCGAGCGCACTTCCATGTTGTAGTTTCCTGTGAAAAATCCCCGCGATGTGAAAAATACATGCCGAGCAGTCACTGGTGCGCGAGAGTCCGCGCGCAGACCTCCGCGGAGTCTGTTCCACGTAAGTTCCGTCCGAGTATGTTAGGGCCTTTAATGATTCCAGCAGGCACGAATGACATCACAACGCAACTTGCGTAAGCTACGCAACGCGGCATTGTTTTCATTCTACAGGCAACATGGCGCCCAGGCGACTGGAACGCTAAAGAGTTTTCTTTGTATTTCACAAAAAACGATGACAACAGGGCAACTTGCAATGCTTGCAAAGCGTCTATTTCGTCAAAGGGGGGAAATACCAGCAATATGCAGAAACATTTGTACACACCAATGTCACGTTTTCGATCCGCACCAGAGTGATCATAACGTGAGTGAATCTCAACCCAGCAGCAGCGGCAGCAGTGGAGTTACTACTAACGTTAACATTAGCACATGAAGGTAAAACTCCCCCTGACACTGCCTATCATGTTAGCGCCATGTGCTTAATTGTAAAACCTGTTATTACTAACTGTTACATGAATCCCTTCTCATGCATTACATTTAGATGACCATGATGAGAGACCGAGTCTGACTGGCTCAGAGGCCGGCAGTACTCGCTCTGGCTCATGCCCACCTCTAGCTTCTCCTTTCACCAAAGCAGGGAAGAGTAAAATGACCCAGACCAGAATAGACGAATGTCACCGAGCAGTGCCTAGGTTTGTGGTGAAAGGCTTGCACCCATTTGCCACGGTAGATGCCCCTGATTTTTGGTAGGTGAATTTATTCAATTGTAAGTCAGAGAATGTCAAAGTTGCATGTTCTCCTCTAACCATTATAGTTCTGTTTCATTCATCCCCATGATATATTTTAGATATAGATTTTAAGATATAAAACAAAGTTAATGCTAATCAACCTGTTTGTTCTCCTTTCTTCCCAAATGAGAATCAATAAGAGAATCGATAAAGAACCAAATCGTTAAGCTGAATCAAAAATGGAATCGGAATCGTAAAAATCTTACCAATTCATATCCCTAGCTGTCTACTTATTTTTCCTTCTGTTTTCTCTGGAAAGGGTTACAAACGAAACAAACACGTTTCAGTGTGTTCACTTTCAAAGTAGCTCAAATCTGATTTAAGAATTAAATCAGCATTTCTAGATAAAAACAGTGCGGCGACAGTGCGGCAAAGGAGACACCAGCACACCAATGTCTATTTATTGGTGCTCAAAATGCAAATAAAATGATAAAGAGTGAGTAAAAACAGCAGCAAATGTTTCAGTCCTTGACGATCATCAGTGCTACTGACATGAGTGTGTCACAGAACAGATACAGACACAGACTGAGTCCTACCAGGTGTGATGAATCAATCAGCTGGTGCCACTAATTAGATGAGAGCAGCTGTGAGGAGCAGAAACCTGACGACCAAATCACAGTGACCTGTCATATGAGCGCTACTCTATTCACACCATCCTCAGACACCAATATATGATGGCAGAACATAGGATTACACAAATGTACAGAAACACAACAGTCCATTTCATCACGTTTCCTTTCGGCAAAATGCTCTGAGTGAATTTGAGTTCCCTCTGGTAAACAGTAATACAGTATACATGTCTGGGGCTTTTATTGTGAAAGGTAAGATCGTATGGATTGGATGTGTGTGTTTAAGGAGTAATAAATTTTGCTGTCTTGATTCAGGTTACCGAGCCTCTGGCCCAGTCGCCAGAAGAAAATGATGGTATCATACATGTCTGTAAAGCACAGATACATTTTCATGTTTCATAAGTATAAGTATAATATCAGCATTTCTAAAGTGATGTAGTGCATGAGCTGCCTTTGTCTTTGGGAGGTGGAGGGGATGGTCGATGGCGTGTCACCAAGGCGAGACGACTGCATAGCTGCAGAGCACTGTTCAAGACATACAGAAAACAAAACTGGTTGTGTTTTAGTCATTACTGTTTCTATCTGCGTTTTAAGACACAAGCATGGGTGTTTTGTAGCAGCCCGTGCGGGGTGATGCCACAAAACACAGTTGACTTTTCCTGCTGCCTTTCCTTCCAGGATTGTGTCCCTCAAATGTATTTTAAGCCAAAACATGATCTTTTCCTAACCATAGGGAAATGGTATTTGTGCCCAAACATAACAACACATATAAAAAAATGTTGTTGAATTGAGTTTAAGTGTATCTGCTTCATAATAATGTGCAAATGTAACATATTCGTGGTTTGCAGTCCTCCTCCAGGTAATGTGGAGCCTCAAACATGTAATTTCCTGCCTTCTGGTGAATTTTTCTGCATCAGTTTAAAGTTGAAATGTATTTATTTATGAAAAGGAAAACAAAAACAACAGACAGCAGACAAGCTTACTTGTTGAGCTCAATTATGGGTGATGGCTGAAATTAAACTGGCTGTACTGAGATGTTTTATAATGGTTTCATTTCGCCACAGTGACAAACAGCAGCAAACACTATCGTCACCAGGCTGTCCATGAAGGCAGATCAGGGAGATGTGGATGTTTCTCTGCAGGGCGCTTGAATTGTTTTTGTCACCTGTGGTGGCTCTGACAGGGGAGGTTAAAGAGGGAGGGGGGAAGGGGCTCGACTCAAATGCAATTACCGGACATACAACACACTTTAAATTGAGAATGGATGCTATGAGCCAAATTTAAAAACTAAAATGTGAAATGATTAAAAGAAATAGAAAAGAAATAGTGTGAGTATGATGGTCCTCCCTGGGTGTCCTTGTTGTGGGTCTTCAGATGGCTGAAGAGGCCAATTCTGGAGCCACAAACTGTCTTGCAGTGTGGGCAGGGATGTTGGGTGCTGGCGGTGGGATGTGTGGGGGCCTGCTTGGTGGAGAGCCTCTCCTTCCTTTGCTGCTGCTTGATTCTGGCAGCCTGTTGGAGATGATCTTCATGGAAAGTGGCACGATGGAGTTTCCCCTACAGGAGGACGCCTGTGCGTGACTTCTTTTAACGTGAGGAGACTTTTGCACAGACAGCCACCACACCATCCCTGACAGAGGCAGGCCTGTTTCAAACGGCATGGACTCCATGACGCTGGAAGCCCCCCTCCGCTGCAGCCTTCTTCCACCATCACAGCCGTTTTGGTAGTCCATGTGTTACCCAGACACCATCCTCCGCCTGCTCTGCTGATAATGTGCACATAAATAATTTATGTGCCCAATCAGTGCACTCATCTTTTCACATGTATGCGGACGACACAATCCTGTATTCTTGTGCTCCTACGCTTGGTGCTGCAATCTCTAATCTACAATCTGATTTTGTTGTACTGCAGCATGTGCTTATCGATTTTAAATTGCTTTTGAATGGGAGCAAGACAAAGGCTATGCTGTTTGTACCAAATAAGATTGTACTCTCCAAGCCTCCTAGGTGTATTTTAACTCTTGATGGTACCAATATTGAGTATGTTGATATGTACAAGTGTCTTGGTATCTGGCTGGATGTGAATTTTAACTTTAAGCAGCACATTGATTTGTTGTCAAAGAAGTTTTCTTTGTAGGTTAAAATCCTGTTTTTCTTTGCCCTCACGCAAGCTTATCTCAGCTTGACTATGGTGACACAGTGTACAGATTTGCTTGCCCAACTGTCTTGACAAAACTTGACCCATTGTATCATGCTGCGTTGAGATTCATTTCAAATTCTGCTTTTAGGACTCACCATTGTGCATTGTACACTCCAGTGGGCTGGTCCTCACTCACTATGTGCAGGATTCAGCACTGGTATATTTTGACTTATAAGGCCTTGTTGGGCACTTTACCTGCGTACATTGAAAGAAAATTTGTCCTGGCTCAAGACTCCCACAATCTCAGATCCAGCACCTGGTTGCGTTGCATCGTGCCCTCAGTATGGACTGAGGCTGGTCGTAGGAGTCTGTCCTATTGTGGCCCTCGGTCCTGGAATGACCTCCAAACGCGACTCAAGTTGGCCTCTCTAGTCTCTTTGGAGAGCTTGAAGCACAATACTGCTGAGCTTTTGACCACTGTTTGCTCCTGCCATGGTGTTTAGTTTGCTTTGATCGTCTGCTGCTGTCTTTTATTGTTTTTGTTTTTTTATGTGATCATTCCTAGTGCTTGTTGATGGTAGTCTTTTTCCTCTTTATCACATCTCTTATGACTGTGTTCTGTATATGTGTGTTTGTTTTTATTTGTTGCTCTCCGACGTGTAACACTCCCGCCTCTTGGCCAGGTCACCGCTGTAAAAGAGATTTGATCTCAATTGGTTTTATCTGGTTAAATAAAAGTTAAATAAAATAAATGTTGGGGTCTATCTTGAGTTGCACTTCGTATGGTACCTCCCCCCTCAAGCTTACTGACATGGGTGACCCTACCAGGAGCTCGGCTCTGGACAGTATTGCTCCTGGGATCTGAGGGCAAAAGGGCAGGTGCTTGAGCACCATCTGAGGTCTATCTGTACACGTGCCTGCTCCTAAGTATAGGTGCAACATGATTGGTTGATGCCTGAAAGTTTTAGAAGAATCACCCTTGACTTAGAAATGTGTTAAAATGAACAAAGACATACTAAATTTCCTCCACATCCTGGTTTTAGGTCGGCGTGTATAAACATTATAATTCAGTTCAACTTTATTTCGACCATTAGATGAAACACAAGTGTTTGATTTTTACACAAATGTCACACGCGGCGACATTTTCATTTACGTCTGAGAATAATATTCATTCAGTCGATTTATTTATGCCAATAGGGACCCCCAGTCCCGGGTACCAATCATGACTGTATACAGCTTAACTGGAATAAAACCTCAGTCGGATTATCGTCAGCGGCTGAGACTCTGGCGCCAATGATAAAACATGAACCAAAAATATGGGGAAAAGAGACTGAGAGACATGGAGCGTGTGGGGACATGTCTTTACGCCAGCGCTCACTTCAAACCTTGTCAACATGCATTACTGATCGCAGAAAAGAGGAACATTGCTCACACACACACACACACACACACACACACACACTCGCGTACAGAATTTACACTAAATGCAAATATAAGAATGACAGTAAATCCTTGAGAGGAGGAGGAGGAGGATGGAAAAGAGAGGAGGAGGAAGAGGAGTAAGGGAAGAACGAGGCGGCGTAGAAGAAGAAAAAGATGAAGAATGACTCAATGTGTTCTCTCTGTGACTCATCACACTGGATGGCAGATCCCGCTGTGGGATCCAATCAAAGGCTGCAAAACCAAAATAAGCACGGTTGTCACAGAAAAACAGGATTTTCCTGCATCAACGCTCCGTGACAGCTGTCAATATCAAGAGAGAGGAGGAGGAGGAGGAGGAGAGAAGGTGTAGGATTTGGTGAAAGGAGGGAAGGACAGACGGTTGGAGACTGTTCCTGTTCGCTGATGCTATGGGACAGCTGTCAATAAAAAGGAGAGAGACGGAGAAACAGGGATGACTTCAGGGAAGGAAGGGAGCGGGGAGCGGTAACATGACAAAGACAAAGTGTCAGTTACTGGGAGGCAAGAGAGAAAGTGGTGAAAGACAAAGAGGGGAAGAGAAAGAAAATGACAAAGTAGAGAAAGTCTGTGAAACATAGTGCTGCTGTTGTCACTGTCAGCGAGTGAGAAGTGAGGACGACAGCGAGGGAGTGACGGTTTTTGTCAGACAGTGCCAGTTTTCTGTTCTAACTGCAGCAAGCGCTCGCTCTGCTCTGCAAACAGGCAATAACAGGAGAGAAGTGCACCCCAACAAAGTGCAGAGAGGAGAGGCAACGTAACAGAGAGATGTTTCTGTGTCAGTTCTGTAGTTTGCTAACTTGTTCGTCCTCCAAAGAACAAAACTTAGTGGCAATTGGTCACTTTCTTAAAGTTCACTTTCCTGAAAGTGTGCACTCAGTTGGAAAGCAGCACTGGATGACTGTTATTGTGTCTCTAGTGTTTCAAAAGCTTTTCGAGGTCATTCAATAAAGTCAAAATATCTGTCAGTCAACAAGTAACAGAAAAACTGTCTTTTGTTGTTTTTTTTGTCACTTGGAAGCTGAGGAACTCCACAACACCTCAGAGATGTAGGCTACACCTCAGACCTGTCACCTTAGAAAACTGCTGACAGTGTTGAGCATCTTATTTTCAAAATGTAATATATTACATATTACTAGTTACACTCATTTAAAGGATTAAGTTGGAAGCAAACACCAGGCTCCAGGGTGACTCACGCTATAGGGACTTTTTAAGAGAGCCAATCAGTGCCTGTTTTTAATCAGGAAGCTGAAGAACTTCGGGGCGGTGATCTGCTCCCATCTGTGCGTCGATTCAGGGTCCCAAGAACCAGTTGGAACATATATAAGAGGTCCTCTCTTCCCTATGCCATACAGGGACATATACCGCTGCAACAGGTGATGCCGAACTCACTGACAAAGCAGAGGTATTTGATGACTTCAGAATGAGAATGGCTTGGTCTGCCATCCACCCTGACTACCTCACTGTGAGTCCAGCATGGGACATAAATGTAGAGTTTCCTTTATTCAAAGAGACGTCTCTGAACATCACAACCTCATTATGACCCAATTTAGTTATATGTAATACCGAGGAGAGAGGGGTGGGACTGTACAGTAAGTGTGCCATGAAACCAAAAAGCTATATGAGGCTAAAATGCTCAGTAGAGCTGCTTTGTTTGCAACCCAGTCGCCAGAAGACAACGTTGGCATTGTACGTTTCTGCAACCACACGTTACATTTGTACATTTCACACGTGTCACATCAACATTTCTAAGATGACATAGTTCAGATTAAATGTATATGAGCTGAGGTTTTTGTCAGGAGGAGAGGATGATGGGTGGCCTGACACGCTGACACGGGGAGAACATGTCAGAGCACCTGGAGGAAACCCACGCTGACACAGGGAGAACATGTCAGAGCACCTGGAGGAAACCCACACTGACACAGGGAGAAGATGTCGGAGCACCTGGAGGAAACCCATGCTGACACGGGGAGAACTTGTCGGAGCACCTGAAGGAAACCCACGCTGACACAGGGAGAACATGTCAGAGCACCTGGAGGAAACCCACGCTGACACGGGGAGAACATGTCAGAGCACCTGGAGGAAACCCACACTGACACAGGGAGAAGATGTCGGAGCACCTGGAGGAAACCCACGCTGACACGGGGAGAACATGTCAGAGCACCTGGAGGAAACCCACACTGACACAGGGAGAACATGTCGGAACACCTGGAGGAAACCCACGCTGACACAGGGAGAACATGTCGGAACACCTGGAGGAAACCCACGCTGACACAGGGAGAACATGTCGGAACACCTGAAGGAAACCCACACTGACACAGGGAGAACATGTCGGAGCACCTGAAGGAAACCCACGCTGACACAGGGAGAACATGTCAGAGCACCTGGAGGAAACCCACGCTGACACAGGGAGAACATGTTGGAGCACCTGGAGGAAACCCACGCTGACACAGGGAGAACATGTCAGAGCACCTGGAGGAAACCCACGCTGACACAGGGAGAACATGTCGGAACACCTGAAGGAAACCCACGCTGACACAGGGAGAACATGTTGGAGCACCTGGAGGAAACCCACGCTGACACAGGGAGAACATGTCGGAGCACCTGGAGGAAACCCACGCTGACACGGGGAGAACATGTCAGAGCACCTGGAGGAAACCCACGCTGACACAGGGAGAACATGTCGGAGCACCTGGAGGAAACCCACGCTGACACGGGGAGAACATGTCAGAGCACCTGGAGGAAACCCACACTGACACAGGGAGAACATGTCGGAGCACCTGGAGGAAACCCACGCTGACACAGGGAGAAGATGTCGGAGCACCTGGAGGAAACCCACGCTGACACAGGGAGAACATGTCGGAACACCTGAAGGAAACCCACGCTGACAAGGGGAGAACATGTCAGAGCACCTGGAGGAAACCCACACTGACACAGGGAGAACATGTCGGAGCACCTGGAGGAAACCCACGCTGACACAGGGAGAACATGTCAGAGCACCTGGAGGAAACCCACGCTGACACAGGGAGAACATGTCAGAGCACCTGGAGGAAACCCACGCTGACACAGGGAGAAGATGTCAGAGCACCTGGAGGAAACCCACGCTGACACAGGGAGAACATGTCGGAGCATCTGGAGGAAACCCACGCTGACACAGGGAGAACATGTCAGAGCACCTGGAGGAAACCCACGCTGACACGGGGAGAACTTGTCGGAACACCTGAAGGAAACCCACGCTGACACAGGGAGAACATGTCGGAGCACCTGGAGGAAACCCACGCTGACACAGGGAGAACATGTCAGAGCACCTGGAGGAAACCCACGCTGACACGGGGAGAACTTGTCGGAGCACCTGGAGGAAACCCACGCTGACACGGGGAGAACATGTCAGAGCACCTGGAGGAAACCCACGCTGACACAGGGAGAACATGTCGGAACACCTGAAGGAAACCCACGCTGACACAGGGAGAACATGTTGGAGCACCTGGAGGAAACCCACGCTGACACGGGGAGAACATGTTGGAGCACCTGGAGGAAACCCACGCTGACACGGGGAGAACATGTCGGAGCACCTGGACGAAACCCACGCTGACACAGGGAGAACATGTCGGAACACCTGGAGGAAACCCACGCTGACACGGGGAGAACATGTCAGAGCACCTGGAGGAAACCCACGCTGACACAGGGAGAACATGTCAGAACACCTGGAGGAAACCCACGCTGACACGGGGAGAACATGCAAACTCCTCACAGAAGGGCTCCCCCACCTCGGGTTCAAACCCTCTTGCTGTGAGGCGACAATGCTAACTACTGTTCCACTGTGCCACCATATATATGCCACATTTATTGATCGACATTGATAACGATAGTGGAGCCTTCACGTTTAGTAGCATCTGTGATATTTGCTATTAGTTTTGGTCAAACAAACGACTGCTTTGCCAGAAACACAGAATTTAACGTACCACAGAAAGACAAACAGTCGATACTAAATTTGGAAGACATGTCACTAAACATCTGCTGTTTTTACATCCATGATTGATGAGTCATCTCGATGGTTATCACAAACCTGAACAGAAAAGTGAAACAAAACTGCATGTGAAGAGTCCAGCTCTCTGAACTCTGAATGTATCCAACCAGCATTTTGCCAGTGTCCTGTCAGGGGGACAGTAAAGCAGATTGATTTGGAGCCTGGTCCTGGCCTGAGTCTTGCATAACATATTACAATGCAGTGCTGTGCCGACCACCTCCAACACCACATCCCCACCCTCCCTACACCCCTACACCCCCCAACCCCTTAACATCCCCTCTCTGTCTCTCTCTGGGGATGAGAGCCTTCATTTTAATAAAAGCTGTGGCGGCACTACTGGAAGTCCGCAGAGAGCGAGAGAGAGAGGGGGTTTAGTGGGGTCTGGATAAACCTGTAGAAAGTGGGTCACCTCCCATGACCCTCCATGTGCACATTTCAAAGCATGCAGACCAAAGTATACACACATGAAATACACATGTATATAAACCCAGGTGATTTCTTTATCTTCACCTTGAGCAGAACATGTTTATCGATTAATTTAGGTGATAGAAGTGGGCGGCAGATCTCATCATATCCACCACACCTCATCATCTTCCTATTATCAACATGTTTCACTCAGCTCGACTAATGAGAATGCATTTGTACGTCTCCATTAAGCCAACACAGAGTATAATGAGCAATGGGAAAGAAGAGCAGCTATTCAGTAGCGTACAGGGTGGCTGTCTACCAAACAGTGTGTTTGTCTCTGTCTGAGTTTGGAGAGGAAGCATTGGTGTGTGTGCGGCTACATGTGAAACTGCACGTGTCAACGTGTAAATGTGTGTTTACCATCTAAATTACCCCAAGATCCAATTAAATTGATTGCAATCCATTTAGCAGTCCATGTGTGGAGTTGATCACATTTAACAGAGGAGGCCTGTCTAATCAACACTTTGTTAACAGGAATGAAATCTCAGTTGTAATTGGACCCGTAGCTCTTTCTATCATCTCTTCGCTGAACTGTGCGGAGGTTTCTGACTCCATCGCAAGGAACAGCATCACAACACAGAGGAGCAGCTGCTGCCTGCAGTAACCTTGTAAGTCATGACCTGGTGAAATCATTCATGTAAGACAGCAACAGGAAGGCGGCTGTGGCTCAGGAGGTGCACCCATCAGCCAAAACTTTAAAACCACTGGTGGGTGAAGTGAACATTGATCATCTTGTTGCAGTGCAGTGTTCTGCTGGGGAACATTTGGTCCTGGCATTCATGTGGAAGCTACTTGACACACTCCACCCACAGGAACACCACGACAGACAAAATAAACCCCCTCATGGCAGTAGCACTTGTCAATGACAGTGGCCCCCCAGCAGGACAATGCGCCACGCCACATCACAAAAACTGCTCAGGCATGACCCCAGGAACGGGACGAAGAGCTCAGTGTGTCGATTTTGCCTCCAAATACCCCAGATCCCAATCTAATTAAATATTTGTGGGACATGCTGTTACCCCAGAGGTACCCCTGATCCATGGTGGGTCCACCTTGGACCAGGCTCTGGAGGGTGTCCTACAGTGTCTGGCACCAGGGTGTTGGCTTCAGATCTTTTGAGTCCTGTGGGTTGGGAGGTGGGGCACCAGCACATCTTGCAGATGTTTGATCAGACTGGGATCTGGGGACTTTGGAGCCAGGTCGACACCTTGAGGTCTCTGTTCCCCGGGCCATTCCTGAGCAGTATTTGTGGTGTGGCATGGCACACTGTCCTGCTGGGGGCCACTGCTACTGGGGAGTGCTGTTGCTATGAGGGGGAGGGTACCTGGTCTGCACTGGTGTTTAGGTGGGTGGACTGTGTCAGGTGGCACCCACATTAATGTGAGAGCCCAAGGTTTTCCAACAGAACATTGCATTGTTACGAGATGATCAATGTTTCACCTGTCAGTGATTTTAATGTTTTGGTTGATGGGTGTAGATTACTGATTGCGAGGTTGGTGGTTGAACCTCAGGCCCTGGTCTACATATCAAGTGTTAATGGGAAAGATAGTGAACCCCGAATCACTCCTGATGGCGTGAGAGTGAGTGAGTTAAACCCCTTTTCCACCAAATACTTTCAGTCCAGTCCCTCTGGAACCAGCAGTAAGCCTTCAGACATGGTACCTAGACCCTCGGTGTGTTCAGACAGTCCTCTTAAATGTGGGCGGGGTTGTTGTCACTCACTGCTCCGTCCAGCACTCGCTGTATTTCCTCATCAGCGGTGACACAGATGGAAGTCTGCACCTGGTTTATCGTCCACAGAACGAGGCTGCACGCCCACATTTTCACAACAAAATAGAACAGGCTGCAGTGAGAGTCTCTCTCCATGGGATATTTCAAAATAGCAGCTTTGTGCATTTAGTCCTTCTCAGGCAAGCTCAGGGGTTTAGTGTTGCTGTAGCCCACAGGATGTGAGGATTAGAATAGATGCAGTTTATATAATCAGGTCGAAATTAATATATAACAATTACTTAATATTTATTGATTAATATATATTTTTTACAGACATGCATATTTGATGGATTCAGTGAGGACGGGGAGCTCTGGTGTTTGGTGATGAGATGTGATAGTAAGACACTCATTTGCTGTTGGGACACTGGGGCGTTATGTTCAGCTTTGGAGTGGCAACACCTGGAAAATTCAGTGCACCAATCTGGACTGGTGTTTGGCTCAATATCAAACTGGTTTTAAATTTTGACTGCGGCCAAACCCTAGTGTAAAGTGTATGAACAGGTGCATGGTGCCTGCAGTTTAAGGCACTTGGGGCTGTCGCTAAGGTCAGAAAAATGTTATATAAATGCAGTTCATTAAACATAGTTACACCAGTGTTCATTTTGACAGCTGTTTTAGATTTTAGTCTTACCCCCAATTTCCACATACTCCGTCCCTGGAGCGTCCCAGAAGTGCCACGGTGCTCGCCAGGTCTATGTTTCAGTGACTGCGTGTCCATTGCATGTCAAGCCACGAAGCTCAGATTGCACCAAACCGGAAACGGAACGCACACAGCATCTGGTAAATTTCAAAATACAACACAATGCGCAGACTACGAATTGTAAACTCTCAATTTTTTAAAAATCACGTCACATCCTGTCGCATAAGTTGTCAGTCAGTGCGAGGGTCCGAGGAAAGATGGACGAGGAGTAGCTCATAGTTGAAGTGGAAACCGTCGTATTTTGTATGACACCACACATCCTTTCTACAAGGATACAAACCGAAAGGAGAAGACCTGGTGTTAAATTGCAAGAGTTTTGGGAGTGAATGGTGCTTTTTATTGCGTGATTTCACAGTTTCCATGTGTGAGCTTGCAGCTCTGCTACATGGTGCGGCGCTCCAGAAACACATCCAGTAGGCAAGGGCACGCGCCGTCTGTCGCTCCAGATCCACGACGCTGCGTAGTGCGGTGCACACGGAGTATGTGGAAATTGGGGGTTGGTCTTGAGATGAAAATGTTTACTAGTTTTAGTCACAATTTAGTCATTTTTATCTTTCTTAGTTTTAGTCGATGGAAATTCAAAACGTTTCTGCCAACTTTTAGTCATTATGTTTTCTAGATGTGTTTCATCTTTAATCCAGTGAGGTTAATTCATGTTATAGAAATCAGGATCAAGGTGACAGGGTGTATAAAATAATGTGTGTGTCATGTCTCCAGTAATGTGTGACAGGTTTAAGGGCTGATTTACGAGCACACGCTTACTGATCAATGACTGACTAATGTGAGACAACTAGGATTTGTCCCCAGGTTCATTGTAAACTCTGACTTATCCATGTGACTGTTAAGAAGCAGAAACATAACCTGGAGAGAAGAGTCACAACACACATCAGGTCTGTTTGTGAGAGCTTGAAGCTTGACCTGAAATGTACTCTGTTGAAATTTGAGATTTGTCTTGGACTTGTCTCACAACACTCACAAATATCTTCTGTATTAAGCGAGACACATTCAAGCTTCCTCACAAATACTTCAGTAACAAAGACCTGAACGTCACTCCCCCTTTAGAAACCCTCTGCTGACATATATCCTGCAGTTCATGGCTGGGATTAGTCTGGTAGCAGAAAGATGCATTGATGGAGGAGAGTTCAGTTTGCAGCCGAGATTTCAAACACAGTGAGGAAGAAGACGACCCTGACAGATATGTCTTTGTGTCTGAGTATTGTGCTGTCGAGGTGATGAGGGATTAAGATGAAAAACAACCACAAACACAGGAAAAAGAAGGAGAGTCAACAGCCAGAGGAACATCGGCACAATTCTCCCGCATCACTTTCTGTCTCGTCTTTGCTCTTCCACCTCCCACCAAACGAGCTGCGCTGAAACCCTCCAAACATTTTTCATGTCGGATTTCATAGGAAACAAGTTGAGAGGATGGAGTGCACACTGTGTATACATGTGTGTGCGTGTGTGAGATGGAGAGATCATGTGTGCATGTGAGAGGCACAGCACTGCTGGTTAGAAATAACAGAATGTGCCCTGAGAGCTCCTTCATCCTGAGGCATGTGTCTAGTTAGGGCAATTCTTCTTCTGATTGACTCTGGAGGTGGTGTACACACGGCTGTGTGTGTGTGTGTGTGTGTGTGTGTGTGTGTGCACTTATTTATTCCAGCCTTCTTCAATTGACTCCGCAGGTGATGGCGCACGCTGTGAGTGTGAATATCACTCTGTGTGTGTGTGTGACCTATTTTCCAGCCATTTCCCTATTTTTGAATGTTTTGTCAGGTGCACAGCAGCAATATAAACTGGTTTAATAGCTGCTGCTGAAGTGACAGCCTCTCTTCTACCGTTGGGTGTCTCTATTTCTCTCCTGTTCTCTGTCTCCGTCTCTATTTTCCTCTCTTTACCTTAGTCGGTCCTGCTCCTCCTCCATCTCCTCCTGCCTGTCTCTCTGTTTGGCTGTATCAATTCTTTCCTCTTGGCTGTCTGCCTGAATCTCAGTTTCACTTTTCACTCTAAAGAAATCCATTGCCATAGCTGTCACACAGAGGGAAAGAGAGGTCTGTAAAATGCTGCATTTCAAGACATCTTAATTGGACAACCTGGCTCTATAATTACATATACTGACATTTATTCAACAACGGCTAACCATAATGTTTATGATGGGTGAGTTTAAAGTCAGCTTTCTCTTACCTGTATTCTTGAATTGATTCTGTTAAATTAATATTAATGTCCCAAAGCTCTATGGGAATATCACCGACAGCTGCGTCCATTATTATCCTGTTTTTGGCAGAACAACCTCCACACTGTCAAAAATACTTTCAGTATATAAATGTTCCCTTATTGTCGTTTTTGGGTTTCCCGAAGACCATACACCTCCCAGCAATAAGATGTCTTAGCTTTTACTTCCCCACTGACAGGAGGCCATCCTCTTCTTCATCGGGAGTCAACATAAGCTCCCTCCAACACTAAATGGCTCAGTGATGTCATGTCCTTTCTAAAGCTAACGAAGATTAAATACTCCAGAGAGGTATATCAGATAAATTTTACAATAAGTGGCAGCCTTTTTTTTAAAGTCTTTTACTCTCTTCAATCCTTGTCTCCTGACTGCTATAACCCTTAATAAAAATATAAATTAAAAAACAAAGTGAACACCGGCCTCACGGGTGAAAGTCAGTGGTTGTTGGATCCGTCCACCACTCCTTCCACTCGCCCTACTCAGACTTCTGCAGCCTTAACTCTTGTCGTTGTCCCACCGTGTTTCCCCCTGACACCACAGGGCACCATTAAACAATACCGGCGACCGACCGCGTATCATGACGATGTGAAAGGACTGCTTTTTGTGTCCGTGTCTGATGCTGGAAGTCACTCACCAAGCGCTGGATTTCGATGACATTGGAGTGAGACTTTGTGTCGCTCTTTATATCATGGATGTTGTCAGTGGTGTTACAAACTGCAGTCGACCTTGGCTGTATCATACCACCATGAAAAATGCCTCTCTGCTTCTGTGTCTGACGCCGACATCCACTGACAAAGCACAGTATTTGAGGACTTGGGGTGTTGCTCACTGCCTCTAACGCCGGAATTCCACTGGTTGCGTGTCCGTTGTGGAACGGCTGCGCTGGTTATCCGCTGCGTGCTCCGCCGTCCGTCAACACCTACCGGCTGCGTTTGCTGTGCGGAGTCACGAGGACCCACGAGATCTTGTGAATTCACGCATAATCGTGCGATATAACAAGATGTAGTTTCTATATACAGAACCACAAAACCAGAGGAGTAGTAGGAAGACATCTGGGTGCACCTCCATGATTAACATCTCCTCGTCCATGGTGTCAACGGGGTGAAATGACATCTGGAAACCTCTGACCTGTTGACTTCAGGCCTGCCTCCGCCCATTATGACGTTTTCAAGGTGTAGTGCAGGGAAATATGATCCGCCGTGAACACTGTGTATTTTATTTTGAAATTTAACCGGATGTTTTATTTTGTTTCTGTGCACGACTTCCTGCCCCGCACAATCTGCTCTGTGCTGAATTGCTGCGTTGTGCTCCGGCTTCCAGCAAAAATATAAGTCCTGCGTATCTGTTGTGGAGGGCTCCGGAGCGCCGCAGCTGTGACGGAGCCGGAATGCAGCACAGCCGAAGCAGACACATTGACTAGAATTGAAACGTATCAGCTCCGCTGCTGTTCCGGAGCGCAGACGCAACCAACGCCCATCTGGTGGAATTTGGGGGTAAAACTGATGCATCTTGTGCGTATCATACAGTCACACTAATCGCGCCTGTGCATCAGGCTATGACGCCAAGATTCATGACAAATCGCTGGTATCTGACGAGTTTGAAGTGAGAAGGTTTTTTTCTCTCTTGATGCATATGTGTGTGTTGCACAGGTCAAACATTCTTTGCTGCTTCCAGGTCAAACATCTCTAAAGGCTCTTGACAGGTGCAAAAAATGCAGAACCTGTTCCCAAAACCTTACTGATGGATTAAAGTTTTGGAGTTGGTGTGTAAAGGTGATTCACACAACTAGAAGGTGTATTTATTTTTTAAAGTGTGACAGGTGTGAAAAGGCCATGAGACAGCAGGTGAGTGCATCCTCCCAAATAAGCAGATTTCTCAGAACAAGATGGGTCATAGCTGTATGAGCCATTAATCAGAGATTACAGGTTAATTTCATATTGGCAAATGTTGGATATTAGTACGCTGTGTTTCCTTTATAGTTTGGGTGTTTTTAAAGTGGTTCCTCGGTGTGATTCAGGTTGGACAGTCTTAGAAACATCCACAAATCCATGAAAAGAAGGCTGTGGTTATCCTGGGCAGCTCTCAGGTGTCAGTACGCACCTTATATGTTTCTGAAACAGTACATGCATGCTCAGCAAATGCTCCCACGTCAATACAGTTAAAAAAAAGAGGAGTCGATGTGCTGGTTAAGTAGGTTACAAACTCTAAATGCACTGCGTCTTTGGACTTGTGCTGGCATAAATGGGGCCTACCAGAAATTCATTTCCGCTGAATCCCATGAGATAATGCTGCTCTGCACCATCATTTCTCATGTATGACGTCTTTTACTTATAAATGAATAAACAACACTTCTATTTGGGGCAATAATTATTAGTTTCCGCACATTGTCAGTAGTTGCTGAGATGCCGTGCTGCCCTGTGGAAATTCTAAATAGGTTTTAGAACAGCCGTCAGCTAGACGGAGGTGAAAAATGTGTCCAGACAAGAACTAAATTAGCTAATCTAATTTTGTGTGTGTGCATGTGCCTGCATGTGTGTGCCTTGTCCGTGTGCATTTGCCGCTGTGTATATTTGCCCGTGTGTTTGCCAATGTGTGCTCGTGCCTCGGTGTGCACCGGCTCCTGCACTTTGTGTGTTGTAATTGAGCCATCGCTTGGCGGATGTTGCATGAGCACACAACAGCTTTCTAGCTAGCTAAACAGCCACTATAATTGAAATTAAAAGGTAACCACATTCATCATGCTGAGCTCTGGTTTAATTGAAATGTATGTTTGTTTGTGTGTGTGTGTGTGTGTGTGTGTGTGTGTGAGAGAGAAAGAGAGAGGGGGGTTAGAGAGACAGCAGAGAACAAAAGCGATAGGGTGAAAGATGGAGGGAGACAAAGTTTGCGTGAATGTTAATGAAAAAGTGTGTGTTTGTGTGTGAGCGTTTGAGAAGGAGTGAATGTGTAATGAGGCTGTGAAGCTAAGACTCCATATCTGTACCTGTCTTGGTGATAAATAACACGGGTGACAGATAGCATCCACACACACCATACCTCCCCCTCTCCTGTTTCTGCTACCCTTCTTTCACTCTTCACTTTCACACATTTTTCCTCTTCATATCCAACATTTTCGTCTGTGCTCTTGTAGATTTTCTCTCCCTCTCCTCGTGCTCCAAATGCTATTCAGTACGTGAAAGGTTCAGTTCAACATTTTGGGGAAATATGCTTATTTGCCTCCTCAAAGCCAGAGGCACATATCACCTCTAAAGATGTTTACATGATGTTCAACAGTGTGTTATCCTGGAAGGAATTACTGGAACTTTGTCCTGTTATGCTGCTACTTTTTATTTAAGGTCCATCCATTAAAAAGAGTGTTTAGCGATGAATCAGAATGTGTCTGTAGGCTGTGAACCCTCAGGTTGACGTGCCAGTGTACCTGTGTGACTGAAAGCTGAGCTAAAAGGGGCACATTTACCCCTTTTCCACCAACATGAAATGGGATACGTTCTAATGTTGAACCGTTTAGAGCATTTCAAACAAAAACAAATTGTTTCCAACCCTGAAAATTCCCACAAGTGCTATAGTGAAGGCAACTGGACTTGCTTGAGTTTCTTGAAGACGTTTCATGTCACATCTAAGAGGGTTCTTCAGTTCTTATGTCCTCATGTTGTGTACACCAGGTGGAAATAAAGTGATTTGCAAGAGTGAATTACATGTAAAGTCAATGTAAAGATACAATTGGACCCAATATAAATTAAGCTGCGCGGGTGACGTGAGTAGCATGAGTTTGCATCATGTTTGTGAGAGTTGAAAAATCTGAGTTTATGTGACCAATTCATGCCACGATAGCCAATCAGCACTGATATCCTCCTGTGACATATGACGCCAAGGACGTACCAGAAGTTCATTTATCGAAAAAACGGAGAAGCTGATCTACTGCATTTAGTAAGTCCAACTACGACACCTTGATTAAAAAATAGCTAACTTGGAGGAAAGTGAATGAGGAGGCTGGATTATCTGGTAAACTGTGAAAACATTTGTCTCTCAGTCTAGCATGTTAGCACAATGAGGAAGCCCCTCCTCTCTTTTAGACACTCGCATACACACGATTTCACACACGTATGAAGCGAGTCAACACCAAATATTCTCATGTTCATACTTGGGCGAGTAATGCAACGTGAAAATTTGCATCACGTTTGGTGTGAACACAACTTGGATGCAAGCCTCTTGGATGAGAGGTGTAACGTCTTCAAGAAACTCAAGCAGGTCCAGTTGCCTACGATTTAGCACTTAAGATTACCATGACCTGGATGACTGAGAATCTTTACGAACAACCCGAAAAGTTGGTTCTCAGCTGGCACCAAAAACACGGCAGGGAAACTGACAAGGCATCAGTGGGTGTGTCATATTCGTCAGATAGGAAAGAGGATGGAAAAGTCAAGTGAGAAATTGTCAAGATTAAAAAGACCTTGCAGTTTCTTATTAATAGCAGCTCCATACTTGTTTTCTGGATGACAGCAAATATCTGTAATAACAGAACAAAAGCTAGAAGGTAACCAAAGCAATCTGCCGTTTGGCTATAACTCTTTACTTCCATTGTGCATTGTGTAAAGCTCTCCACTGGCTGGTTTACTAGATAGCACCAACGTTCCAGAACCATTTTAAGAACCACAGCTAATTTGGTGGAAAGGGGTAAGAGAGACTTGTATGGTAAAAGAAAGGACCATAATTAGGCATCTAAACTGACTGATGTTGACCTTTTTCCAGGTCCAATTTTAAAGCAACACAATCACCAGAAAAACTGTTACAGACCACTAATATGTTACATTTGCACACAATGGTAGCTGATACATTAAAAGTTAATGTTTCAACAACACTATTTTTAATGTGAGGTAAGTTTTAGGCACAAAAGCCACTTGGTTATGTTGGGAAAAATCATGTTCTGGCTCAAAATACCAAGTTTTGGGGGCACAATCCCGGCAGGGTAAGCAGCAGTGTCTCGCTGAATAAACAGCAGCTTTTTATGGCCACTGGCTAACAGCGACAGGTGGTGAAAGAGCCACTGGAAACCCAACAATGACTCACTAAATCACAACCGGTTTTGGTGTTTGTTGATCTCAAAGAGCAGCTTGGCATCCACCAACCTCTTCACCTCCATATGACACAGACAGCTCATATACTACGTTACTTTGGAAACATTGATACGACACAGATGAAGCATGCAAACGTGAGATACTTGTTGTTTGCAGAAACTTACAATGCCAACATTTTCTTCAGACAACTGGGCTATTTTAAGTTGTTTAATACAGCTGATGAGCCAACCAGCCACACCGTTTCTCTTGTGTGGTCACTTATTCAACAAGCTCAAGTGCCTGATAAGACTGTTTTTCTTTCTGTAAGATATGTAAGAATTATAATAAGACATTAGCTAATAAGCTAACGTGGGTTGTTGCTAAAGCCCGGGGCTCTTTATTGTTGTTTGGCTGTTATCAGCGTCAGTCTATGTTAGAACACTGACTGCTTCACTGCTGATATTAGTTCTTTAACTATTGCAAAACACAGCCGAAAGATTCACACCATGCCCTTATAAATCTGAGGTTAGATTCTCACTGCAACGTGAGACCAGTGTTACATTATAATATGATGCATGCCATGACCCCTGATAAACATTAGCAGGATTTAACCATCGCCTCAGGCTGCTACCAATACTCTTTATTTCCTGCTGCTTAAAAACAAATAGAGAGAAGGCAGTAAAGCGGAGAGTGAGGAGGTGGGATGGTGCCCTTCAAGAGGTCGGCTCATACAAATTATAAAACAAAAATGTTTTACACCTCGAGTAATGTTTACCTATTAAAAAGCCTAACAAAAGAAGTCCCCGTGAAAACTGTTCATTATGAGCTCCGTGGATTTTTCAGAGCAGCCATGAAACCGGTTCTGTTTATTTTCAAAGTGATTTTTGAATGATGTTGAAAGTTCAAAGACAAGATACCTCTGTAGGTGACGTGAACTTTGGGTTCACAGTACCTTTAAATATCCTCTGACTTTCTAAACCTACACTCTAAAGAAATATTCATGGGGTCAGTGGATAATAAAATAAAGAAATTTTTCAACATACAAAATTACGTTTGATATATTTAAGTGTTTCAGTCAGTTGACAGCTTATTTTAGGAAGTTGGTCAAAATTTAAAACATTTTTGATATTTTTGGGAAAAGTTCAATTCAAATATATAAGTCAGAATATCTTAGATAAAATAATTTGGCCACTGAGCATCACCACAAGTTTCGGATAAATATTAAATTGGTTCAACATAATTAAGTTTTCCGAGTCAAAGCAAATCATGTTGGTTGTACTAAACAGATTACACAAGACAAACAGGATTTACTCAATAATGCCAGAGTTGAAACTACTGCAAAATACAAATTAAATTTAAATCAGTGGATTGATTTTTTAGACTTTTTTACAAGCTAAATGTGGAACTCTAATTATACATTCAAAAATTAATTTCTTAAATTCACACTCTAGTAACAGCAAAATTATTTTTAAACTCAATTTTAAATCATTTAAAATAATCTCTTTATCTTTGCACCTTGTCTGAACTTTTGCTATTTTTAATGGTGACTTTTTAAATTGTAAATCATTTAGTAATTCATTTTAGGTTTTATATCTTTTTACTTTTTCATTGTAAATCTGTATCCTTTATTATGAATAATATTTTATTGCTCTATAAAGCACTTTGAATTACCCTGCTGTATGAAATTAGCTGTACAAATAAAGCTGCCTTGCCTTTATTTTATTCAATTATGTCAATACCAAACTGAGTTGTGTTAGATAAAATTTAATATTACTATTAAAGGAAATGGCCACTTTAGAGTGAAAATACAGACAGTACTTACTGAGCCTCATGCCAACAAGAAGTCCAGTGTAGTTTTTTAATCCACAAAACTCGTTCGGGGTATCAGACGATAACAGCACACAGAACCCACATTTTGAAGATGTAATAAAACTCAGCTAATGCATTTCAAAAAAGTCAGAACGGCTCGTCTGTCGTAATCCAAGTGCCCTGAAGCCGCGGCATGCAAAACTGACTTGAAAAGACATCATTTACTCCACTTTTATAGCATCATTTCTCACTGTGGTCAGTTAGCCTGCCCTGCAGGCATGCTGTGTTTACATGGCAACTCGCGTGAGACTAGCAAATGGCTAGTAGTGTTGCTAGTTCTCGAGTCTCGCGTGAGTTGCCATGTTCACAGCACACCTGCAGGCTGACTGACCATTATGCTATAAAAGTGGAGTAAATGACATCTTTTCAAGTCAGTTTTGCATGCCGCGGCTTCAGGGCACTTGGATTATGATGGACGAGCCGTTCTGACGTTTTTGAAATGCATTAGCGGAGTTTTATTACATTTTTAAAATGTGGGTTCCGTGCATTTCAAGTGTAGCTGTTATTCCGGCTAGCTGTTATCCTCTGATACCCCGAACGAGTGGATTAAAAAAACTACACTGGACTTCTTGTCGGCATGAGGGTCAGTAAGTACTGTCTGTATTTTCATTCTAAAGTGGCCATTTCCTTTAAGAGGACAAGAACTGACTCATCTGCTATCAACATGACTGTATGAGGCAATTTCAAAATTATATGGTCAACTTGTGTTTAATTATTAGGCCAGTGTCCGGATAACTCAACTGACAAAACATAAAATCAATTGAATTAAACTTTCCAAGGTCAGAGAAAATCATGTTTGTTGTAATAAACGTATTGGGTTTGTCACTTTATAAAAGACTCTCAGGATTTACTCAATAATGCTTCAGCTGGAACTTCTTACACAGATACATGTAAATTGTTAGAGGGCGTTATAGTGATCCACGTGAAAATACAAGGAAAGGACATTTACAAAACAGTTTAAACAAGGATTAACTGAATTGACAATTTTTATTTAAAAGTGATGATTTGAGATCCTAATTCAAATCTCACACAGTTTTTTATCTTGTGTCAACTTTTAAGCCTCCAGGTGTCATAAATAATCAGAGCCTTTGATCCCAACAGGCACAGACTCACCAACAGACACTGATTAACCTAACGTCTTCTCTAGATTTAACCTCACTATCGCCCTGAGTATTGTCTGTGCCAGGTACGGCCCACAGCTGCTCCAGAATCTACCACCAAGTTGTGGCGCCGTGGATCAAACTGAACTCACCACCATCTCCTCTTCATCAAATCCACAACCCACTGATCACAGCAAAACCATAAATCCTAAAATCAAAGAAAAGTCATAAGTCATGACATCATAAAATCATAGAACTGTAAAAAATAAATAAATAAATAATTAAATCAAGTGAAATACAACATTTTAAAAGAGTTGCAGCCGCATGATGCGTTAAATGAGTTTCAGACCTGTATGCGCCAGAGCTAGTTAAAGGCTAAAGTGAACCGATATGTGTTAAGCTTTCTTTTAAAAATATTTAGCGAGCTAGCTTCCCTGATATCTTTAAGTAGTGTGTTCAATGGATTTGGGGCATCAATGACAAAGGCTGCATCCCAGATCTTCTTACGGCTGTTGCTGGAATAACCCAGCAGCAGATGATCACAGCGTTCTTGGAGGCAAATAGTTAACAAGGCAGTTAGCAATGTAGCTTGGTCCCAGCCCATTTAGGACTTTGTATACGAGGAGGAGGAGCTTAAAATCAATTCTACATGTAGCAGTCAATTTATATTTAATTAGACCAGTGTCAAGCTAACTCAACTGACAAACATAAATTCGACAAAATGCAGTTTGTTTTGCCAAACTGAACTGTGTTGATTAATGTCAGCATAAATATATTTCATTATACTGACTTCAATAACTTATGCAAATGTAACTTCACAGTTTGACCTTCATACTCAACTGCATTTAGTAAGTCCAACTAGACTACACTTTGTAGCTTGTAACTTAAGTGACTTAATTTAGTGTAGCAACCACTGATTTTTTTCTTTTATGTAACTGGTTTTAATTGTTATAATGGGAGCCAGTTCAAGTAGAATCACTAAACCTCATTTAGGCAACAATTTCCTCAAAGTGCAGTGTAGTAAATTAAACTTTTGCTTCTGTGAAAAGGGTTCTTTCATTACCAGTGAAGCACAGCATGAACTCCAGTGCATCACACCAGTACAGAGTCGAACCTGCACCTGTCAAGAGTCACATTCAACTCGTGGAAGTTGAGGATTTAAAGTATAGACTGCAAGGTGCCGTGCAGTGATGTTCAGTTTATCACTCACTGTCATGGCGCTCTCCTGGCTCAGGGCTGCACTGCTCTCTGACAGGACGTCATTCTCAACTTCACTGACCTTACCTCTACTTTCCAAGGCCCCGGCTCATGACAGCTGTCAGTTAATTTACTGCTTTTCTATTCACAGCCTTGCTATTATATAACCGCAATGTGATGGGCTTTCACATGGAAAGAATATTATACAGTGAAATACTGCGGACACTGCAGCCATGGTTAGCTCCCATATCACTCAGTGAGGCAGGTGAACGGCCGAGCTCACAAAAAGACCTTTTGTGCAGATGACTCAGACGTAAAAGGAGCAGTACACCAATTTTACATATCAAAGTGAATTTGCTGTAAATGGAGAGCAAAGTCAGCCTGTGTCCTAACTGTGATGTGATGTGATGTGATGTGAGCGAGCTCCAGCAGCTGGATCAGTTTAACTGCTTTGTTGTCAATACGAATGTCCTAACTGGACTTATTTTATTCTTGTCACGTTGAAAGCACGGCAGTGGTTCGAGGAGCGGCTGATTCACAAGACTGAAATGAGGTTGTCAGTGATCCTGACGTCAGAATTGGATGCACAGAGACACTCTTCTCGGTGGTTTGATATCCGCTGTGCAACCATTGACTGCGGAACCGGGGGGCCAGGGGGGCCATGGCCCGGGTAACTTTTGTACTCTGACATAAAGGGCTGCATAGGGTCAGTAATATTGTCTGTTTCAGTGCATATGCCCCCCACCCCCTCCGCGTGACTTGAAATTATGGCCCCCCCCCCCGTTCAGATGCGTTCCACGGTCCATGTGGGCAACTACTGTAGTATAAAGAGCGAGAAAATCCGTACAGGGCAGGTCAGTCGAGTTATTTTTACTTACTTTAAGCCAAACCAAATTCTTTTTTCTAAACCTAACCACATACTTTTGTTGCCTAAACCTAAAATCAAAGTGGTCTACCTGTGTCGTAAGTTTATTTTGAAAAAGACTTTGTACATTTCCTGTGAAAATGGTAGTGTATTTTGAAAAGACACAATAAATGTAACAACCATAAATTGACATGCCGTCCCTGAACATCCAAAACTGACGCAGGAGGGTACCTAGTGCGTCATATTGTGATGTGTAGGTCCACCAACAGAGTGGTGGCATTTGACAAGTTGGGATGAGAGCGTTGATTGAGAGGGTTGAGTGCCAGACATTGCTGAGCTGGATTATGGGAAATGGAGGATCCAGTGTTTCTGGAGATTGATATCTCAGATTTGGACTTTTTTTTATTTATTTATTTTTTTTAAATTAGTCTCTAGTAAGTCCACCAACTTTATGATTTTTGCAATAATACATTTGAGGAACACCTTGGTAAACTTCTATCCAACATATGAAGCTTTGCATCCCATCTGTAATAAGCTGACAGCCAACTGATTGGATCATTGTTTATCAGCCTTACGCAAATCAAGGCGGTCCATTTAAATATGGCTTCCCACTCTCTGATCCCTGCTACACCAATACTGCCACACACCGCTGCTGCTGGCCTCCCCCTTTCTAATTCACAGTCCTAATATGGCTCTAAGGTCAAAATGGTGTTTAATGTCGTGCTTGGGGCCACTCTTGTTTACCATGGGGGGTTTCTGCATTGTGCTCCCTGTTTTGGTTAAATCTATGACAAGTGTTTGTGTGTTAAAGTTAGATATCGATGAGCCAGTAAGCAAAGATGCTAATATAAAACAACTGATAGTTCACAAACACAAATTAATCTCAGGAAATTTACATGTATTTTGACAAAAATGGTGCCATGTTTTCTCAATTGACCTATGGCTAAGCCCCGCCCCCTCCACTCACTCAGACAAACTGTCAACATTCAGTGCCCGGCGCTATGGCAGGTGTCACAGTACACGGCATTTCACAGGAGGCAACTGATGATTTTTGGAGACATAACGATCAGATGTCATTGAGAAGTAACCAAAAGGGCCTAAACTACGCATTGGAGGGATATATTCATCATTTTATTGTTGAGAAGGTCGATGAAAAGCTTAAATTACAAGCCAACATTTACAGGTCACAGTGTACGCTTGTGAACCGCATCTGGTTGCCGTCACCATCAAAGACAACAAGTTAAAGTGCCACTGAAGTTAAGGTTTTTGGCTCAGAATATGAGAAAAGGATAACGGCCTTTTTACCATCTTTACCAAGAGTGTCTCTCCGTTAGTTTGGTGCTACAGTATTTACACTGAATCATTCAGCATAACGTTAGCCAACCTTTGTTATCTCTGCCATTACAGGTAAGTTAATGAAGCTAAGCTCCAGAAGTTAACGTTAGCTTAACTAGAGCCCTTTGGACAACAGCTAACAATGATGTACCATCACCAAAGTACAAAACTAGAACAAAATAGGCTAATGAACTCCCAGCAAACAAGGTGACATGATGAACAACGCAGCTAGGAGCTAACGTTAGGCTAACTTTAGCTAACGTTAGCTAGAGATGTTAAAGATAACTTTATATTTCTTTCCAGCAAAGTGACAATATGTTGCCTCAAACACAATGTTGACTTACCTTAGAACAGATGTAGACATCATTGTTAATCTTATTCACGTTGAGTTGATGTTGTGGTCTAACGTTACCACACAACTTTATCCAAAGGAGACACTTTTCTCGGTTGAGATGTGGTTTAAAGTGTAAAAATACACCTGGTCGCCCAGCCTCTCAGGATACCTTGTGTCAGAGTTGCATGTACCCCATGCACACCGTTTGACCATTTTTAAACTTCAAATCTCAGAAAAAGCTCATAAAACCCAACAAACTGACTTTCTGTAATGCATTTCAATGGACGTCCAGGCAGAGAATGTCCCAGTGTATGGGAATGGCTATACGCACTGTGATTGGCTCATCGCGTTTGAGGGTGGGACTTAGCCATAGGTCAATTCAACGTTCACCAAGACCGGTTTATTTGAATAATTTACCAGTGAGTGAAACAGTGGCTAAAACTCAACAAATGATGCTAACTGTCTGGGTTATGGTGAAGCATTTAATCAGTGCAAAGGCAGGAAGTCTGGATATTTGATGTGTAGTCTTTACACGCACAAACAAACATACACCGGCTTGCTGAAGGGCATGCGGCCACTTGTCTGGCAGAGGACGCATGTCCGGTTCATTTCCTCTCTGAGTCACACCACTGACCTGATCGCTATCACGCTCCTCCAGCCTCCTCACCGCCACTGTAACGTATTTCACAGTATCAAGATTGACGTCTGTCTCTGTTTATACCTGATGACAGGGAAGAGAATGACTAACACTGACTCACCTGCCAGGCATGAGTCATTTTAGGAAAGTTTCCCCCCTGACTTGCTTGCAGACTCTGATTATATTTAGGATTTTTTTTTATCCACCAACAAACTCAGTAAAATCCACTTTACACAATGACATGCACGTTTTAAATTTCCAACATGGCCCTAAACAGGGGAGACAGATTGTGCTTTCTGTGTTGTGCTTTCAAGGGACCTGGGTGTGCTTGCATTATTTTCATCTCTGTTGTTTAGTCATCAGGTTTCTAATCTCTCAGTAAACTGCCAGCATGTAATGAAGAACAGGAGGGAATGGAATTGTTTGAATTAAATTATATTCAATCTAAAAACCCTCACCTTCTAAGCTGAATGACTTTCCTTTCATTTACAGTCTCATGAATAATGATGAGAAACAAAGCCATCAAGTAAAATGATTTGAGAATGACTGTACTTTGGTCTGCCAGTTCTTCCCTGCTCATACAAATTGGAAATTTCAACATAAATGCTGACATTTGACTTTGCAGTGTGTTACTTCTCGCGCAGACATATTTATAAGTTGGAAACATAAGAAACAAAAATCAATGTTTTTACTTTGTATACTATGGTTTTTACTTATTCCCGAGTTTGGATTTACTGAATTACAGGTCCTGAGTTTATTATTTTGTGGATTTAACTGCTTTAAAGTTTAGTTTTTAATTTGCAGACAAACAACATATAAAGTGCTAGTAAGAAAACATTATGGCCACTATCAAGCAGTGATATAAAGGATATGTATAATATAGTAACATAAAAGGGTAATAGGGACATTGATGCGAGTTATTTGTGTGGATACTGATTTATTATTATGTAAAAGGTCATAGTCTGCTATTTTATAATTCTTAAAATATATTTTTATGCCTCAGTGCTGGTGACAGCCTTGGTTGGGGCATTATGTTTTCCATCCCATTCTTGTGAATGCATCTCCAGAATGCCTTGAGGAAATTTCTCAAAAGTTAGCACAACTTTTGTGGTCATAGGTCAAAGTTCAAGGTCACTGTGACCTTGCATCCATTTCATTCTTGTGAATGTGAATCTCAAGAACAGCTTGAGGGAACTTCTTCAACTTAGGCCAAAACATTCACTTGATCTCAGTGATGAACTGGATAGATTTTGGTTGTCGAAGGTCAAGGTCACTGTGACCTCTAGGGAACTTCAAATTCAGCACAAACCTCATTTTGACTCAAGGATAAACTTAGATGTTGGTGGTCAATGGTCACTGTGACCTTGTCTGTCTCATTCTTGTGAATTTCTTCAAAGTTGGCACAGATGTTTACTTTGACTTAATAATGCAGTGATTAGATTATGGTGGTAAAAGGTCAAGGTCAATGTGACCTTGCATCTGTCTTCTTCTTGCAAATGCAATATCTCAAGAAAACCTGAAGGGAATTCCTTTAAATTTGTCACAACCGTTCACTGCAGCTCAATGATGAACTGATTAAATTTTGGTGGTCAAAGGTCAAGGTCACTATGACCTCTTCCATCCCATTCTTGTGAATGCAATATCTCAAGAATGCCTCGGGGGAACCTCAAATCCGGCACAAACATCCATTTTGACTCAAGGATAAACTTAGATTTTGGTGGTCAATGGTCACTGTGACCTTGTCTGTCTCATTCTTGTGAATTTCTTCAAAGCTGGCACAGATGTTTACTTTGACTTAATAATGCAGTAATTAGGTTATAGTGGTAAAAAGTCAGGGTCAATGTGACCTAGCATCTGTCTTCATCCTTCTTGCAAATGCAATATCTCAAGAAAACCTCAAGGGAATTCCTTTAAATTTGGAACAAAAGTTCACTGCTACTCAATAATGAACTGATTAGACAATGGTGGTCAAAGGTCAGGATCACTGTAACCTTGCATCCGACTCATTCTTGTGAACACAATTTCTCAAGAACACCTTGAGGGAATTTCTTCAAATTTGGCACAAGCTTCCACTTGGACTTTGGTGTCAACTAATTAGAATTTGCCGGTGAAAGGCCAAGAGGGTCATTATGCTAATTATGACAAAATATTCCGCAAATGTCAAACAAACCAATGAAGTGATGACATTTTATATCCAAAAGGTCAAAGATCAACTTCACTGTGACATCATAATGTTCAGCATAAAACACTTGTCTGTCCATTACTCAGCGTCATATCTCAGGAACAGAAGGGGAGACATTTGGTGAGATACTGAATTGGTGACTCTAATCTTGACTGGATGGAAACTAACTGCAACTTGAGTGTTTCCTGGAGGCATTCGACCACAAGTTGGTAACTCTAGTTCTTAACACTGTTTAGTGAATAAATTTAGCTTAATTTATCGGGGCATTGGCCTACTCGTTCTTTGATTTCTGTTATAAAGATAACAAACAAACAACAGCTCAACAGTTTGAGTCTAAGAGATGATGGGTTGGGGAATATGGCTGGTGAGAGATTGATTGGAGTGAAAACATCGTTCCTTTTTTGTGGTGATGATGTGTGTGGGATATTTCTGAGGAAGCAGAGGATGTGGAAGAGGTGAAAAGAAAAACAATGCGTGCAGCAGTGCCGTGCACAGACATTTTGTGGGGCAGTTGCTCATGTCAAAAAAAAAAAAGAAGACCCCTTCCACAAATACTATTTGCTAAATAAATAAATACATGTGAGAGGTTTATATGCATCTGTCAGCACCAGAGGGGCTCTTGAGGCCTAAGTACACATTAATGAGCAGCACATTCTTACAAATGAGGTGCCTCAAGACCTATACTATGTACAGCTAGCAGCTGCTACACATACACACTCACTTTCTACATACTATTTATCCATAGCAGGCGACAGCAAAAAAAACAATGTCACACTGTGCATGCTTTGGTCTTCTATTAAATAAATAGCAATTCAAAGTCAACAAATCTTTACACAGAATTTAAAAATACTGAATAAATGAAATACTAAACAACCCAACCCACCCTCAAAACTACATAGTAGGCCTGGGCTCAGTTACAACAATGAGGCTACGTCTCGTCTCATCTCATCTCGTCTCGTCTCGTCTCGTCTCCTCATTCTCAAGTCCTTTCCTTTGCTTTCCTCCTCTCAGTTTGTTCTCCTCTCCTCATCTTCTTTTCTTCCACTTATCTAGTATATAGTCACATACTCAGTGGCATAAGGAGGTGCACGCTATCATGCATGTATTGTCTTGACACAAATGGAGACTTGACATTGGATAACTTCAACATACATATTACTCAGCAATCATCGTTGCATATCTTTAAGATTTTATAGCTTGTATAGAAAAAGCATATCATTTAGTTTTAGATAGCTGCTGACTATTTAAGAAAAAAACTATGATGCAGATGGGGTTGCCTTTTTGAGGACATATAGAGCAAATGGCACAGGTATATTTCCAAGGTGGCAATCTGAAGCACTTGCAAGGGCCCACTTCCTCTACGGGCCCTGGGGTTCAATTGCACTGCCTGCACTAGTGTCTATATTTATGCCCTTGCATGTGCTAATTCTTATAATTATCTTTCAATTAAGCTTTAAATTTCCTAAAGAATCCCAGAGAAGGGACATTTTCGTGTGGATGCTGCTCTGCAGGACGCTTGATTTGTGCCTATTAAATGTGTGACTGTGCTGTGTATGTGACACATGTAGCAAAGTCATCTGCAAACCTTCTGCTCCATGTGACCTTCGTCCGTTATCACATGGTGACTGAATGAATGTCAACACTTACTGCAGAGTTTGTAATTAAAGCACGATTTGGCCTCATCATGTTCAATACATCCGTCTGCATTGCTCCTAAATCAGCAGCACCACAGTCGTGCTGTGAATAAAAACCTTTGCTACACTTATCTACAAGGGACTGACGTTAACCCCTCGGGTCAAGTATAATTCCAGCTTTATGCTCCACCTTTGTGCACGGCTCAGAACAAAGCATTGCTTTCTTTTTTAAGTTTTTACTTTTTTAAACTTTAAACCATGAACACAGTGAAAAGGAGGTGAAGTGTGGAAAGGTATGAGAGGTCACAGAAATATGCAGCAGGCTCTCAGATGTCTCAGCAGCAGCATTTCAGTGGGGCTTCAGCAGGGGGCTGAGGATGAAAAGGAGCAGAGAAAAGGTTGATGCAGTTGATGGTATCTTTTACCAAGATGACATTTTGAGTTTCAGTTAAGATCCTTTATGACGATGTTTAACATTAAAGATGAGCAGCTGGTAGAGAAGAACATCAACACTGGCCTCTGAGGAAGATGCGATATGAAAGGAGCTTTGTTGCATTTCAATAAGACAACATGAAGCAAGGCTGTTCAATGTTTGGACTCATACATATGAAAGGGGATCCAGTGTAATTCGTATATAACCCATGTAATCGGGAGCCAGGAGGCTGTGATCATATGATATAGTTTGTGCTGCCAGCTGTCCATTGTATGACATGGGGAAAGAAGGAAGTCAGATGATGTAGCATAAAGATTGATAAAGCCCATGGAGTGAGGAGGTCGGGTGGATGGATCGGTCAATCAAATTAACATATCCTCATGAAACAGTTTGTAAAGACCCTTTTAGGGGTTTTTTTTTTTAAAGCTGGAGATAAAACATGCCCCACTACCACAGCACTGTAGGCTACACAGGAGTGTTAAAATGTGTTTGTCTTGTTGTGTTATTGGGAGCCAGAATAGAAGGAGTCATGGCTCAAAACCAGCCGCCACTGCCCGTCAACAAAAACAAAGATGGTTAAATGTGATAAGACCAAAGGACTGGACGGAGGCCATCATCAAAAATGCTCACATGTGCAGCGCACACTTCATATCAGGTTAGGGAAAAAGTATTTCCTGTTGTAGGGATGAATAAGGTTATGTGTATTAAGGGTTATCATGTCCACCTCATCAGAAACTGGGGAGGGATTAAGAGGAAGATTGGATTTCTCTGCAACGCTAACTTTTTAGCACATTAGCTAACGTTAGCTTCCATAGCAAAACAAACAAGTGTGGTCCTCCTTTGTAAGATTGGCTTCCTGTGACATCATCCATCCACTGAGTGAGAGCATACGGGTCGGCCAGTCTGGTCCCGTTGCTCAGTGTTTACTTATTCAAGTAACACTGGCGGTCCCGGAGAGTGAGTGACCTGACATGGTGCGTTGGTAAATTCAGTCTGACGCTCTACACTAAAATGAGAGCCCTGTTGGTGGAAGAAACGCAGCGTTATATTTCTACATGAATGAACCAACGGTTAAGTTAATCACACATTCACTCTGCTCGGCGCTCTGCTGCTCCGTCTCCACAGACAGAGTGTCCAGAGTGCGCTCTGCCACTCTGAGAGTGCGCTGCTCTGGATAACCCAACGCTACATTCAGACAGCACTTTGAATTTACCAACACTACAAACAATTTAAGTTGCATATGCACATAACATCACACTGTTACAATACACCCAACCATGATTATTAATTTGTAGGATATCGTATGAACTGTGTACTTAACATTTCATAAGATGTCATACGGCCTGTTTGATGAGGTTATGTCTCATGAAGTGAAATTTAAAAATGTTTAATTTTTTCCTTTTATCTGGTGAAATGTTCCATTTTTGGAACTTCAAATTGAGCATAGCGTTAGTTCAGGTATCATTATCTCGGGATCCTTCACTTTGTCAACCAAGACAAACCAGCCATGTTGTGTCTGACTTATCGATGTCATTTCTGGTAGTCGTCAGTGCCTGCTCTGTCCTGTTCCCGGGCGGTCTTTGCTGCTGCTCTCCCTGCGTTAGGCTTTCCATGTAGGCACATGGAAGGGCAGAGAGGTGTGCTCTCTCCACCTTAAGCTTTCTGCGTAGATCAAGGAAAGGCAGAGAGGCCCCGGAACAGAGCCATACCCCCAAATATAATACCGTGAATGTAAATAAAGTTTTCTTTGAACAAAGTGATCCGGACGGAGTGCAATAAAATTCTGCAAAAATGGAAATCAACACACAGCTACAATCTACAGTCCTAAAAAAGTTACCAGAGAATTAAATCAACATCTCTCTGACACAGTCAGAATTAAAAGCCAAATATTCAAAATGATTTGAGCAGAGAGCCAGTTATCATGTCAAATAACCCATCTCATTTTTAAGGCCGGCATCAATACTCTAAAACCAAAGTTATTTACTGTGTATGTAACATCTTGCACCAGTTTTATTCTTATTTTCAACATTTTGACAATTTAAATCAGCAGGTTTTCACCACCTAATTTCCAGGTTGAAAACACATTTGAAGAGCAAACAGCAACACGTATTTGGTGAAGACTCGATGAAATGGGCTTCTAAACAAAGAAACAATTAACTAAAAACTCGATTACATTAGAGGTTGACAGCATGACTGCCTGATCAGTATTTCATAGAAGACCAATAACTGCTGAGCATGTTGACAAACTTGTGCATCCATCAAGTCAAATTAAAACCCTGATCCCAGAGTGTTTGAATCAATGGAGTAAAGATACGCCTGCACGCTTCCAAACTAATGAACTAGTAAGTAATGGTTTTATTTAATGCTAACAAAGTGCTTCTTGGAAGAGGCAGCGTTCGACCTTCCCTCCCGCTAACTTCCAAATATTGAAGTGAACAGAGAAGCCAAAATTGAAAATGTCAGTTTCCCTTTAAAATATGCCACAAATTCCTATTGATCGTGGCATCTGGGCTTCAGGCAAATTAAATCCATCACTCTCTGAGTGTGATTGTTTTCTTATTCTCTTTTTAAATTCAGAACCACATGTTTACCATTTTCCCCTGCTGGATATTGCTCTGAGACACACATATACATACAAATAATCACAAGGCAGACAGACCCACGTAATAACCCAAAGAAGTACAAAGGGGCAGACACAGAGCGCCGACTGAAGAGACATGAACTCGCTTCTCTCGGCTCTGCGATTCACGGAGCGGCAGAAACAACAGAAGGACAGAATTCAATAAGGAATAAAAGCAATACTGACAGGTAATGCCCCCACTACACTCCACAGCCATTTGTCAATGAAGAAGCAATTACTAAAATGTAGCAGCCATTTGTATGCTGCCTGGGGACAGGGAAGGGGGGGGTCTCTATAGATTTGTTGTGCTTGTCAGAGAGAGAAAGACACAGATGCACACATAATGCACATCAAAGGCAGCAAATGCATTTATATACACACAGATACAAATGTAAAGAAAGGCATGAAGCCAGACCATGCACTTTATATTCACAGCTTCATTAACATAGACTACAAACACTCAGGATTGTGCTCAGGGAGAGACATCAGCATAACAAATGAAGGCAGTAAAAACTGATCAATACACAACTATGCTACTGACCAATTTGTGTGTTTGTCTGCGTTTGTCTGGGTACATTTGTCATGCGCGCCAGGGTTTGTGCATATGCACTGAATAACAGAAAACAACCTGCAGCCTCCCAAGATTCAGTTTTCACCTGTGAACCTCCTGGGTCATGGGCTTGGTTTGGTTTGGCCTGGATTGGTTTGGGCCGTCAGCTCAGTGTGGCAGGGATTTATATTTCTGTTACCTGTGTCATCGAAGGTTGGCTGCAGTGGGCGAGACGTCACCGCTACCTGCTTGAGGACGGGTAGCCCAGCTTTTGGACCTACTTTGGAGAAGGTCCACCTCTGGCGCAGCTCAGCCTGGCATGGCATGTCTAAACTGACGATACAAATCGTCATGGCCTGACTCAGCGCGGCCAGAAGTGATAATGGAAAAGGCCCACAACTTCAGAATGAGAACGGGCTGCATGGCGCCCTCTAGTAATTGGTTAGGGAAACTTGAATCGCCCCCCCACACAAAAATCACTGTGGAGGCAATGTCAGACTGAAGATGGAGAGAAAGTGAAATGTGGATGAACTACTTCACCCGTATGCTTCAGCTCGCACTCTTCAATCAAACTAAACTGTCCCACGCACCCGCCTTACAGTAGAGCAACTTTGCAAGCCCAGTGTGAAACAATATACTGATCAGAAGAATATAGTGATGTTGCCCATCAAATTAAACAGCAGAACCTGGGCTACAAGGTTGTATAAACCCTTTATACGTGCCCCAAACACAGCTCAAACAACAACTAAATAAACAACAACAAATCCAACTCCATACAGCACCGATATCCCGACCCACTCAGTATATTTCGGGCTCTAACTCGACCACACATTATGCAAAACACGCCATCCATCTCAAATGAAAGCTGAGACTCCGCTGTTTCCACACATATGCACCAAAGCACTCTACCCCAAACCATCAGAGAGCTACAGGCCAAAGAACAACAACAACAGAAATCTTTTCGCCAACATATATTTGTAATATCTCTCTTACATTGTTGTTTTTGCCGTGAAAAGCGCATTCTGCCGTTAAATCACGCTTCATTCCCATTTACCGGATTTTGTCCGTCATTCAAATGAATCCGGGCGGAAAAAGTTGCCGGCCGGAGGTTCTGGGGGAAGCATAACAATGACCACTCACAGCAGCCAACATTGTCCCACGACGCGTTCTGCTGACTCTGATTGGCTTACATTGCTGTCACTCTCGTTTTGGTGGGTATAGCGTCATTCTATTGGCTCTAATGAATCAATTGAGGTGTCATTCACTCAAATCAGCCAAGCTGTCACAGAGAAACGGGCCTCCAAAGCTCAGAATAGAAACTCAGGTTCAAATGTAGTAGGTGCATATTGGTCAGTTTGGAGTGGGAAATATTAAACAGACAGTTGTATGTGTGTACCCTCAACATCAGTAGGGATTTACAGAAACAAAACATGAAAGATAGAGGATTGTACATGACAAAAATCACATGCAAACATGGTGCAATTTTGGAGAGCTCGCCTGAATTTTCTGAACTAAAACCTCTCTAATATTGTTCTGCTTCACTTTATCCGAATCAACCTTTGCAGAGTTAATGTTCACATATTGTACTATGATGTGATAGAGGTTTGGAGCTGCAGCTGCATCATTCCAAAGAGATACTCATCCTGAAAATGCTTTTTTCCCCTTCACAGCCTGCTGACTCTATGGTTTCTTTTTAAAGCCTGCTAAAGATGCGCCTGTTTAAACGGGCATTTAGGGAACTTGAATGCACCAGACCTATATTTTATCATAATTAACAGTTATTATTAGATGAACACATTTTACTTGCTTCCATGACTCAAACAGGTTGCCCATCAAACAAAGCAATTTCCCGCCAATTACAAGAGTCAAACAGAAATCAAAAGTCATTTAGAGTCAGTGTTGTACAGCGCTGTTATTTGCCTGTCTGTTGCACCACCTTCCTCCTGTTTACTTGTACATGCTGACAGCCTTGGTGTTTTATTTTTTCTGTTGTTGTTTTCTTCACATCATTCTCATTAAACCCAAAACAGCGTTCTGCATGAACGACTTTGGTCAGGAGTTATTTAAGACAACCTGGACCTGGCACAGCTGCCACGCTGTCTGACATTGATTTTAACTGAATTTCATGATGCCCATATACTTGTTTCATATAGCACATCGTGGATGCATCGCTCACTGCCTCCAGGAGTGACATATACTCACGAACGGGATAAAATGGCCTCATAAAAACTTGTTGTTGTGACAGAAATGTTGCCTTGATGTATTCCAGGAGCGTTTGGGAAAAATACTCCTCTCCCTCAGCAGCTGCTTTGAGCTGGTTTTGGGCAGGAGACTGGAGAAAGTTCCAGAGCTCATAAGGAAGGTAATATTCAACCATTAAAGGTCAAAGTGAAATATTATTAAAAGGATATATAGTTTACTGTATGGACTGGGTACATAGGACCTAACGGAACAATTTAACACAGGAGCAGATATTAGACAGTCCAGTTTGTGAAGTGGCTCAGCATATGAGCTGACTTTGTTGTCTGAGGGTGGAGGGGATGGTGGATGATGCTGAGCTGCAGACCACTGTTCAAAACCAATGAATGGCAATAACGGTTGTTTTTCAGTGAGTCATTGCTGCTTTTCCAGCGGATTTTTAGCCATCAAACATTTTTATTTCTCACAAGTTGTCACAGTGTTTCCACCTTGGATGGTGTCACAAAAAGCAATTGTTTTTGGAGACATCACCGTGTTTCCAGCGGGGATGGAGGCGAAATGTCACTGCATTTCCTGTAAGGACAGTGCCACAATAACGCAAATTTGTTTTACAGAGGCATCATTATGTTTCAAGCCGGGATGGTGCCACCAAAAGCGGGTATTATAGGCCAAAATATGACCTTTTCTTAAGCCACATTAGGTGGCTAAAACACCACGTGGGATAGTGGCATTAAAAGCGAGTATTTCAAGCCAAAACATGATATGTGTGACATGATATTAGCTACCAAACATGAGTGTTTTTTTGCAACCTGTCATTATGTTTGTACTAATGGTGCCATGATAAGCAATTGATACTAAGTCATTATTAATAAGCAATTGTGTTTTGGCTTAAAATATACGCTTTTACACCAAGAGCAGGTATTTTGAGCCAAAGCATGATCTTTTTCTTACCATAAGTGGCGTTTTAGCCACGACATGTGGGCGTTTTATAGCGACCCGTTGCTGAATTTCTAACAGTGATAGTGCCATGAAAAGCAGTTGTTATTTTACAGAGACATCGCTGTGTTTCCTTCCAGGATGATACCATGAAAAGCTGATTTTTTTTCCTAACCATAACTAACTAATGTTTTAGCCACTAAACGTAGATGTTTTTAGCTACCAATCACTGTGTTTCTAGCAGGGATAGCACCATGAAAAGCTGTTGTTTTTTACCAAGACTGTTGTGTTTCCAGCCGGAGAGGTGCTATGAAAAGCAGTTGTTATTTTCCAAGACATCACTGCATTTCCAGCCGGTATGGTGCCACCAAATGTGGATATTTTAAGCCAGAACATGATCTGTTCCTAACCATAACCAAGTAGTGTTTTAGAGACCTGTCACTGTGTTTCTACCAGGGATACTCCCATGAAAAGCAGTTGTTGTTTTACAGAGACATTGTTGCGTTTCCAGTTGAATAGTGTAATTAAAAGTGGGTGTTTCAAGCACTAACATGATATTTTCCTAACTATCCCCAAGTAGATTTTAAGCTACCAATCACAGGTGTTTGTGTGGCCACCCATCAGTGTGTTTCCACCGGGGATAGTGCCACGAAAAGCAATTGTTTTTTACTAAGACATCACTGTGTTTCCAGCCAGGATGGTGCCATCAAATGCACATACGTTAAGCCAAAACATGATCTTGACAAAGTGTATTTTGTGCCTAAACCTAACCACACATTAACCACAGTGTTGTTGAAACGTAAAGAAACAAAGTCTTAACATATCCACTACATAGTGACGCACAAATGTAACATATCTGTGGTTTGCGGAAATATACAATGCCAACATTTATCCTGGTGATTGGGTTGGATTAGAATTTTGGAAATATGTCTGTGATATGTGACTACAGCTTCTAAGGTTCAGGTGATATCTTGAAGTTGTAAAGCAGTGTCATGTGTACAAGTTCGGTGTTGGCCTTGTGTTTCATTTTACATGGATTCAGTATGAATATTTCACGTTTGTAGTTTAAAGTTGTAGGATGCTGCACTTTGACCTTTGAGCTACTGCAACAGAGCCAATGAATGTTGGTCGGGTTTATTATGTACCTGTATTTGTTTATCAGTGGCACCAAACTTCACAGAATAACATAGATGACAACGTGAAGTCGATATCAATCTTTCCTGTGAGTTGGCCCCAGCAGTGGTTGTCGCAGGTACACAGTGTACGCAGCTCATGTCAAAAACACAACCCTAACAATTCTTTGTGAAGGCAGCAAGAGTATCAGCGTCACACTGTTCAAATAAAGAACTACTGACACTCCAACCCCAAATGTGCCAGCTGCTCACCGAGAAACTGTGGAACTGCACAAATACAAAGAGGCCACAGCTGGTAAAGTAGTGGGAGACACATGTGAGGAGAGGTTTCCATGGATACATGAAGAGGCTAACAAAAAGGATTTGCCTCAGGAATTCAGGTGTCGTGATGCTATTGGAGCGGCTCCTTACAACAGAGAATCTGCTGACATCAGAACAAAGCATGTGATAAATAAAAGAGTTTAATGCTTTGATTTGAAACTTTAATTAGATTCTCCTTCCAGTCAGTGAGTGCACAACTTTAATATTACACTTGTATGTATGTATGTATGTATGTATGTATGTATGTATGTAGGTAACCTGTTCTGTTGCAGTCAGTCATTTCTTTCTAAACACATTAAACATGTTTAAAAATAGTTGTGAAGTCACCAAACTGACTTTTCGTTGCTTATTAACAATGGCGATAAAGATCTTAACTGCCTTATATAATGTCTGTGTCCTGTCAAGAATCAGTCCAGGGAAAACTGCAATGCAGGGCAACAGGCAGGTCGAAGTTTTAACACAAACTGAGCTTTAATGCAGCTCATAAAAAGCATCCAGAACAAGCAGGGAACTGAAAGTCCAAATTAAAGTAGAGCAAAAACTAAACTGAAAAACAAATTGAAGCAGGGATGAACACCAAGAGCACGGGGACGAGCACAGGAATGAACGCAGATGAGCTGACAGAGAACAAAGGGAAACACACAGGTATATATACACAGAAAACTAATCACAAGAACGAGACAGCTGGAGGAGGTGGACACAGGTAACAGGAGGGAAATGGGGACTGGCTAACAACAAGGGTGTGGAGGGAAACACTAGGGTGGAGCAAACAAGACTAATACAGAACAGGTGTCAGGGAAGACTCTGGGAACAGGGAAGGACTAACGAGGCAGGTGTGACAGAAAACAGGCGAGAAAACACACAAGGACAGGAAGTAAAACCAGACACGACACATGAGGAGAGAATCTACAAAATAAAACAGGCAACAGATTAAACATGAATCAAGGAACACAAACAGAAAACACAGATCATGACACGTCCAGATCCAACTACGTTAGAGCGTTGGTGTTGTGTCATTTACCCACTGTGTGTTAGTGGCAAGTTTGCCATGTTCAGCAAAGTCTCTTTGCTCTTTCAGTTCAATAAAAACGTGAATAAGCACCTCTGCAACAATCATATGAACACGAGCAAAATATCCGTAACGAACGTAGCTTTGTAGTCTTTCCGTCCGAATCAGCTCCCTGGCCCGCGGGCAGTTACTGCTCACTGCTGTGTTTGCTTTGTGCTAACGTTAGCTGCTGAATGAAATGTCTGTCACTGTGCAGCGGTTTCCTCTTTTGCTCCCTTGTTCTTGGGTTCAGAGGCTGCTAGCTACTGGGTTAGCTGCTAACGACAGTCTGTTGCTGTGCGTCAGCTTGTTCTTCGAATATTTTAAGGTTTTCTTCTATTCAGACAGAACAGGATGTAAGGAGATGTGTTTTACCTGCTTGACAGTTTGTCAAGCGTCATATATCAGCTGGTAGGCCTGACAGACCAATCAGAGTCTGTCAGGCCAACCCCGCCTTCCGCATCATTGTTCGTTTTCTGGAGTAGGGAATCCCAGGGATATATGACACGTTAGCAGCACGTCGGATGGTGCTTCTGAGGAAGACTGGAGTCTCAGTCGAAATTGTTAAGCAGGTAAAACACATCTCCTTACATCCTGTTCTGTCTGAATATAAGAAAACCTTAAAATATTCTAAATAAGAAGACAGTATGAACCTTATCAATCGATTACATAGCTTGTTCTTCGGCTCAGGAGTCGTGTGTGCTTTGTGCTACAGAGTTAGCCTGACTTAGCTGTTAATTAGTGTGTGTCGCTTTGCATCAGTCTGAAGTTGTCAAGTACCGCTGCTTTGTCAGTGACTCTGGGGTCAAAAACCCGACACCAAAAACCACCTTTTGCAGTGGTATGATACGCCGCTGTACAGCGTCAGTTTGTAACACAATCAGACCAAACCTTTCGTGGTGTCATGATATGTCACCGGTCAGCCTAATGGCACCTGTTACAGCAGTATCACACAGGGACGGGCGGCTGTAGTGTATAATGAAAACAGCACCTGTTTCGGTGGTGTGATACACTGCTGGATGGTGTCAAGTTGAAACGCTGCCGGTAATGAATAATATAAAGAGCTTAAAAGTCCCCATAGGGTCTGTGGGAGGGGTGGTACACTCGTCCAACAAACCCTGGACTTTCACCCAGGACCCCGGCGTTCGCTTCCTGTCTGAATATCGAGCCAATCTATGATGTATTTCTTAAACCTAACAGCGCGCTTCTGTTGACGTCCTGCCATTGGTTGCGGCGTCTCGGACCTACAGACACAGGCACAGACACATCTAGTGCATGACAAGTAGATGTGAAAGGCCAGCGACGATATGTGATGACCTGGGATGAGAACGTTTTGGCTCAGCGCCTTCAGCAGACATGCCTCCAGCATCTCAGGGCAGAAATAATTTTTAATAACACATTTTTGTGTGGTGTGACAAACTCATTACACATATTCATTTTTTGCTTTAACAGGGTTCAACACTAAGGTTTTTTTTTCACTTGCCCGGTTGGGCAAGTTGGTCAGAGATCTACTTGCCCAAAGTCAGTTTTTACTTGCCCTATAAAAATTGTTTAATTTAAGCGGCTATCAAATAACAAAGACTGCAGTTATTTTTATGTTATGTAATCTTTATTCACACTGTATTTATTAATTAAAACAACATATGTCATGTATTGTAGCTTAATTCCTACACAAAAAGGGCTTAAAGTGAAAAATTTGTCAATCATTCTCCATCTATAATTTTGCGCCCTACTTGAGCCATGCCCACCTCTATTTATTTTTCACCCATCTCTCCAGTTCTGCTGTATTAACACTGGGTTTAATATACTTTGCTTCCATCTCTCTGCCCTGCTCTACTCTACTTCAACGCTACTTAGCTCTCTCTACTCTACCAGTAGACTACCACATCCACCTGTTGCACAAAACGCACACAGCAGTGTTTCCCCTAGGATGGAGTTGTAGCAGCGGAGGTGAAGCACACGCATGAAAAATAATTTTCACATGCGTGAAACTTTTTTGTATGCTTGCAAAGCACAGCCTGCTGGGATGTTTCTGTATATCTACTGGCACCAGAAGGGCTCTTTAGGACTAAGTACATACAGTACATGTGTGCACAGTAATGAGCAGGTGAAATGTCTGTCTAGCTTACATATGAGGTGTCTCAAGATTTAGGAACATACAATTGTATTGAATATAATGAAAGTAAAAAGTCACTTGATATGCTGCTGTTTTGTGCTATGACCTATTTAAGTGTTGGAAGTTGTTATTTACGTGACAACGCCTAAATGCAACACAAGCTCAGCATGAGCGCCGTGCTGAGCTGCTGTGCGAGCAGTGTGTTTGTCTGTGCGTAACAGCAGTCTGTTGGTTATTTACACACTGTCCATTTCAATAACTTTGTCAGCTGACAAACTGCACCGGGCTCGGGGTCAGGTTTGGTCAGGAAAATGTGGCCTGAGCCGCTCTAGCGTGATCACCTGTGTGTGTGGCGGAACTCCGCCGTGCGCGATACAGAGAGCAGAGAATTGTTAACACGTGACCATGTAGAGACAGACATGACACGATGGCATAACACCATAAATAGTATATTGTTATGTTATTATATGAAGCGTCCATCGTGCAAAATAATATCAATGGGCGCTGTGGGCAGGACATTGTTACACAGCTGTGCCTGTGACTTCAGGCAGAGAGACCGCTGCATCAGAGCAGAAGGAGCACGTTTTAAAATACATTTATTTTATCAATTAGTCATTAACTTTTACTATTTTTAGCAACACGCCCGATCGGGCAAGTGAGGTTGTTAGTTTACATGCCCAACCGTGAGTTTTACTTACCCCGGGCAATCGGGCAATCCTTATTGTTGAGCCCTGCTTTAACCTGGTTTTACTGTACTATAATGAAATTAAAGAAACCATTTTAAAGAGGGCTCCGGTTGATTTGAACGCTCTGACAATACAAACTCAGCACCTCCTCGTACTTTCTTTGACTGACAGACGCCGTGAGTGAGTGTGTTTGTGTCTGTGTGCGTATGTGGTGCTGAGGATTGACGTTGTGTGTCCTGATTGATGCTCCATTGACAGTGCTCATGGGGGCTCTCTGGCTGATTGGACGCAAACACACACAGACGCTCACAGCGGTGTCCATGGGGGTTCTCTGGATGATTAGAGACAAAGACAACCTCCGCTGATTGCACCTTTCTTCATGATTACCCCCCCCACACACACACACACACACACACACAGTACACACACACACACACAGTACACACAAAAACAGGTCAACGTTATAGCTAAAGTATGCGTTGATCAAAGTTGAACTCTTCTGTTTCGGGGCGGCTGTGGTTTGTCCCGGTGTTGTGTTGAGTCTTTTTATTGTATCTGGTGTTGCTGGCGTTCGGTGCAGCCTTGAAGGTTGACAGGAAGTTGGCACAGGTTTTGTTTTCAGCTCCGTGATGTGGTGTTGTGTAGCTGACATGTTTATGGCTTTGTTGTGCACGTTTTTGTCTCTCTGGTCAGTGTGTATAGTTTGTTAGCGTGCACTCAATATGTGTTTAAAAACGAGCTACAGGTTTTTGGATGCACGCCCGACCATGTCACAGGACATTAGCTACATGGAAATTACATTTTACAGGTACATGATATCAGCTCACACACACACCAGTGCTGTGCGTACACTTCTGCAAACACACGTCCACACTCACACACACAATATCCCAGAGACACATGCCTTGTCCTGGCTAGTAAAGAGTTGCCAGGTTATGAGGCCCAATAAACATGTCAGGCTCACCAGATGGTCAAATAAAACAGGTTTACAGCTGCTTTGTTAGTGTGTGTTGACGTGTTTACCTCGACGGGACTTTGTAGTGCTGTATTTATCAGAGGCTGTTTCACAAACCCAAAGTTTTCTTCAGGTGTCTGTTGTGCATGCAGCCGTGAAGATGTATGATGTCTGACCTCCAGTTACTTAAAAGTAACATGTGTGTGTGCGTGTGTGTATGTGTGTGTGCAGCTGCTTCCTTCCGACTTTGCAGAGTTTCTAAACACTGCTGAAGCTGCTGATCAGTGAGTGGGTCCCTGTATTGCTTGTGTTCTGTATGCACACACGAGCCCAGGTGATGTCACGTCTAGCAGCAGAGTGCAATAACTGCTGTTGGAAAGTGGCTCTAAAAGGCGTCAATGTGTGCCCAAAAATCCACAGAAAGAAAATTAGGAGGGAGAGGACATCAAGGTGGAAGTAAACAAGTAGAAGTGTTCAAGTTTCAAGATATTTAGATTTGGCTTTTTAAATGTTTCAATATTAATAAGTTACTGATTACACTTCTTTTGTTACTTTGACCAAGCTCAGAAGAACTCATGTTGATGTTAAATGGATGAGACCAGTGCTTAATTTGTAAAATTAGAAGCAGGGGAACAGTTTGGGCCTCTGAGAGAGCAGTGTTCCCCCACTCCCAAAACTTTTTTAAGCGGCACCCGAGCCGCCTCACTGCGCGACTCCAAATGGAATGGTTGTGACATCTAGTGTTGTCACGGTACCAAAATTGGGACCCACGGTATGATACCAGTGAAAGTATCACGGTTCTGAGTAGTATCATGATACCACAGCAAAAATGAGGCAGATGTGCCTTTTGTCATTTATAAAAAGATAAATCACTTTTCTATAATACATCAATGATATTTCAATGGAATAAATTACTTACTGACTTATTCATACTTCAAAAACAGCATCAATAAGTGATTAACATAGGGGGGATCAAAATAAAATAAAATAAATAAAATAAGAATCAACTAGCCACCCTCCTCCCCTGACAAGTAAAGAACAGTCCCTTCATAAGTAAAGAACAGTCCCTTCATAAGTAAAGAACAGTCCCTTCACAACTAAAGAACAGTCCCCTCATAAGTAAAGAACAGTCCCTTCATAAGTAAAGAACAGTCCCTTCACAAGTAAAGAACAGTCCCCTCATAAGTAAAGAACAGTCCCTTCATAAGTAAAGAACAGTCCCTTCACAAGTAAAGAACAGTCCCCTCATAAGTAAAGAACAGTCCCTTCATAAGTAAAGAACAGTCCCCTCATAAGTAAAGAACAGTCCCTTCACAAGTAAAGAACAGCCCCTTCACAAGTAAAGAACAGTCCCCTCATAAGTAAAGAACAGTCCCTTCACAAGTAAAGAACAGTCCCTTCACAACTAAAGAACAGTCCCCTCATAAGTAAAGAACAGTCCCTTCACAAGTAAAGAACAGTCCCTTCATAAGTAAAGAACAGTCCCTTCACAAGTAAAGAACAGTCCCTTCATAAGTAAAGAACAGTCCCCTCATAAGTAAAGAACAGTCCCCTCATAAGTAAAGAACAGTCCCTCCATAAGTAAAGAACAGTCCTCTCATAAGTAAAGAACAGTCCCTCCATAAGTAAAGAACAGTCCCCTCATAAGTAAAGAACAGTCCCCTCATAAGTAAAGAACAGTCCCTTCACAAGTAAAGAACAGCCCCTTCATAAGTAAAGAACAGTCCCCTCATAAGTAAAGAACAGTCCCCTCATAAGTAAAGAACAGTCCCTTCACAAGTAAAGAACAGCCCCTTCATAAGTAAAGAACAGTCCCCTCATAAGTAAAGAACAGTCCCTTCACAAGTAAAGAACAGCCCCTTCATAAGTAAAGAACAGTCCCCTCATAAGTAAAGAACAGTCCCTTCATAAGTAAAGAACAGTCCCTTCATAAGTAAAGAACAGTCCCCTCATAAGTAAAGAACAGCCCCTTCACAAGTAAAGAACAGCCCCTTCATAAGTAAAGAACAGTCCCCTCATAAGTAAAGAACAGTCCCTTCATAAGTAAAGAACAGCCCCTTCATAAGTAAAGAACAGTCCCCTCATAAGTAAAGAACAGTCCCTTCACAAGTAAAGAACAGCCCCTTCATAAGTAAAGAACAGTCCCCTCATAAGTAAAGAACAGTCCCTTCATAAGTAAAGAACAGTCCCTTCATAAGTAAAGAACAGTCCCTTCATAAGTAAAGAACAGTCCCCTCATAAGTAAAGAACAGTCCCTTCACAAGTAAAGAACAGCCCCTTCATAAGTAAAGAACAGTCCCCTCATAAGTAAAGAACAGTCCCTTCATAAGTAAAGAACAGTCCCTTCATAAGTAAAGAACAGCCCCTTCATAAGTAAAGAACAGTCCCCTCATAAGTAAAGAACAGTCCCTTCACAAGTAAAGAACAGCCCCTTCATAAGTAAAGAACAGTCCCCTCATAAGTAAAGAACAGTCCCCTCATAAGTAAAGAACAGTCCCTTCACAAGTAAAGAACAGCCCCTTCATAAGTAAAGAACAGTCCCTTCACAAGTAAAGAACAGCCCCTTCATAAGTAAAGAACAGTCCCCTCATAAGTAAAGAACAGTCCCCTCATAAGTAAAGAACAGTCCCCTCATAAGTAAAGAACAGTCCCTTCACAAGTAAAGAACAGTCCCTCCATAAGTAAAGAACAGTCCCCTCATAAGTAAAGAACAGTCCCCTCATAAGTAAAGAACAGTCCCTTCACAAGTAAAGAACAGTCCCCTCATAAGTAAAGAACAGTCCCTTCACAAGTAAAGAACAGCCCCTTCATAAGTAAAGAACAGTCCCTTCACGAGTAAAGAACAGTCCCTTCATAAGTAAAGAACAGTCCCTTCATAAGTAAAGAACAGTCCCTTCACGAGTAAAGAACAGTCCCTTCACGAGTAAAGAACAGTCCCTTCACAAGTAAAGAACAGTCCCTTCATAAGTAAAGAACAGTCCCTTCATAAGTAAAGAACAGTCCCTTCACAAGTAAAGAACAGTCCCTTCACAAGTAAAGAACAGTCCCTTCATAAGTAAAGAACAGTCCCTTCACAAGTACAGAACAGTCCCCTCATAAGTAAAGAACAGTCCCTTCACAAGTACAGAACAGTCCCCTCATAAGTAAAGAACAGTCCCTTCACAAGTAAAGAACAGTCCCTTCATAAGTAAAGAACAGTCCCTTCACAAGTAAAGAACAGTCCCCTCATAAGTAAAGAACAGTCCTTCATAAGTAAAGAACAGTCCTCATAAGTAAAGAACAGTCCCTTCACAAGTAAAGAACAGTCCCCTCATAAGTAAAGAACAGTCCCTTCACAAGTAAAGAACAGTCCCTTCATAAGTAAAGAACAGTCCCTTCACAAGTAAAGAACAGTCCCTTCATAAGTAAAGAACAGTCCCCTCATAAGTAAAGAACAGTCCCTTCATAAGTAAAGAACAGTCCCTTCACAAGTAAAGAACAGTCCCCTCATAAGTAAAGAACAGTCCCTTCACAAGTAAAGAACAGTCCCTTCATAAGTAAAGAACAGTCCCTTCATAAGTAAAGAACAGTCCCTTCACAAGTAAAGAACAGTCCCTTCATAAGTAAAGAACAGTCCCTAAAGTGCGCTGAGGTTTGTGGATCGTTACCTGCCACAAAGAGAGAAATGTGAACGGCTCATTTCTCCTCTGGCACATCACATACCTGTGTGCCGCCACGGCTCAGCTGTTCAGGTACTTCTGGGCAGTCATGACACCAAGAAGAGGAAATTATTGGACCTGGAGCCGGGCTTCTCGGTTGCCGGTAAACCGCATTATCTTGGGGTGGCCATAGCGGTCCGCTGTATTCCTGTCTGTGACCCCTGTTCAATCCACAACCAGCAGGATTCACCTTTCGTTTCTGCTGCTGGCTGAAATCTGTACTCGCACAGTGTGCTGAATGATTTATTTTACTCGCACATAGAGCTCTGTGGAAAACAAATCATTGCCGACAAGTAAAAAGAAATAAATAATAACTTTCACTGCTCAAAGATACTCACATGTCTGGAAAACAAACCACTACAGCAGCATGTTGAGTGCCAGGTGGCCAGCGCGCACCGTTATTGGACGGCGCATGGACACTCACCATCTTGCGATTGGACTTTGAACTATCATATGTAGCCTACTGTGGAGTTTTAGTACTGCGGTCTACCATTACCAGTATACCCTGCAACCCTAGTGACATCAGCCAATACTGTATGTAGTTTTTAGATGCAAAAAGTTCTAGAGCCATGCAAATTAGTTCCGGAACACATACCAGGGCCTTTTCTGAAAAGATCCTGGTATGTGTTCCAGTACGTTCCGGCTCAAATTAAGCACTGGATGAGACTCATGTTGTGTCACAGAAGCTCCAGTTTATTAAAGGACATTTCAAATCCAGTGCTGCAGGTCTGACACATTCATGCATTCACACACACTGTGGATAAAAATAATAATAATAAAAAAAACATGATAAAGAACCATCAAATATCCTGGACCGTTTAAACAAATGAATCTCCGTGGACATAGGTAGGGTCAGGCAGAGGATCAAAGTCTGATTGTTATGAGATATGGATAAATATTTGTGGGCCTATGATATGAAACACAATAAACAAATGTTGAGGATAGCACAACAAACATAACGGCGTGCGACTGATTTGCTATGATGAGCGCAAATTAAAACACCAGAGGTGGAAGACCACCTGCCGGTCAGCTACAGTGGCACCTGGTGTTGCTCTGCAGCTGTAGGAGATGTGATACATTGCAGCGAAACTAGACAGTCATTGAATAAATGCTCGGTTTTGTCCCGCCCATCAGACGCTCAGCGTCTCTGGGGGTCTATGGGGCAGGGGGCTGGCCTCGGCTGGCCTGGACGCTGGGCTTCTGCATGATGATTGGATGATCTGTCTAAGGCTGAATCCCTTTTTGATTGACAGCAAAATGAGCGAATCAGCGATCTTGAAATTTAAACCACCACCGGAGCATTTTTCAAGTTTCATTCCGTTGTTCCGAGTTGATCTGGAGACTTTTCCAATCCTCTTAGTGACTTTTTCTTCGTTAAAAACGACTAGCGACCACAGGCGGTCACACTAGCCTCGCACAGCAGCCCCAGAGGGTAGAATTTACATATAAATAAACGGACTCATTTTATGATGTAGGCCGAAAATGAGCTTCCCCTCCTTGAAAGACCAGCAGGGATGTGTTTCCACTGATGGAAACACATCCAATATAGTAACATCACCCAGATGTGCCGATCACCAGGATGAGGAAAAATTAACCTGAGGTCACCTCCTTATCCCTGCTGCTTTCAGGCAGCCTTAGTTCCCAATCAATTTTTTTTAATTGAACGCCACTAGTAAAAAAAAAAAAAAGCTTCCTTCGCCTTTTTATTGTTGCCACTTCCTCACCCTAACCTTCATCAGCCTACTGTTTATTTACTGTGTTTATCCCGCAGTAATCAGTGTGTAGCTGCTGCCATGTTGAGGCAGAGGGTGCTGTCTGTAGCTCTGGTTGAGGGTGAGAGGCTGTCAGCAGATAAACAGAGATCTGTGTGGGTACATGAGACCCTAAAAAAGAGGCTGGATCATGGGGAGTACCACCAGTTGGTCCAGGAGCTTCTCCTCCATCATGGACGTTTACAGGCATATTTTAGGATGACTCAGGGGCAGTTTGACAACCTGCTGTCTATCATCAGGCCGTATAGCTCTGGGTATCCAGCAACCACTACCACCAGTTTCTCCTCCATTGTTTACCAACTGTAAACTTGTCGTGACCACCACAGAAGGCCCGCCTCTCAAATCATCTGATTGGACAATGGAAAAAAAGCAGATATGACGTGAGGTGCCTTTTCGCTCCGAGATTAAGTTTTTTCAACTCGAGGAGTTGAGAGCACTCCGGTGAAAACTCCAGGCACCTAGAGCGCAGAAACATGAGGTGCGTCGCTACGCAAAAACAGCGAGCAAAACACTTCATTCACATTAAAAACTGCTGCTAAAACGCTTTCTGTGTGATCGGGGTCTAAGGCTCCTTATATCAAATTCACAAGTAATAGAGAACCAGTAAAAGAGAGACAAGACAATGTGGCTTGAGAAAGCTGACTGATGTTTCTTTTACTTAATCATTGAGATTAAAATCCCTTTTTTAAAAAGAGATCGGGCCAAAAAGAGCGGTGCTGCTTTAGTGGCTGTATTTTTCCTGTAAGTGCTTCCTCCTCCAAGTCTCCTCCAATTGGACACTAAGAGTCGGGAGCTGTGGGCGTTCATTAACTATGCTAAAACAACTCTGAAATGAGTCTGTCACAGGGGCAGAGGGAGAGAGGAGAAAGTTGTGATGGAGTGATACAGAGGAGGAGAGGGGGCAGAATAATAATGGTGTGATAAAATGAAGGTAGATGGGAAGAGATGGAGGGAAGGAAGAAAACGGCGGCTGGGTGGGAGAGAGGATGGCGATGGTGTGATAGAGGGAGAGAATTAACTCAGTCTATGGAAAGCTGATTTCCCTCCAATCTATCTTGCTGCCTAATTCCCTGACTAATAAAGATATGAGTCTGACTCCACCAGGGAGGAGACGGGAAGGAGAGAGTGAGAGCTGAGGAGGTGGGGATCAAGAGGGGAAGGGAGTAAGAGAAGGAATGGAAGGAGGGGACTCGAGGAGAAGAGGCGATAATTGGAAGCCAGTGTTGGCGCTTTGACAAATCCAGCTTCTCTAATTACACACACCTGCGGGAGGAGGAGGAGGAGGGAGGGACGATAAAAAAAGAACGGAGCCCGAGGAGGATGACAAAGGAGGAGGAGGACGGCGAGGAGGAAGCAGAGGGAATGAAATGATGAACATGAAGATGACGAGGGGATGAAGTGGTAATAAACAGCTTTCACTCGCTAACAAATGAGTCACAGGCAGCAATGAGATTAAATCTACCTGATGGACTGAGCACATCAGCTGCAGCACAAACTGTCCCATTGATTTTGTCCTAATCAATATCCCTGAAAGACAAGGGATGAGCGAGAGCAGCCCGCGTTCTGTTCCCCTTACGCAAAACAAGCCCTTAATTCACCTAAAGTAATACATTTGTAATTCATTTAAGTGATAAACGTTTCATTTTGGTTCATTTAGCTGCTCTGACAGAGCTGACAGGCTCCCATTAAGCGGTATCATCCTAATTAGAATTTGGTCTAATTTTACTGTGGTGTTTTGGGTGAACGAGGCTCATCCAAACAGCCTGGATGAACGTCGACAGGGGGAGAAATGGCATTGATTAAAGACAATGGGTGCTAAAATGTGGTGGAAATGATCTGTTCAGCAGACTTTGATTAAATATGAATACTCGAGCACAGACTTGGAAAGCATATAAAGTCCTTTCCTGTCATTTGGCTGGTTGCGATACAAATGACACCCGACCAGCAGAAATGTGCTCGAACTTCTCATCCAGAACTGATCTCCATTAATAGTTGTTGTGTAATTAAGATGGCTGCCGCAAAACTTTTGATTATGTGAAATGATCATGGAAAATTGTTTTGTTCCGTAACCCATCAAAATGTGTTGCTCATTGGGAGAGTGGAGAAAAAAAGGTTTATGGATGCTGCAGCTGATATTCAGGACAAACTCACCAAAACACTGAGTTAATGCAAATGAAAAAAGACTTAGAGACACATTACAAGTTTATTTATTCATTGATTTTAAAAGTTTATCTGGATTTCGAGCACAGATGCAACTGAGAAGGAAAAAAAAGTTTCCAGATGTGTGCAACATGTGGAATGGCTCTAAATTATCTTAATGATTATTTTGTTTATGGCCTGAGGTTGGTGTTTGTGACTCAATCTTTGTTGTTGTCCACAACTAGAAATCTAGACACCTTTTTCCAGTGAGCTTTGGTGTGCAGAGACGCCATCATCTGTATTTGTATCTGCTCCACCAACAACATCTGTCTCTGTATCTGTATATGAATAGACAACCTGGTCTCACTCTGAAGTCTTGGAATACTGGCGCTTGGTCAGCAACTTCCCGTGTCTGCCACCAACAAGAAATACTGTCCTTTCCAACAACCACCGACTTTCATCCCGGGAGCCCGGTATTTGTTTCCCATAAAGCCAAACCTTGCTCTTTTTCCCAAAACAAACCTACCTGACTTTGTTATTGAAGGAAAAAACGTCTATTTGCAGTGTTGTACCGACCCTTTAGTCTCTATATACAGACTCTACATTCAGTGAATGTAGAGTCTGTAGGCAAACCCCGGAGATCTTGCCTCTGGAAGAAGAGCGGAAGAGCCCTGGTTTCCGGTTGTAGGCTGTTTGTAGTCCGCGTGATATTGACCAATCACGTTTGAGCCGGCTGCAGTTGTTGCCAGGTTAAACGCTCCGTGCGGTGAACTAACGAGGCGGAACATAATTGGCGTCACTGCAAACTCTGAATCCACCGCAATGGTTCAGCATATTTACTTATATATAAACGGAAGTCGGAAATGGAAATTCGCCTCCTCCGCCCAAATCAAATCGGAATGCCAAAAAAATCAGGGGTCTGCCCCCAGAGGCTGTATCGCCATCTGCCGGAAGTCAGACGCCGAATACAGCCGATGGGTTTCAAGAATGCCAACCCTTTAACTCATTATTCCCGGCAGCAGCAGGCAGCTATTAGCAAAAAAAAAGTCTCTTTAGAAGCACTTCAAGGAGTTGGTGGAGAACAAACCAGAGCTAAAAGCAGAGTTAAAGGTCCAGTGTGTAGGATGTAGGGGGACATATTGGAAGAAATGGAATATACTGCCCGAATGCATGCTGGAGGTCACGGTGTAATGTTGGCTTCATCATACCATGACCTCCAGCATGCACTGGGGCGGTTTGCAACCAAGTGTGAAGCAGTCAGGATGAGAGTCAGCACCTCCAAATCTGAGGCCATGGTTCTCTACCGGAAACTGGTGGATTGCCCCCTCTGGGGTGGGAGAGTTACTGCCTCAAGCGAGGGAGTTCAAGTATCTCAGGGTCTTGTTCACAAGTGAGGGTAGAATGGAACGAGAGATGGATCGGCGGTTTGGTGCGGCTTCTGCAGTGATGCAGGCGCTGAGCCGGAAGGTGAAGATTTACTGGTCCATCTACGTCCCAACCCTCACCTACGGCCACTGTAGTTAGCAGCTCCTCTGCAACAAGAGTGTCAAAAAACACACTTTTTTAACATGCAACTTCTCCTTTCAGTGTTCTCACTGGTTTAATTTACCAGGTCCATTTGTTCTGGAGAGGACGAGACCTCTGCAGATAATTTGGCTCACGGTAAAAACCTCTTGAACTTCTACATCTCAAGTTACCAGAGAAAAACTGTGAGCACAGATTAGCAGGTGTTTCAACAGGTTCAGCCTCCTCTTTAGGCTGTCTGTGTGTGTGTGTGTGTGTGTGTGTGTGTGTGTGTGTGTGTGTGTGTGTGTGTGTGAGAGAGAGACTGTGTTTGACTGACATCTCCAACATTCTGGAAGTTTTGCTGCTCCTATTAAAACTGTTTATCATTTTTTATTAGGTCACAGTTCATTTTAATTAGTTCACGCTAATCTCACCTAATTGCGAGCGTTGCTCTTCCCACCTTCACCCTCAGGAGAGGTCTAATCAAGCACAAGTGGAAACATGTGCACGTCGGGACTCTGAATGACTGATGCCATGCAGTTAAAGAGCACACGGAAACATTTCAGTTTATTTATTCCTCATTTTATCTGTTTATCTTTTGTTTACAAAAACCCAACACACAACATAGGTCAGCACCAAAACACTGCCTCACCACCACCACCGCAGTCACAGTACACAGGCTTCAATGTGCACACACGTGCGCTCACACACTCACCTATTGAGTTATTGAGCACTAGCGAAAACACTGACACGGGCGGCGCCTTATTAACGCTGAGTCAGCAGATTCAGTTTTTGTCTGTTGTTGACCCCGACAAACGGAAGGAGATCAATGTTTGCTGCTTGTACACAGCCATGATCAAAGCTGGTTAATAAGGGCATTGTTCAATCCATCACAGACAGGCTCTGTTATACTGTACGCTCTGATTAGATGCTGCTGAAATCCTTCGGGTGGAAGATGTAGGTGTAGGAATTCACTGTAAACAGTTAAACTAATCTACGTTCGTGTGTAAATTGGGAATAAAAATGTGAAGACCAATAAAAACACATCTTAATGCATCATCCAAAAAGGTCACTTCAACACTTTATGTTTTGCATTCTGGTAAATTTGTCTGTATGTATTTATGAAAAGGAAAACACAAAATGCAGGTGGCAGGTAATACAATAAGGTAATAATAATAAGGGTGGATTGTCCACTCCAGGTCAGTGAGGTCCTGCCTCAGGTGGAGGAGTTTAAGTATCTTGGGATCTTGTTCACAAGTGAGGGTAGGATGGAGCGGGAGATTAGGCCCGTTTCCATTGAAGAAGTTCCTGGTACTATTTGTAGGGCAGGAACTACTACAGGATGGGCGGCACGGTGGTGTGGTGGTTAGCACTCTCGCCTCACAGCAAGAGGGTTGCCGGAGTTTCTCTGTGCGGAGTTTGCATGTTCTCCCCGTGTCAGCGTGGGTTCTCTCCGGGCACTCCGGCTTCCTCCCACAGTCCAAAGACATGCAGGTTAATTGGTGACTCTAAATTGTCCGTAGGTGTGAATGTGAGTGTGAATGGTTGTCTGTCTCTATGTGTCAGCCCTGCGATAGTCTGGCGACCTGTCCAGGGTGAACCCTGCCTTTCACCCAATGTCAGCTGGGATAGGCTCCAGCCCCCCCGCGACCCTCAAGAGGATGAAGCGGTTAGAAGATGAATGAATGAATGAACTACTACAGGAACGTCCTCTCGCTCGGCCCTCTCAACCGCCGTGTCTCCACTGAGAGAGCGGAGTAGGAGCAAGGTTCCTATAAAGTGCCCGGGCTCTGGATGTGACGTAATCATTGCATGACCAATTTGACCGGGGTGATGTAGTGGCGTAGGGACGCTGTTAGCTGTTAGTGGTGTCTGTAATAACTCACTAAATGGTCCGTGAAAAAAATATTTTTTCCAACATGATTGAGCTAACTGGAGTAGTTTCATGTCGTATCCGACAACGGGAGGCTTTTAACAGATGACGTCCTGATGTTAGCTTTGCTGCTGCTGTTAGCTGTCCCTGTCAGCTGATGCTTTCTAGACATCATGATTTCCCAAAACTGAATAAATACCACACATAACAACACAAAACTGCTTTGCTAGCTCAGTCATGTCGTAACTAAGATATCTGCTGGAAAAAATATGTTTTTCACAGTCCATTTAGTGAGTTTTTTTTACATGGTGGCAGAAGCTGTATGACCAAACTAACCCTCATCTGCTGAGTTTTAAAAATGCCAGCTATTTTGTTGCTTTCTGTTGACCTCACATCCCTCCTTGAGTATATCCAATCAGCACCAAGTAATCCCCAAGCCCCAGCCAGGAGTTTTTTGGGGCCGTTCTGAGTACCTACTCCGAGGCAGGGACTTGTTTAGCCCCTGTAAAAGTTCCAGAACTCTGTCCTTCGGGGGTGGTTCCTGCGGTGGAGACACGCACCAACGGCCCCAGCCCGTATAAATTTACCCCGAAGTTCCCGCGGTGGAAACGGGCCTATTGACAGGCAGCAGTGATGCAGGCGCTTAACCGGTCCGTTGTGGTGAAGAGGGAGCTTAGCCAAAAAGCGAGGCTCTTGATTTACCGGTCGATCTACGTCCCAACCCTCACCTATGGTCACGAGCTCTGGGTAGTGACTGAAAGAACGAGATCGCGAGTACAAGCAGCCGAAATGAGTTTCCTCCGCAGGGTGGCTGGGCTCAGCCTTAGAGATAGGGTGAGGAGCTCAGACATCCGGGAGGGACTCGGAGTAGAGCCGCTGCTCCTCCACATTGAGAGGAGCCAGTTGAGGTGGTTCGGGCATCTGGTAAGGATGCCTTCTGGGCATGTCCAACTGGGAGGAGACTTCAGGGCCGCCCCAGGACACGCTGGAGGGATTACATCACTCGACTGGCCTGGGAACGCCTCGGGGTTCCCTCGGAAGAGCTGACGGAAGTGGCTGGGGAGAGGACTGTCTGGGCTTCTTTGCTGAGGCTGCTGCCCCCGCGACCCGGACCCGGATAAGCGGAGGACGACGAGTTTTTTTGCTTTGGTGGCACGATGGCTTTTTTCATTGGTGTCTTGACGCTGGAGGTCACTGCCCAAGTGCTGCTAATCAACGACTGTTTGCCTTTTGCGTTACACAAAGTCATTTGATTCTTTGTCAACATAGAGCAAAGGAAACACTTCGCACATCTATTAAAAAAGACAGGTGCGTTGGAGAGAGAAGACCTTTGTTTTTTTTTGCTGTCTCTGTTTATTGTGTGTTTCATTGACCCAATGATGATTATGTCCCTCTGTTTGCACGTGGGAATGGGATTGGTTGTGAAGAAACGACCACTCCCTATTTCAGGTGGCTTCTCATGACCAGAAAATTGTTTGCCTGATAAAGGTCTTGTACGGAAACATCATAAATAAATTATTTATTGCAAGTTAGACAGTGTGCGGGAGTCCTTTTGCATTCTTTGTCTACATAAAATAACTACTGACAAGTGGAGCTGTAAATAAATCAGATTAACACGGAGCTTTCCAAACCTCAGTTTGTCTGATACAACACAGATGCCTGAATGATACAGCATGTATCACAGAGCCTTATAAAAAGGTGAGAGAGAGTATTACTTCTCTGTGTTCTCTTTCCATCTATACATTTCCTCACCACCTCCACTCTCATCTCCATCTACCTTGATTCTCCATTTCCTCCTGTCATCATGGTGTTCTTTCGTCCAGCACATGTGGAGGAACTGATGGACGGAGAGACCATTACAAGAAGCAAAATGTGGCACTTTTCCTTCTCATCTCCTCCTCACTCTCTCCCTCCTTCAAAGTCCTTTCTCTGCACCCAGTCTCTCTCCTGCTCTTCCCCATCACTTCTCTCCCACTTTCACCTCGTCTTCCCCCCTTTTCTCTTTCATCGCTGTACTGTAGAGGGAAGGAGGGATGTTTGGAGAGATGATTAGAAAGAAAAAAGAGGAAAGTTTTAGGTCTGGTAGCAAAGTTCACCTCTGTTTCTCCCTCCCAGCAGCAAGGGCTAATGGATTAGTTCAATGTGCTGATTTCTGCAGAAAACTGCCAGAAACTCTGTGTGTGTGTGTGTTTTGGTGTGTGTGTAGTGGAAAGTGCGGAGACGTCCCCCACCATTTCTTTCTTACGCGAGTACATCACTTGTTGGAGCCTTTTGGCTTTTTATCTAGAGTGTATGAATGTGTGTGTTTGGGATTCAGCGTCGGTTCTGATGTGTGTTTAAGTGACAGAGATCTCGATATAGCGCCATGAGAGAGCCAACACTTTCCTACTTTGTTCCATTATGGCAGAAACACACACACACACACAGCCGTTTAATAATAAATATCCCAGTTACCGCCACCTGCCTCATTCTTTCACATCGGGAAGCGACAAATGACAAACAGGGATGAAAGGGTCAGAGAGGGAAGAGACGCTGCTGTGCCACTCTGAGAAAACTGCTGACACTTCAGACTGGCAGGCGGACAAGAACAGGCTTTTATGATCCTTTTTGTGTCCCGACTTAAAAGCAGGTTTCCTTCTGTGTCTCCTCCGTATCACTCCGTTTCCTTTAAAATACGTAACCAGATGGTAGAGTGGACTCAGGTGCTGCTGTTTGACCCATTACTTTCACTTTCCACACACAACAATATGATGTTTAGTTCAGTGAGTTTTTGGCTCAAAGTTCACAGCAACACCGTCAAGTCATCAGAATGAGACCGAGGATCTGCATATGAACAGAAATACATGAAATAATTGATTATAAATGGAAAGTTTCATTAGACAAGCTTCTACCGAAACAGACGTGCAGCAATTTCACTTGTTCCAGTGCAATTTAAAGATTTTTTTAAAAGAAAAAATTAACAATATCTTAAATAGGTAGGTGTATAATTCTGAAATGATATCAGCATCATGAAAAGGAAACAGGTGAAATAACCTCGAACCACAGCAAGGTAAAAACAAAACTTAAGGGACCTCTGACTCGATCTTAACTGAGCGTTATACGACCAGGAGAACCCCCTGGACACACTTTTGATTTCACACTTTAGATTTGACTGAACAAAATTTCGTTGCAGTTTCTTCCTTCAGTCGTGTTTGAGGATCGAATTTAATTTGTAGTTTGTGCTTTCTGTGATTGTGTTCCTCCAGAAGTTTCATCTTTTCCTCCTCTGACCACTAAGGTTTCCTTGTCTTCTTTTCTTCTGACATTTTTTCACTGTCTAACTAGAGGACAACTTTGTGAGACGACAACAGGCGTCACAAGCGTGAGTCCAAGCAAACAAACAAACAATTTGTGTGGAGACTTTTGCTGTTGTAAAATCTCTTACCGCAGTGAATGAATTAAAACATATTTGGTAGTCTGTGCAGCTGTGTGAGTCCCTCAGCTAAGGAGAACTCACAGTAAGTGTCATACTTAAGGAGAAAACTCCAAAATAAGCGCTTTTCAACACAGAGTTACAAAGTACTTCACATGACAACAATTAAAACAAACACATGAAAACAACAACTTTTAAAAGCTGATAAAAACACTTTGGTCTATAAAAACTGAGGAAATAAAAGACAAAAGACCTCAAAGTACGTCCTGGTGTGTACGGCACTAAGAGGTCAGAGGTACAGCTGAGAGAGAGACCATGAAGAGCCTTTAAAGTGATCAGTAAATCTTATAATATATCTAAAACATACTGGGAGCCAGTGTAAAGAGACTGAAACTGGAGTGATGTCTCTTGGGTCTAGTTAAAAGCCTGACAGCTGAATTCTGCAAAGTCTGAAGTAGGGCTGCAACGATTAGTCGACTAATCGACTATTAAAATAATCGGTGACTATTTATTATTATTCATAGAAAAGTACTATAAAGTACCTTAAAATACTCTTATTGCAGCTTGTTATGTTCAAATATTGGCAGTTTTACACACTCTCCCATGACGGTGAACTAAAACCCTTTGGTGTGAGTACGAACCAAGACATTAGATGACATCATTTTGGGGTTTGGGAGAGACAGGCCGACATTTTTCAACATTTTAACACATTTTTCTATAAAATGATTAGTCGACTAATCGAAGAAATAATTGACAGATTAGTCGACATTGAAAATAATTGTTAGTTGCAGCCCTAGTCTAAAGTCAATTAATGGATTTTATATTCAGTTAAAGCCGCTACAAGGAACTTTTAACTGGATATGCAAAAGTCTGTGGTTTCTGCTGATGTCTGTGCGTGACCTACAACAGCAAATGAGACCATCGGTCGCTTCCCAGGTCGCTTCCAGAACGAAGCAATTGACGGCACTCAGACGGCACACGTCATCTTACCTAGCTGCTTACGTTTATAGTGACTCTTATAAATAGTCGCTATTCCTCCTCCTCTTCGACCCGACGTCCGCGGGGAGTTAAAATAGCAGCAATCATCAGGTAAAAGTTCTGTGAAAGCACTGGACTCACCAACAGTCAGCCACGTCTCAGTCACACAGAGAAAATCCAATCCTCGGGAAGTCAGGAAATCCTTCAGGATAAACCTTTTGTTCGCTAGCGATCTAGCATTTACCAGCCCAATCTTGGCAGGAGCCGGCGGGTCCACGGCGTTAGCTGTCCGGGGAGCCACACACAGAGGCCGCAGGTTGCGCAGATTCACCCTGCGCCAGCTCCTGGCAGGAGCTGACCGCTGCGTTTACCCCGGCGGCGGTGGCGCTTACGCCAGAGAGGAGCTGGGGTGCGGCAGAGGTGAGCTGGGATCCCCGATAGGAGCGGGGGCAAAGTTTTCCCATCTTGTTGTTTCATTCATCTCCAAAACAAACACATGCACGAGCCAGGTAAGCATCTTTACGACAATACGCGCTAAAGCTCATGGGAAATGTAGGCTTCATTCTGGCAAAACACTACCGCTTTTGTCCACAGGGTCGCCAAAATCAACTCAAAATGAAAGTTCCTTTGGGGGCTTTAAGAAAAGAGGCTTGCCTCTTTGAAATGTGACGCACACATGTCTCAAGCCCTTTTTGTTTATGAATTGGATCTATAAGAGAGGTGTGATATTTGGTGAATTAAAATGTGTGAGATATCATTATACATATAATGATTCCTCTCACATCTGATTGAATTCATCACCGAACCATCTCTGTCACCATTTTTCCCCATCTCCAAATGTGTGCACAAATGTGTCAGTGTCACTACATTTACGCACATTTCCTCGTCAGGTTTTTCTTTTTAAATCCCAATTCATGCTTGAAAGTGGTGTACACACATTTCAAGCTCCTTTTTTTGTGTACACAGTGGTTATCAATGAGGCCCTCTGTAACTGTGGCACTTTTAAAATAACTAGGCTTATCAAAAAAATCTGTTCCTAAAGTAATTAGCACATGCTGTCTGTTATCACACCACTTATATCCTGCTGTGTAGATCTCAAGGTTTGTATAAAGACAACATGACATTATTAAAACAGACAGAAAGTGAAGGGCATGTTACGAGAAAAAAGAATTCAATAGAGAAACTTTTTGATCGCTTGTTTCCACCTTTCTGCAGAGACAGCAAAAGTACGGGTCACTCTCACAGCAAATCTTACGTGTTCAGTTACCTCCTCAGAGTCCAGGGATTCATGGATTCACCTGGTCTGATGATGTATATTTGTAGCTAAAACACTTCATGAGTCAAAACACCACGTAAAATCCTCGGTACTTAGAGAGGACAGACATAATTTCCTCTGTAATGGATAGATAACATTTTGAATTCACAACTCCAGGAGGGGACAGGCATCTATATTTCATCCAACAGCGATGCACAGCTGAGACATGCGGTAAGTGGTGGGGAGAAAGAGAGAGGGGACATGCATTCATATTTCATCAGAGAGACACTTGGCTAAGGCAACCGGTAAGTGGTAAAAAGAATGGGACAGAAAGAGAAAGGACATGCATTCATATTTCATCATACAGAGACGCACGTAGTCAATAAAACAGGAAAACAGTGGAGGACGGGGACAGCCCGCGACTAACTGGCAACTCTCGGGACCGTCAATAAATAGGCATGAGGGACACTTTTAGAAAAGGAGGGGGGGGGGGGCAGAGCGAGGCACACATCCATATTTCATCAGAAAGAGGTGACTGAAATGGCCGCTAACAGGTGGGTATCAATATAGGCACATCAGGACCACTTTACGACGGAGGGAGGGAGAAGCACAGAGTGCTGCTCTGAAGCAGAAGCACATCTAAAAGCTGATAACTGCCTCTATGAATATAGACACATCCACAGTGACATTTATAGACAGCCATTAGACTTTGGGCTGTTACTTTGTTGACAGTTTAAGACATCCATTTGCTCCACGGCTTGGTATTGTTTTGTGCTTTGCAGAGCTTTAAATGAACACAGAGCATATGGGCGCCCGTGGGTTATCGCTCAAGTTTTATTCCTCTTAGATAAAAGCAGAACTCAGAGGCCAGGCAGGAAAAATCTGCAATGCTTACTTTTTTAACTGAAATAAATAGAGTTGTGAGTGAGAACAGGCTCCATCAAAGGTCCTTCACTTTGATTTTAGTAATGTTGTACATGCACCAGTTTAATTGTTAACATCTACCAATACTGTGACGTGTCTGAAACAAGTCAGAGCACTGATGATCATGTCACACAGTGGAAGGGCCCGAGCACGATGTGGTGCAAGGACCCTACTGAAACTGAGGGAATTATGAATATTCTCCAAAATGAATCACATTTTTGAGAGACTTAACATGCTCAAAAGCTCATGAAACTTCACACACACACATCAGAACTGGTGAAAGTTTACATGTGATGTGGGTGTCACAATCGGGTGCAAAAAAAATGGCTCAGTAGTGCCCCAGACAAAATTTCTACGAAGCAGCCCCCAGAGCTGGTTTCAGCTCCGTATGCAAGACATGGCACACACATGAAACATCTCAAGACATGCAATTTTTGGTCATTTTCAGGGGTCGTAGTTAACAAACTCCTCCTCGAGGTTTGATCTGATTGATTTCGAGTTTTGTCATTTAAAGATCTTTGACATCAAAAGTTACTGAAAGCCTGAGTTTTTGTCAAATCGTGTCACTGTGGTGAGGTGTTGAATGTCCACCACCAAACAGGAAGTGGTTTGTTAATCCAGTTTTCATGCTTGTTGTATTTTTTTATATTAGTTGCTGTGGTTATTTTATATTTCATCGTTTCACAGGTTGTTTTAAATGATTGATTCCAGTATTTGGTTTTATTTGCATGCTTTTAATATGAAATTGCACATTTTTACTTCCTGCTGAGAGAAGTGAACTGATTGGCGTAGGTACCTGCACCTGTGCGCTGTTACTTCTTTATATAGCCCCCTTGTTTTAACCAATGTGGTATGAGGAGGCAGGAGGAGCAGAGAATGATGTGTTGGAAGGAGAAGACAAAATGGCTGCCACACAGAAACAAAGAATGCCAGGGACACCAGGTTGGGAGCAGCAGAAGGAGAACGGTGCCAAGCAGCGAGGTGATGAGAGCAGGAAAAGGAGCGGCCAGGTAGAACAGAACGTTAAGAGCTCTCCTCACCATGGATGTTTAAAGAAAACTCTGGAGCTGCTGCTGTGTCTCGTGTGTGACGAAGAACGGACGAGGAGAGACTCATGTTGAGGTTGAGAAATATCCCGAGCTGAACGAGCCACAATCCTGTCATTATATTATAGCTCTGGAGATCAACTCTTCAGGTGAGAGATCGAGTTTAGTTAGAAGCTGTTCACACATGATTTTAAGCTGACTGTCATCAGCTCATGCTTTGTTTCCCTTTAGGGCAGTGACCTTGTGGGCAACCTGTGAGGGTGTGACGTGTACTTCATAGTGTGGAAGGAAGCAGCTCTCTCAGGGTGTTGTGGTGAAGACACATGCAGCAAGTAGTGATGATAGCAGCAGAATTAAGTGTCCAGATGAGCTCAGGGCGACTCTATAATCTCATGAGAAGGCCATGTTTGTTGTTTTGTGGTGAGCGCTGTAATAACCTGCACCTGAACGCCTCACCATCCTTCCTTCTGCAGAGTGGTCCGGACTGTTTGCTTTGCTGGATGAGACAAAACTATTTCATCCGGACTGAAAGTGATTCTCCTGGTGTCTTGTTTATCATCCTTATTGTAAGTTTAAGGAATTTTTAACAAAACATTGTGACGATGGAACAGTAATGGTCCAATGTTACGGTTAAAACCTTTCCAACGACGTTATATTCCCCCACTTTCTATTCTTTGTTTCATATACTCTGGATAAAAAAGGCATACCATCACACACTGAGTGTCTACCCACTTATAGGACCTTACACACCTCACACATGTTCCTTCACATGTGAGCTTCTCCCACACACCCACGGTACATCACCATCAACACTCCGGAGCAGAGCAGATCTGCCGTTTGAAGTAACACCTCTGCTTTCAATCGAACAGATAGTTCTCTTAGTCCAGCCTTCACAGCAGGTTCACTTGACCCGGCTCGAGGCTGAGTCGATTTTTAGACAAACATTCAGCCGTTTACTGAGCTCCTAGAGTGCTAATGTATAGCCATTAACCATGGTCCAACACACGGACACACACTGGGGAGCACACACAGACACACACTGGGGAACACACACAGACACACACTGGGGAGCACACACAGACACACACTGGGGAACACACACAGACACACACTGGGGAGCACACACAGACACACACTGGGGAACACACACAGACACACGTACGCCTTAAAGCAAACAAAATAGACCTGAGGTGTTTTTTTTCTGCTAAATGACGCAGAGTCCAAAAGATAGATTTGTGCAGAGACTCATACACAAGAAATAAAATCTTATAGTTCATAAATGCAAAAGTCTTTCTCCTTGTAAACACACACACACACACACACACACACACACACACACACACACAATCCCCAGTCCCCTGGAACTTGAGATTGCCCTCTCCACTCCAGTGCATTGTGGGTACAGGATTGACTAATCGTTGTGTCACAAGTGTACCATGCTGCATCTCTCTCCACTAATGTAACGGCTCAGCGTTCGTGTGTGTGTTTGTTTTGTTTCACAGGTCGAGGAAAGCGGCGACTCTCCTCCTCGTCCTGATGTAATGTTTCTTATTGTGTTGTGTGTGTGTGTGTGTGTGTGTGTCAGTATTCATTTATTAGTGTGTTTCAGTGTACAGGTGTGTGTTGTGAATGTGTGTGTGTGTGTGTGTCACTGAGGGGAAATGAGGGCTCCTTATTTGGCCTGACAGGGCAATGAGCCGCTGAGACGAGATGAGCCTTATTTATAGGGCTCCGGGCTGCTCTGTGTGTGTGTGTGTGTGTGTGTGTGTGTGTGTGTGTGTATCGTACCGAGTTTCTGTGCCCCTCAGACTAAAATGATCACACTGGTGCAGGAGTGCACTCTTGTCACTGAGTGTGCTGACAACTTAATTGATTGGCCTGGCATTTCAATTCACCACTGTGAGATTGCTGTGGGCTACTCCATTCTCTGCCCTGTTAGCCACCGCTGCTAATAATCCGAGAGAGACGGAAGGCCATGGCAACGGTCTCGCCGTCCACTCTGGACTCACTGCTGAAGCTGATGTAATGTGAAGGATATGAAATTTACATCAAAACTTTGTTTCTTTGCCTTGTTCCTCCCTCTGTGCCGACCCTTTTGTCCCTTCGGCCTGTTTCCTGCACAGAACACGGAAAGGGAAAGAATTACTGCATTTCCTGCCAAGCGACCTCTCGTTATGCAAGTAACGCCTGTCTTCTCTTGACAGCATGCAGATTAAAGTAGAGCGATAACGTTATATCACAGTTACATAAGTCTCCTATAAGGAGAAGGTCGGGATTCAGGAAGGGTAGATGGGTGAAACAAAGTGTGTGACTCTGATGCTGGAGACTGAGCAGAGAGCACGTCCTGCCTCCTGCAGTCAAAGTTGGTTTCTTTTAACCATGAAAATTATTATTTTAACTACACTTCCTGGGGTTTGCACCAAGCAAACATTACATCATGGTGTAAAACAAATATAGAATTAAAAATCGAAGACAAAAAGGAACAACCTAAATCCAAGTGAGCACCTATGGGCCGTTATGTATCGGTGCATCTGACGCCATCAAGTCACCACAGACTGTCCAGGAGCTCACTGATGCCCTGATCCAGGTCTGGGAGGAGATCCTCCAGGACACCATCCACCGACTCATCAGGAGCCCAGACGTTGTCAGGAGGTCATACAGGCAGGCGGGGGCCGTACACACTACTGAGTCACATGATGAGTTGGATCAGTCTGTGATTTCAATTTTTTACTTTGATTTTCGGTGTGATTTTGAATCCAGCCCTCAGTGGCTTGATGACTTTGGTTTCTACTGACTGCTGTTACGTCATTTTGCTCTCAACTAGTTATACAATGTACATCAGTAAAGATTTTTATCTGGATTAATTCATTCATGAAGCTCTGATGTGTGATTTAAGTGTTTGTAATGGTTCATATATTCGACTGTTACATGTTCCCTTCATTTTTGCGAGCAGTGTGTATACAGTTTCTAGTTTTCATGCACCAACACAAGCCTGGAAATCCAGACTCAAATCTAGACAAATTTTGAATCTGGCCCTCACCGAGGGGCGGCACTAACTGAGGCAGATTAAATGCTGCCACATGCAATTGGATAGCACGATGGCCAATCAGAGCAAAAAACAAGGTGACGTATTCATTGCACTAAGCCCCATGTGTTTGCTGACCAGTGGGGCTAACTGATATATCATGCTTCTAGGACAGTCTTCTGTTCCTCTCGTGTGTAGTTGGCTTAGCGTTTCTTCCAAAGCTAAACTGAATGGACGCGGTCCTTCGGCAGCTGCCATCTTGGCTGTTTACTTTTAGATTCCTACTGTGCAGCGCTGTCCTCATCATGTTACGCCCGCCCAGAGCCCGCCTCTGTCAGATAGACTGATCTGACTCTTCTAACAGGCAATTCAACAGGCTCTGCTCGTCGGGGCCAGATCCCCGTGCAGAGCAAATTCAAATTTGCTAGGGGCGGGGCATCTGGATTTCCAGGTTACACCAACACACAAGTTCTTAACATTTCTGAAACAACAACAAAACTGTCCTAGGAACAAGCTAAATTATAATTTTTTTTTTTACCCGTCACATTTTAGTTTTAAGAAATATTAGTCTTGGATTATTTTTTCTTTGTTATTGCCATGTAACAGCCGACTTTTTCAGTGTTTCTGTTGGTTTAGTCTGTTATGCAGGGGCTCTCAAATGCTGTGGGATTTTGTGATTACCACACATTATTATTGCAATATTCAACTGGGCCTGTACAAAGAGTTATGACTGAATGTTTAATTGCCGTTATCAGTACGTTGTGCGCACACATTTCCTTATAAAGAGGCAAATGCTACCAAATTTTTTTATTTAATTCAATTTAAAAAATCCATCCAAAGAGAATCTATTTGTTGTTGTTCGCACGAGAGAATTATATGTGTGTGACACACCACGTTATCTTACCTTATTTCCTCTTTAAATGGGTGTGTTATTGGTGCTTTGATATCATTTTAAATCATTTAAAATAAATTATTGAATCATTTTGTTAAAATATATCATGAGTAATAGTTGTTGGTCAATTGTTTTTTGATATCAGTAAATAAAAACAAACATTTATGTCATGATAAAAGTGATAACACGTCATCATTGTGCACAGATATAAATACAGGTGTGCCTTTAGATTTTAGTTTGCCCTTTGGTGTGCCTTGGACACAGGAAGTTTGAAAACCACTGCAGTAATGAACCAGTCATCTAATGCTTTCACTGCCTGTAGACTACCAACCTACCAGCTGTAAAATGGCTGACACAGTCAGTTCTCCATTACAGATAGAGAGACTAAAAGGAGAGTGAGACAGAGTAGAGACAGAGGAGATGACAGCAGTTGCTATGCTGAAGGAAAGCCACTGATAAACCACACACACACACATGCACACATCCCTCCGTCAGCACACTCTCCCACTCAGGCTCAACACATACACTAAACCCTCAGAGACACCGGGCCGAGCTGTGATCGTATTTTAACAGCAGCTCCGACACTTTCCTGACCTCTGCAGGACACGAGAACCGTCTGTCTCTGCTCTTTCATTCCTACAGACCTTAGATAAACACAGCATGTTTATGGAGGATCGGCCCACAGGTCAGTTTACCTCTGACTGATGAGTGCACACTTTATTTTCCTGCTCCATTTCTTCCATCAGGGGTGACCCCTGTTAGCCAGCGTCACACTGTTAATATTTCACATAGATGTCTGCTGTTATTATAGTTCATTTCAGTAACTTTTCCATATAGTCTGAAGTTCAGTTTTTAAAAAAAATAAATCAAAGTGAAATCATTAGGCTATCGATGAAACAACAGGACAACATTTAAAGACTCCCATGAAGCCCACAGCCCTGTGGGGGAGAGAAGTGTTTTTCCTCCAGGTTATAAAATGATGTCATGGTGACATCAGCCCTGAAATGGTCTGTTACTGGACATGCTCTGACGCTAAGTCAAGAAAAACCTGCTATTTTTTGGATTCAGATGGGAACCAAATTTCTGGGTTCTGAACTCATTAGTGTTTGGTCCAAAGGATTAAACGATTCAAAATTAGATGCACGAACTGGAGGGGAACCAGTTTTTAACCCTGGTTGATACCAGTGAGCAAAACGAGTTCTCATCACAACTTGATAAATATCGCCAATCCTGCGTCTGTTATTGATGCTTGTTACATACGTTGTTTCTTGTCAAAATACACCTCCATTTTTGGGGTGTCGGTAGTCTAGTGGATAGTGCCGGCGCCCCATGTACGGCCTCATTGCAGCGGCTGCTGGTTCCAAACCATGCTCGCAGCCCTTTGCTGCATGTCAGTCCCCACTCTCTCTCTCTCTCTCTCTGTCTGTCTCCCCATTTCACCTTCTGTCCTGTCAATAAAGGCAAAAATCCAATAAAAATAATCTTAAAAAAAAAAAAAAAAATACAGCTCCATTTTTACAGGAAATGTACAGTTTCTACTTGTTGGATACATGCAGTCTTTTTCAAAATAAACTTGGTAAAACACCTTGATATTACTTTAATTTCCTTCTACAACAAAAGCACATGTTTAGGTTTGAGACAAAAAAAAAAAAAAAACCCTTCATGGTTTGGTTCAACATACACGCTGGAAGCAAATGATGCCCTTTTAACATCAGTCTGACACTGAAATCACTGACAAAGCAGCAGGAATCTGCAAGTTGGAAATCAGAGCAGGCTGCCACACTTTCATGGTCACTTCTGACTCCAAAAAAAACAAGACAGCAATGACTGAAATGTCAAACTCTAGGCTACAAAAGGGGAGTCCATGAACCAAGGGGTGATGTTACTGTAGCTACAGTACGTCCATTATTTTATACAGTTTATGAGTTTCAGTGTCTCTGGAGTAACTGTGTTGGTGCTGAGTCTTTTCAAATGTCATTTCAAGTGTTCTGAGCAGCACAAACCATTACTATTATTATTGATAATAGTGGAAGTGACTAAACTGGTGTTTTAATTGCTGCCATTACAGCTTAGATTTAATCAAGATTTGATCACAGTTTGTGTCAGTTTATGTGGATTGTAACCTGATTTCAAAATAAACTTTCACCTCATTTTTACGTCAATTTTCTGGTGAAACAAAACCATGTGGTCAGGTTTACAAAAACCCCATCATGGTTTGGCTTAAAACTCGTAAAAAGAGAGCTTCTGAGTCAAAGTCCAGGGATTGTTGGACCCATCCAGCTCCACTCCCGCCCACCCTGTAGGGACTTTCTGGCTCTTTATATGATGTAGTTGCCGGCGGCGTTACGAACCGACACTGCGCAGTGACATCTCATATCTCCACAAAAAGTGCCTTTGTGGGTCTGTTCATTCATTCATTCATCTTCTAACCGCTTCATCCTCTTGAGGGTCGCGGGGGGGCTGGAGCCTATCCCAGCTACATCGGGCGAGAGGCACCCTGGACCCTGGACAGGTCACCAGACTATCACAGGGCTGACACATAGAGACAGACAACCATTCACACTCACATTCACACCTACGGACAATTTAGAGTTACCAATTAACCTGCATGTCTTTGGACTGTGGGAGGAAGCCGGAGTGCCCGGAGAGAACCCACGCTGACACGGGGAGAACATGCAAACTCCACACAGAAGGGCTCCCACGCCCGGGATCGAACCGGCAACCCTCTTGCTGTGAGGCGAGAGTGCTAACCACCACACCACCGTGCTGCCCTTTGTGGGTCTGTATCTGATGCTAAAATAACTTAAGCAAGATTTACACTTCTGCTTACGCCATAACCAACACCGTTGCCTGACGTGCACCTCCCCAGAAATGTAACTACTCATCGTGGCGACGCAGACCTCCTGTCTGTTTTTGAAAGCTGAAACTTGAAGCGTTGATTGATTTTAATTTCACAAATAAGAAACAATAAATTGTGAAGACAATACAGCCTCCACAAAAATAGCATTTTAAGCCATAGACTTGTGCTAATAACGTTAGCATGTTGTATTTGTGGGGAAAATGTGTCCAGATAAAGACAAGTGTTTGTCTGTGAATGCTGCGAGTTATAGTGAAGCTGATTTGTGTTTGAAACTGTCTCTATTAAGCCATGTTTATTGTGTGTTTAATGTGTGTTTAATGTGTGATATGAAGCAATTAAACTCACAGAAACCCCACTGCTGACTAGTGTTTTGGAGGTGTAACTTACAGTGACACGGTATAAATGCTCACACTGACATAGACCACATGTGTAGGCTCTGCACAGAGCTGATGAACATGTAGAAATCCACCTTCACAAAGCAGCTGAACAGACTGGTGAGCACCATTCTTGTCTGTCTTCATGCTGTCCTGTGTCACTGCTGCATTTCATAGCAGTATGATAAGTGTTTGAATATCTGTGTCTGGTTTGGTCTCTGATAATGTCTGATGGAGTATTTGTGGCGGTACGTGTGCAGCTCATCTCTCAACACCTCAGTGTGACGCCAGCAGAGATGGACTGGACCACGTCTCTGAAGCCTCTGCAGTTATCTGCAGCTGACAGTGTGTGATATCTTTGTGTCCCTGCTCAGAGTAAAGAGTTGCTTCTCTTAAAAGCCTTAGGTGCTGTGTAAATTATCATAATGGCTTTCCATCTCTCTGCATGTGAGCGTTTTGCATTTTGTTTGGAGAGCTGAGGTTAATGTACAGATGCTGCGTGCACAGAGGTTAAACTGCAGAAGAACAAACACTCGCTTGTAGACAAAAGTCAGTTTGTTTGTTTGTGCAAAATATTACCTGCTGCTGTGCAATTTTCACCTCCATTAATAATAACAGTATTACGAGGACAAATGTGAAGGGAAATTAGCATACACAGAAAAGAACACAGCTGAAGACACTGATGAAGACATCAAGAGAAGAAAGGATTGGAATGAACAGTTTGACGGAGGAGGGGAAAGGTGACGCAGAGGAGAGAAATGAGGAGGGGAGAGGAGACAATGAGGAGAGACGAGGAGGTGAATTAGAACCAGAAGTAGGACAGCATATCCCTGGGCAGCCATGCGTGTCTGTGTGTACGCTGTAAAACACAGCAAAGCGCTGCGAAGTGTTGTAAAATTCATCAGGTTTGTGTTTGCGAATCGTTGCCGCCCTGAACGCTGCCACGCTGCCTCTGCCTCTCAATTATGTACAACTGGAATTAGACATGAATATAGAATGACCTGTGACTAAATGGAGACACACACGTAGAGGACTCACATGATTCGCCATCGCATACAGAGGCACCAAACATATAATGATATTCCAACACGACTTCTACTGCACGTCTGTCTGTCCTGAAAGAAGGATCCCTCCTCAGTTGCTCCTCCTGAGGTTTCTACCTCTTTTTTAGCCTGTTTAAGGTGTTTTGGGGAGTTTTTCCTTTTCTGCTGTGAGGGTGAGAGGACAGAGGGATGTCGTGGGCTGTAAAGCCTCTGAGGCACACTGTGATTTGTCATATTGGCATATGGCAGCTGCTGTTCTTTCAAACAGGGGAAGCTCACGTTAAGTTTACATCATAGAATGTGTCATATTGTAGCGAGGCAGTAACTTAAAAAAGGAACATTTAATTGAAGCCATTTTTCAACCACACTCATGTACTCATGAACCACAGCAGAACACACCTCAAAGATTTTCAGATGGGTTTAAACACCTTAACTGTACTGTACAAATGGTGAAAATGAGCTATATGGCTTATGGAAATAAGGAACTCCGGACGGCACTCTGTCAGAAGACTCCACTCGCAAATATCCACGTGGGACTGAGCTCGAGATGCAAAGCGCTGTCAATCACAAAGGGGTTCAGCCTTTTAGACAATTCCTCCAATCATCATGTAGACACCGAGCGTGCTGTCCTGCCTACCGCTCCATCAGGTCCCAGGGAAGCTCAGCCTCCCTGGAAGTGACTATTTTGTCACATTTATCCAGTGACCGTCTCGCTTTGCTGCATGAAAAAAACCTGCTCAGCGCTGTCTCATACGAATGCTTGGAGGCTCCGCGTCCACTGTGCTGACACGAGAATGTATGACAGGGAGGTCGCGTTTGAAAACTGGTGGTTAACATCATAGTCATGATGTTAAACGCATCCTAGCGCACGTTTAATGCAATGTAAATTCTTATTTTAATGTAAATTCAATGGTGCAGATTTGACCATTTCTTCTATGAACTTTTAGGGGAAGTTCAGCCTCCCTTGTTGTCTCAGAGCAATTGCCCCTGAAATATACTGATATACTGATGTATCAAAATCCAAAAAAAACTCGCCACGAGGTACACGTTGTTTTCTTTTCATGTTAATTGTGCGTTGTGTCAATTTTGTTTGAGAAAATTGTTTTTTAAGTATAATCTTATATGTTCTTCATGAAAAAATAATGAATTGCATATTTACATAATCAGGCGCTGGATGTTTGTATCCTGGAGGATTCATTGTCCAGCAATAATCACAGATACAGTTGTTGTTATAATTGTATTGCCACCTGATAGTTCAGATTAAGAGGAGTGAACTAGTGAGGAAGAAAATGAATGGTAACAGCAGCAATAATATTTGAATGGCAGCTCTTATGAGGAGGCAGAGGAGGGAGCTGTGTTAGATTGGGTAAAAATCTACATGGGACACAGGCAGCAGTTTGTGTAAATGGGTGACTACATCATGCCTTGACATAACTGTTGGGGTCCCACAGGGGTCAGTACTAGGCCCACAACTGTTTATTTTACACATAAATGATGTATGTATGGTGTCCAGAAAATTTTAATTTGTTTTATTCGCAGACGGCACCTGGGGAAAATCTGCAGCTGCTTTCAGAGGAGGTCAATAATTTGAACAAAACTAACCTTATGTCGTTTGGAAACTGCAGTACAGACAAAGAAGTGCAGATGGCGATTGATAATGTCAGTATGGAAGGAGTCTATGAAGCTATAATTTCTGAGTGTGATTTTAGACGACAAAATTTGCTGGAAACCTCAGATCAGTTGTGTAAAAACAAAGCTGCTAAAGAGCGTTGCAGTTCTGTGGAAAACAAACACGTACTGGACCATAAATCACTGCATGTTCTGTATTCATCACTTCTACTACCATATCTGACCACAAAGGAAGCGAGCACCGGCCTCCTGGGTGAAAGTCGGTAGTTGTTGGACCATCCATGACTCCTCCCACCTGCCCTTCTCCACTGCCCGTGCATCATGCAGACGTGAAAGGACTGCTTTTGTTGTCAGTGTTACGTGCCTGTGTGTTTTGTGTTTTTCCCCTTCTTTTTACAGTGCACAGCTGATCTCCATCAATCCTCATCAGTGAGGATATATATGAATGGAGGAGGAGTAGTGCTGGTGCCTGTTGGCTAAGAGGCTGTGACAGAGCTGTCATTAAGATGTGGGTAACGACTGAGAGTTTCGGCATAGTGTTGTGAGATTTAGTTGGATGTGTTTAATCTTTTCGTTCTTGTGTGTTTCCCTGATAGGCGGTCCGGTTCCCTTTTGGAGCTCGTTTTTCGTTGGTGGTCCTTTTTTGCACATTTTCGTTGTAAATAAACTTCCTTTTATCGAGCTATTTGTTTTGCTTGCCTTTTCCTTCTTTTGAAAGGTCCCTCAGTCAGTGTTTGACGCCACAAGTCACTGATCAAACGCTGGATTTAAATGACTTCTGAGTGAGACCGGGATTGTTTCAGTAAGTGCCGTTTAGTGTTCACGATGTGCATTTGTTAACACAGTACATATGGTGTGTTAACACAGTACATATGGTGATGTTTCCTTGTTTTACTTTCAGTATTTAGTGACGAAATAGCAGGAAGAAAAATCCTGCCTTCATCAGAAATGATGACATGTTCCTTGGCCTGTGGAGCAACTTTATGTGATACACCTTAATGTGAGAGTACTGAGTCACTTTCTGTTTATTCCTGGTCCAAACCTGTTGTTCACACAAGTGTATTATTTTACACATACTTTATTAATGCCGGCAATAAAAAGCTCAATGTTTAATATAATTTCAAATTTTATTGTTGAAGGCAATGCTAATGTAGGGGGAAGGGGAAAAAAAAGGTGGAACCAAAGTGCAGGTATCGTTGCACCGAGAAGATGGTGGTTCACTCTTTCACTCACTGACTCCGTGATTCTGTTTTCCAGGTCGGTACTCGGTGAAACTTATAAAGACTGTTTCCTCCTGAAGTGTATAGTGGTGTATTGTAAATGTGAAGAGTTTTGTCGAATTTTGGATGTGTGGAGCCAAGTTGAAAAGCCGCGTTTATAACCGCAAGGCACAGGCTTTTGTAAACAATGGCGCTAGCGGCCATTTAGTGTGTGTGAACTGCGATTGTGTATGTGTGACTCTGCGTGCTGGTGTCCTCACTCCCTGGCATGTTTTTATTTTGGTTGTTGACATGTTATGACATGTTATGAATGATTGTAAATGTTAAAGGAAGGGAGGTCTACAGTTTATAACTTAAAGGGAGTTATATAAAGTCGTACAGGAGCAGTTATGTGTCTGGTCTGTGTTTAAAGATGCATTATAAGTAGAGCAGTTTTTATGTGTACTCTGTTTCATGTTTTTGACCCTTAAGTCATTTAAATATTCATTTAAAGCTAAATGGTGTTTATGGTTTACATTATGACATGAATATAATGGTGGATTTCTTGAGTTAAAGAAAAATATATCTATGCAAGTTAAAAACATGATGTATTCTTTGGATATTATTGCACTTGAGAGAAAGAGTGATGTTTATTTTTATAAAGACATGATTATGTCTGTGAATGTGTGTGTGGAAGATGTTACCCGCTGATGTGTGAAAAACAGAGACAACTGTATTGATGTATTTAAATCTGAACTAACCAACGGACATTGAAACGGAAACATGATTACACTAGGGGACGTTAATTGTTTTATACCATGATTTTGGAAATTTGTAATAAAAAAAGACCGAGATCCGAAGGAGAAGATGGCGGTTCACTCTTTCACTCACTGAGTCCGTGATTCTGTTTTCCAGGGTTTCTTCCAGGAGAGTTGAGGGCAGTGAACCACAACAAAAATCATTTGTTACTCTAGTTCCACACATTGAAACTCGTAACATTTACACCAAATTTCATTAAAATCTGTTCACTGGTTTCTGAGATATCGTGCTGATGAACAAGTGGGTGAGACAAACATAACCTCTTTAGCGGAGGTAATAGTGCTAATTTGATATGAACACACACACACACACACACACACACACACAAAACACTGGAATTAATGATGCTCTTGATTCATTTTGGACGGGAAACGTAGCCCCACACTCACAAGATGAAGAAATAAATGACTGAATTAATGACCAAAATTGGATCTGGATGAAAAATTTGGACAAGTCACTGACTAGGTGCCATCTTGTCACCCTAATCCCTGTGCACCCTCTGCGTGTGTGTTCTGTGTGTGTAAAATGGATCGCTGTTGTCATCCCAGACTAATATCAACTCCCACATGAACTGTTAATGCCAAACCAAGGACAGCATTCACACACACACAAAGTCACAGACATCATCTCACACACACTATAAAGTCGGTAGATCATTAATCCACTCTGCAGTCTATTTGGAGGCCACAGTTGATGGAAAGAGGGAGAGACAGAGTGAGACAGAGACGGGAGGAAACGAAGAATGAGTGAGGGAGAAAGAGAGAGACAGTTATAAAATAGTGGCTGAGTAATGCTGCTGTAATATACTGGAGTGAATTTACAGATACATCACAGAGGCAACAGAACAGAGAGGTGACAGAGTGAGAGGAGAGGGTGAAAAATATAGGGAGACTCGCAGAAGAAAAAGAATGATGGAGAGACAGGGACGCAGGAGACAGAGACAGAGGTCTGCTGGGAATACAAATGTGTCTGTAGAAAGTCCAAACTTCAGTATGATGATGTGAACAAGTTACTTTAATACACCATACCCCACGACCAACACATCCTCACTCCGACCTCGTCACATATGTTTGGTCCTGGACCTTTCATGTGGAGATATGACGTGCAAGGTACCCTGGGTGTGTTGGCTGACGACATTCTGGGACGCTGCTCTTTCAGAATAAAAGCACTACAGCAGTACAACGCTGTGAATTAACAATTTTTTCCGTCAACAACACACACACGTGGGTGGGTTAAGGAAAAAAAGAACATGGTTTGGCTTTACAATCTTACAGGAAGCAACCACTGGCTACCCGTGCTAAAGTCGGCGGTTGTTGGATCCATCCATTCAGACCTCCTCTGGCGTTTGTTGATGTCCCGCCGCGTTTCCCCCTGACGCTGCAGGGCACCTTTAAACAATAATAGCAACCTGCCACGTATCATGCTGATGTGAAAGGACAGTTTTTTGCCAGTGATCGAGTTATCAAGCACCAGATTTTGACGTCATCGAAGTGAGACATGGTTTACCAAACGGCGCAACCTGCTCTGCCCAACATGTCATGCATGAGACAGCAGACATCTGAAATAACAGATGGAAGGTTTATAAAAGGTGTTGTAACATTAAAACATATATATTGTAATTAAAAAAAAGGTACAATATATATATATATTTTTTATTACAGTAGAAATTTGTGATTTTAATTAGACTCAGGCCCAAACTTCTGCAGTAAGTAAGGCTCGAGTAAGTCAGAAACTGAATGGGTTCATGTTGAGTCCGACCTGATCAGAGCTCTATATGGTGCGTGTCTATCTGCTGAGATTCTGCCCACTGCCTGTATTTTCTTACTTTCTTATTATTTTACTGTATTTGAAATGTTTATGAGCTGCAACCTCTGGACCAGGTGATTTAAACCTGTAAAAACACTGAATAAAGCAGTTTAATGTTACAAATAAGTGTTTTTCCAACACCGACTGCATGCTAATGTGTGCTCACCTTTTATCTCTGATAACTTAAGATCCAAACATTGAGGAGGTTTTTACCGGGAGCCAAATTATCCACAGAATTCTCTTCCATTCCAAAACAAATGCACCAGGTGATTTAAACCGGTAAAAACACTGAATAAAGCAGTTTAACATGTGTTTTACCGATGGTGCCTGTCGCAGAATGCCGGAATTCCACTGGATGCGTGTCCGTTGCAGAACGGCTGCGCTGGTTATCCACTGCGTGCTCTGCCATCCGTCAACACCCACCGGCTGTGTTTGCTGTGCAGCTCCACCGGACAGCAGGAGTCATGAGGACCCACGAGATCTCGCAAATTCACACATAATTACGTGATATAACAAGATGTAGTTTCTATAAACAGAACCACAAACCAGAGGAGTAGTAGGAAGACATCTGGGTGCACCTCCATGATTAACATCTCCTCGTCCATGGTGTCAACGGGGTGAAATGACGTCTGGAAACCTCTGACCTGTTGACTTCAGGCCTGCCTCCGCCCATTATGATGTTTTCAAGGTGTAGTGCAGGGAAATATGATCCGCCGTGAACTCTGTGTATTTTATTTTGAAAATTAACCGGATGTTTTATTTTGTTTCTGTGCATGACTTCCTGCCCTGCACGATCTGCTCTGTGCTGAATTGCTGCGTTGTGCTCCGGCGTCCAGCAAAAATAGAAGTCCTGCGTATCTGTTGCGGAGGGCTCCGGAGCGCCGCAGCTGTGACGGAGCCGGAACGCAGCACAGCTGCAGCCGGTGGAAGCACACACATTGACTAGAATTGAAATGTATCGGCTCCGCTGCTGTTCTGGAGCGCAGACGCAACCAACACGCATCTGGTGGAATTTGGGGGTAAGGGCTTCTAAGTGCCATGGCTGACATGAAAATGTGAAAAGCCCTGTCTGAAGCCAGTGTTTGGTTTGTCCATTCTGGGCTACTGTAGAAACACTGGACCATCTGTATATATAAACGGCTCATTCAAAGGCAACATAAACATTTCACAATTCTTATTTCCAGGTGATTATTCACTAAAGAAAATATGCTGTTTTTATTTTTTCTCTGCAATAATATATCCCCCTAAATCCTGAACGCTGGACCTTTAAAGGATTCGTCTGGATTCACTGAGGTCACATAATAATACAAACAAACTGCGATGGGAGGCTAGCTGCTCCTGTGTTCAGTGGGGTAAAATTACTGGCTGGCTGTGAAGCGAGCTGAGATGAGCTCCCTGTCACAAAGGGCTGTGTGTTCAGGAAGTACTGAACATATGACTGAATAAATCAGACTTGGATTATTTGCTGTTGTTAAATGTGGACCCCTATGACCTTTATTTATCAAGAAATGTCCCAGTTTTTCAAGTCTGTGTTCACTGTGGATGCATGCACATTCACCATAACACAGGGTGAGGCACAGATACACAAACGTACATGTTGGGGGTGAAATGCTGCTTTAACCTTGTGAAATATATTTCTGTCCTCTGGATGTTCTCTCTCAGCGTTCAGTAAACTGGATGTACATTTAAGGATGTAACCACCCGACCACATTTCCCCTCTTTGGCCCCATGTGTCCATGTTTATAAACTGTTTCCATAATAACTCTCTAGTGCAGATTATCGTCCGACAAGAAGAGCTGCCTGTTTTTAATGAGCCGGGGTCATAGGGCGAGATTAAATGTACTCAGCTGGAGTCCTCACTTCTAAAACTTTATGACTCTAACCACGGATCTTAGAATTAAAACTTTTAATGAGTCTGGTCCCAGGGTGTGGGAGACAAAATTTGCTTTCTTGGGTATCTGGCCAAAAAAAAAAAACTAGTTTAATAAGCCTTTCTGTAGTGTGTGAGTCACTGTTTTAAAGGTCTGTAACTGTACCGAGAGCAGCTCTACTTGTTTGGCAAGAAAAGCCCCAAAACACACAGAAACAGGGTGTGTGTGAAACCATCAGCACAAAGCCTGAAAGAAACAAAGCTGCACACAGGAAACAAAACAGAAAGCTGCTGTGCACAAATGAAGTTCACTTATTTTGTCAGGAGAGGAGGATTCGTTAAAGCTGCAGCACACACATGCTCCACTTCACCTGCTCAGGTGTTTCCACTGCGGCCTGATTAAAGCTCTGCTGTGTGAGCGGGACGGACTGCCTGATTAATCTGTCCATCTGCCACTCACTTTATTTCAGCAGTTAGGATACAACAATTCCCATTTATCTGTGCTGGCATGCCACTTCTTACACAGCAGCGAGGAGGCTGAATAAAATACTTGTATTTTAAATAATTAAATGTCATTTTATTCTGGAATAAGACACAGTTTTATCCCCAGGTTTTAACTGTAGAAAAGAAACTGTACAATTGATCTAATCTCAATGCAAGTGAATTACGTGACCTTACGTGTCCTGTTGGGTTCAGCAACACACTCACTGTCAGCTACTGTATTTTATTTGTGTTCCCCTGGACCAGAGTTCATTTATGGAAACCTGCACCTTCCCGTACCCGTAAAGCTCGGTACCAGAGCCGTCCCGTTGCCTGGCAGTATACCTGAGTCACCGGTTAATAAAGATCCCGCGACCTGCACCTGTGATGAAACACAGTCGTCTCTTTCACTGGATGGTGAAAACATTCAATCACTGCCAGGTTAGGAAACATGTTAGCATGCTCCTTCCACCTCCATACAACTTTTACAAGATCCTCTTAGGACAGGGGTCGACAACCTTCACGAGGGGCGTAGCCATCATTTCAGAAGTGAGGGGGACAAATTGTTCAGAGGTCTATTGAGTGATTTATCATCCTCTCGCATTCAATTGCACCTTTCCTTAGCGGCTAAAGAACCACAGAACCACAAACAGCCACAGTACAGCAGTTTAGTTCTTTAAAATTATATACTACAGGGCTTGACGCTAACTTTTTCCCAAGGAGCACATGTGCTCCTAAGTTGAAAAAGTAAGGAGCGCACAAAGAACTTTAGGGGCACAATGTAAATTGATCAAATAATGTGTTTTCCGTAATAAACGTGATGCAAATAGACATTTACAAGCAACATTATTTAATGAATTTGTATACAAAATGTACAGAAAGGTAAAATCATCAAGTTTTGAAAAAGTATTGCAATTTAATTTTGTTTTTAATGTTATTATCTTATATATATTATCTTTGCAATATGATTATCTTATATAATGTTATTACTATCCTAAAACATTCTCCAGGTCCTCTGAAACTCTGCAGGACTTATTTCCACCCTGCCCAGCAGCGGTACCGTGGCCAACGGTCCCTAATTGCGGGGGGAACAGAGCAGACTTCCCCGGAGGTCTGCCGCTTTTCCCGGTCCCTCGTCTCCTCCACACTTTGACTTATTTCCACGCTGCCGACAGTGGGACTTATGCCGCGTTCCAGGCAAGTTTCTGAGTCCGTAAGTCACCACTTCAAGTCACGACTCACGACTTCATAGCGTTCCAGGCAAGTCACGCCAAACTCTCAAAGCAACATGGCAGACCGTGCGGGGTTTATGTTTGTTCATGATCACTTCTGTCACCATAGGCGCCTGCTCCTTGCTCATTTGAGCGAAACGGAGGAGGAGAAACAGCGCACAAGGTCACAGATGCTATTATACTTTATATTTTATGTTATCTGTGTGTTTGGAAACGTATTTTGTATTGATTTATTCTTGCACTGGAAACCAGCTGTTAGAGCAGCTGCCAATAATGCATTAACATTAGGGTTATTTTCTGTGTATTTCTCACCGTGTGTCATCTGCATCAACACCTCATCCATGGGGCTGCCATTGTTGTTTAGAGGAGTAAGGTAATTGGTTTAGAGGGCTGTGTGACGTCAGTAAGCGCAACTGGGAGTACATCGATCTGGTACGAGTTCACGGGTGGTAAGTTACGGGTTTGACTGCCGTTCCAGTGCACTTTCACGGGTAGAAGGTTGTAAAAACACGAGTTACAGGTTGCCTGGAACGCAGCATTATATTCACTGTGCCGACAGTGGCTTGGAAAACCGCCCATAACCGTGTCACACGGGGAAGAGGGAAGGCGGCTGGAGTTCCTCCAACATTTGCGGTTAGATTATCATATTTTTTATTGACAACAATATAGGCTGCTTCAGCTGATTTTTTTATGCGCACATGTGCCCCTAAATATTTTTTACAGTTCGCACACACCTATTTTTAGTTGCAAATGCGAGTGAAACGCTCGCACTGTTGAGCCCTGTACTATTAAAATCTAAAGTGTGAAATGAGTTAACACAGAATGACCCTCGAGCATCTACAGGGTAAGTAGCCAGATAATTAAGTGCCAAATACCTGCCTGGTTTCTCTCTGTCCCTCTTCTATCTATTGCAATGATATAGGTAATAAATGTGCAAAGCAAAATTCAGAAATAGAATTAATAGTAGTGGTGACATAGCTGTGGAAATTAACCTCAAAGTCACTTTTATACTATAGATATTTTCTCTCAGCCAGTTATAATCTCTCCTCGCCTGTAAGGACCCTGCATGATCATCCCTGCTGGCCTCTGGTCCACTGTCTCCTCCCTGACCCTGCTCTTTATATTGTGCCAATAAAGATTAAAAAGAATATGTGCAAAGCAATCATGAGCACAAGTTGTGCACAGAAAGCCGATCAACATTACCAATAGTTCCTCTGCAGTGGCTATTCTGATTTTTTTGGTACATTAACTTTGCAGCGTTGCCTATGAAAGCAAACAAATGTCTCCAGGCACTAATAAATTCTTTGTCACTGCCTAAGACTTTCTTGGCGCCAGGCCAAAGACATATGACGCACATTTTAGTTGATGAAATGAATGTATGGGCTACGCATATTTACAGTTGAAGATGTATCTAGACGTGGAAAGTCCATGACCAAAAGTCAATATGTGATGAGATCAGAGTGAGAATGTGTTGACTCGATCCATCTAGTGTGCAATTTTTTTTCCCCTTTACACAGCTTTGTGCTGGTTACCCGACCTGCAGAACTCTGCTCTGGACTGCAGTGTTAGCAGGTACACAAAGGACAATACTTTTGATTAAGGGTGTTGTTGGTAAATAATACCTATATTATGTTGTACTGTATCGCACTCTCCTCTAACGGTACTGTTGTGTGTCTTCTTCACTCATTTAATTGGTTGCTGAATGAATGAACTCCACTGCAATTAAATTTGTCTGCTTTGCATTTCAGCCAAAGGTCGTTTTGACTGACAGAATCCACCCAGCACGTACTACAAACTGTGTTCTATGCATTTGCATTCTACATACGTCTATACATCAAATTAAAAAAAATGTTTCAGCGTTTCATCAACTAAAATGTACCTCAAACTTCTACACCCTGGTTCCTTTTCCTCTAAATTTTGCTGAACTTCAGTTGCAGCAGCTGCCTGGATTCTCTCTCGCAAGAAAAAGGAAAAGTCTTGGAGGAAAATAGAGGATTTGAAAGTGTGTGGACAGATTTATTCTCTTTACCACCAACGCTGCAAAGTTAAAGTACTAAATAATTATAAATAGCCGACTGCAGAGTAGTTACCTTGCAGTAAATCATATTAATCAATGCTTATAAAGACATATTCATAACGCTGATGGACTGATTTAGACTGGCTAGGCTGTTACTGTCATTCAAATATGTTTTGCAGCTCCAGACAGATTTTTTCTTTGACCAATAACAGCTCTTTTAATAGTCAAGGTTGCCGACCCCTGACCTACATGATCCTGGTATCTGCCCTGCCAGGTAAGTGTGATGTGAGAGAGGAACAGAGCTCATCTTTACAGTGTGGAGAGGTTGTTTAAGGTCAGACCTTCCGTCAGGCTACCAAAAATGTGATTTCAGTTTCTACACAATTTTATATTTTCCTGATGTGTATTTTAACTCAATAGACTTTGTCATATTAATGTTTGGTATTTTAGTTTTGATCTCTGGCTGTGGAGACAAAGCAGATAAGTATCAATATATTCAGAGACCCACAGAAAAATGGAAACATGTTTTTAGTTCCCTGATTATTAACCACCTTATTAACGATAAAATATTAAAATGAAAATCTTTGGATTCGAGGGCTGTGCAGTAATTGAGGCTCACAGAGAGAAGGATACTGAGAAGTCACGGTGAACTCACCAAGTGGAGTGAGCGAGACCTCTGCAGTCACACTCCTTCCTGCATTAGGTTTCTGGTATAGCTGTGTGTGTGTGTGTGTGTGTGTGTGTGTGTGTGTGTGTGTGTGTGTGCGTGTCTGTGTGCGGTCGATAACACATGACCTGACACAAAGCCATATCCCTCTGTGACTAACAACAAAGACAGGTAGAGGAGGAAGTGGAGAGGGTAGGACGGTGAGAGACAGGATGAAGAGGAGGAGGAGGAGGAGAGAGTAAGAGGAGATGAGAAAATGTTAGAGGGGAGAAGAGGCAAAAAGGAAAGAATGAGGAGGAAGAGAAAAGTCACGAGGGGGATGTGAGAGCAATTTTGATAACAAGTGACCTGCCACAGAGTCCATATACCTGTAGCAGGGACTGTTGGAGGCACAGAGACTTTGGACAGTGGCTATTATCACTTCAAAGCCTCGCCGGGGAGAGCTGGAAAGTTCTCATTGACTTGTGTAAGGTAGAGAAGTATTTCTTCTACAAGCAGTCTGTGGCGGAGAGGACAGGCTTTTCAACTGCCACTTAGCCCGTGTGACATGAGGAAACCTTAAAAACACGTTTGAAGCACAAAATGAAATTCTCTGAAACAACAGTGAAGCAATGTGGAGATGAAATTATATGACATATGATGCAGGGTTTTCCTTGAAAACAAAAAAAGAAACAATCACTCATGACCCACAAGAAGTGTGTGATGGCAGAGCTCTGATTCTCTGCGCCAGCCTGACCATTCTGCCGGGTTTCATTGAAATGGCAGGAGTTAAAAGGGACTGAATCAAGAAAGAAAGAGGAGAGACTGCGACTGATGGAGGGAAAGTGACGGAACAATGGAGCAATAGTGGAGAACCGAGGAAGAGGGAGAGAGCACATGACAGTGTTTGCTTCTGCCTCCCCAGCAGAGGGTAGACATATTGGAGGAACCCTTTAAGTTTAAACAGACCGAGGCGGCCTTCTGCAACGGGAGGGGCTGTTGATGACTTGTGGGAGGAGCTGTTGATGACGCTGCACGTGCGAGCCACTGGCGGTGGATAAACAGGAAACAGCTGATAGCAGGAATTAGCGAGCAGCTAGTAGCAAGAGGGAAACACAAACCTGACAGACACTGTAAAGATGAGCAACTGGGGAGACAAGGAATTGCGCGTCCTCCTTGTCCTCGCAAATGAAGAGGCCATTAACCGTCAGATGACGGGGACGGTGAAGGACGGGCCGACTTACGAGAGAATCACCGAAGGACTGACCAGCCGCGGCTTCCCTCCCACGTCACTGTTTACGTCACACGCTGAGCTACACGTTTTGTTACTTGCTCACACCCCCCATTGCCCCGAAAAAGGCGCATTCTGTATAAACAAAAGTAGGTAGGCGGCATTTTGCTGCACTCCCCGATTTTGTTTTTATACTGCCAATGCTGAAAAAAGACTGATTGGGCTTTCCTGCAAATTTGCACAACTCCTATCTAAAAATGGCTAATGTTAAAGAATATATAATAAGAGAAACTGCTGCAGTGGGTGGGGCTTGGATGACTAACTACTCTGCCCAGCACTATGCATGATGGGAAATATTGGTGTCGCTACATTATACAGTCTAAAAACTCTGAACTTAGACAAGAATGATCATGAATCAAATGAGGATGTCAAGTCCCAGTTCAGGGAGAACCCAAATGCAGAGCAGCAGGCAGGTTGAAGTTTTAGCAAAAAGTGAGCTTTAATGCAGCTGATAAAAAAAGCATCCAGAACAGACAGGAAACTAAAAGTCCAAATGAAAGAACAACCAAAACTAAACTGAAAACCAACCAATGAACACAAGGAAGAACTAGGGGAAGAAATTCAAACGTAACACAAGAGACCAGGAAGAAACAACACCATGAAGACTGGGATGAACACAGGAATGGACAAACTGACAAGGAACTAGTGAAACACAGGTATATATATACGCAGAGAACTACCACACAGGTGTGAAGGGAAGAATGTGGGAACAGGGAAGGACTAACGAGACAGGTGTGACAGAAAAAGGCGGGAAAACACACAGACAGGAAGTGAAACCACACACGACACATGAGGAGAGAATCTACAAAATAAAACAGGAAGCAGATTAAACATGAATGAATAACATGAAACACATACAGTCATGCACATTGTGAGAAAAACATCTGAAGGACCTGCTCCATATGTAGATATAAGCGTCTCATTCTACAGTAACAGAAACACAATGATTCTTATTTTCAGGTGATTATACACTAAAGAACAGCATGGGCTTCCAACATATCCCCTTAAATCCTACACACTGGATCTCAAAGGCTGCTCTACTCAATATTTCTATCACAACAATGTGACAAATGTGAAAACAATGTGAAAGGTGTCACTCGTAGTGATTAACCCGCAGCTTCCTAACAGCTTCGCTGAGCTTCATAGCGAGCTCTTTGTTTTGCTGTATAAGATGGGAAATGTAATGTGAGGTGTTAAAAGCAAATGACTTGACACATATCCACCTCCCAACCCTCGCACCCGTACTTTCTACCGCAGTAATCAGCCTCAGCCTACGATGTGCATTAGCGCTGAATATTGCCATCGAGTGGAAACTAATGAGAAACAGTTGCGTTTGAACGTATCTCACAGAAGACGGGCATGTAATATGGCACGGCGAGAAATCTGCACGGAAACCACTTTTCACTGGAGTTTAATTAGAATGAAATCGCTTTTTACAAGTTCACATTTAAATGTTTTAGGAGCTGTGATAATGACTGTGTGTGAAATATGTGAATGTGCCTGATGTATGCCTGTTGTGTATGTGTCACTGAGCTCTTTCATATCTTGTGGGGACCAAAGAGTAGACTCAAGACATTTTTGCAAAGACCTTCGTCCTCAGGGAGTGCATTATGTCAACAAGGATCCTCACAAGTAAATAAGTGTGTGTATGTGAACATGTATGTGCTTTCTGTTCTTCCATGTTTTATTTGCTTTCACCTAAAGTCGTGCTAATAAGTCACATAAAAAGCTGTGAAATCAGATGAGTGTTTCCTTAAAATGTCTCGAGGAAAATACAAAGTCTGTCATTCCTCAAACTCCCACAATTGACGATGCCATTAGAGCGTAACGCTGGTGTGAATTTGTTTTCGCGATGTGACTCTGCACTTATAGAGATGCAACAATGATTTCCACTTGCAGTAATTTGTCCTCTTCAGTCTTCTAATAGCAGAAAAAACAACTCGTAAATACATTTGAAAAGTGGATCCCCTCATTACAGAAAGTGTAATAAAAGCAAACAAACAGTTAATGTCTTTTTTTACACCAGTATGCTTTGCACATATAAATATCCCTCTATCATTTGTAGATTCGTGTATTTACAACATTTCTTTCAGGCTGCAAAGGAGAGGAAATACGTAACCCATCATAATCCTCTGCACAGGAGAAATCAAGTCTGTGAGTGAAACAGATGAGACCTCCAAACAAGAGGATGTAAAAGTTGTTTCAACAAGTTTGAATTCACGTTGACAGTGAGCCAAATAAATTATGTTTGTGTTTAACCAGAAAAGGAGGATTTATACTTTGTTGTAGATTTTAAAACTTTAGAATTAACACTTAGTTACTGCTGCAGGTGGTAGCTTTTATGAAAACAACTTTATGTCATTTTCAGTGTTCAGTGTTTCAGTGTACCAGTGACTCTATGTCAAACTAAAGGGCCCAGAGAAACGTAGCAAGCTAAGCTACTGCTACTTTTGCCACTTACTTTTCCTTTTTATATTTTTTACTTTTTGTCAAATCAGTGATCAGAAAGACTGTCAGCCAAACAAACAGGCAGGCAAAAAAATGTTCAGTTAAACTGTTTATTATAAAATAACAGACTTAAATTAAAACTTTACTCTGTTCTTGGTTTTCTTTTTCCTTTTGAAAACTTTATGACATGAACCGCAGTATTAATATTTAGTCGTAATTTGCGACCATGGAGCACCAGTGTTACTTGCAAATATAATTAATATTATGGATGGGAGAGCTGTAAGTTTGTTTACAGTGAACAGAAAATAAATCCTCACATTAACGTATCATGGCAACAATTTAACTTCATGAGATTAATGACAGCGTGAGCAGAGGAGACTGTTCAGTCATATTTTGCGACCATGGAGCACCAGTGTGACTTGCAAATGTTATTAATACATGGACTAAAGTGCTGTTAGTTTGTTTACAGTGAACAGTAAATAAATCCATTTAACGCATCATGGTAAAAGTTTAACTTAATGAGATTAACAATAGTGTGAGTTTATGTTTCTGCAGGGCTTCAGACTGTGACTGCTCAGTCACATTTTGCGACCATGGAGCACCAGTGTGACTTACAAATACTACCAACATATGAAGTGGAGAGCTGTTAGCGTGTCTCCAGCTCAGAGTGAATAAAGCCTAACTATTTAAGTTTATGCTAACTGCTAACATCTGATTGTTGACAGCAAGCTTCCAGTTCACAGCAAAAGCATCCACACTTCCTGTCCGAGATGAGCTAGTTACTTCAAAATAAAAGCACCAGTGGTTTTGCTTTGATTAGTTGATTATAACAGTATTTTATTTGACTTTATTACAACAATACCTGAACTTCATTATGACAGCAGCTACTTTATTTAACTTTTTAACTGTAGTCCATTTAACAGTTTTGTATTTTAGTAGTCTACTATACTTTAGAAGAGATTTCAAAATATTTTATATTTCGTGATATCGCCTAAAATTAAGTCATATCGCTGAACCCTATTGCACCCTTTAAGTTTTGAATGCTGGTTTATATCAGCTTTAATGTGTGATTTTAAAGAGCATTTCTAATGCCTGATGAATGAACAAATAGAATGAGTACCTGGATAATTAAAAGTAAAATTGTAAATCATATAATTACCACTAATAGAAACTGAAATGAATAAATACATTAAAAAAAAGATAAATAAATAAATTTCAGTCATACATTTTTGGAAGAATGATGCTGACTGTAATCTACAATCATTTTCTGGTTAATTTGTATTCCTTGTCAGTAATAATTATTTTCATTATGTTTTATATTTTGTCCTTTTTCCTGAATCCTTCAATGAGCCTCTGATGCTGCAAAAACTCTCTCCCTCCATGTTGACGTTATCACTGCTGCAGCTGAGGATCAGCTCTCTCCCCAAACACCCCCCATCTCTGTCTCTCATCCCACTATACCTATCCTCTCTGGATCAATGCCTCTCCTCATCTCAGCACACACACACATGCGTGCACGCACACACACACCGAGTGAAAGCAGTGGCAGGCCGAGCGTCTTTGAAGTCCTGTGTGTGTGTGTGTCTCCTGTGGTCTGAGCCATCAAAGTTTCCATTTATTGGTTTCCTCTGTGACAGACTTCTTACTCTGACACACCGTTTCTTTCTCAAACACACACACACACACATACACACACACACACACACACACACAGGCGTGAGAGTGTGCGTGTGTGTGGCCATGTGAATTCCAGTATAACTGAGACGCAGAGCCACTTTGACCTTCAACACTTGGAACCCTCAATGCGCTCCAGCTCAGGACAAAGTTTACTGACAGGCTGATGTCAAACACAGAAACTTTTGGATTCATTTCCACTGCAGGGCTCGACATTAAAGCTTCTTCTCTCGGGACGAATGGACACTTTGGATCCAACAAAGTGATGTTTCCTAATGCATGTAAGTTAGCAGTGGCAGCTGACTGATTGTTGATAACAGAAACTCCTTCTATTATTGTAGTGAGTCAGCATTTGCATCACATTGATTATTTATAAAGGACCAATCAGCCAAACCATAAAGACACTTGCACCACTGGTATCTAGTCATTGTTTTCATTAAGGATACGTAAGTTATAAGAAATGGTCTCAATGAAACTAATGACATTGAGGGGTTTTTTGTAATTTATGTGAACCTTAAGCGACCATTTGATAAAAGGAGATTTACTATGAATAAAATAAAGTCGCCAGCTGTGGATCCGATCTGCTCTGAGATGCTGAAGCCTCTGGACATTGTTGGGCTGTCTCAAGGTGTATTTATACTTGTGTGACACCTTTATGCAGACTCTACGCTGTCGCCTACGCGCTTGGCATTCACCTTGTGTGGTGGTGCGTTTGTCACTCTGCAGTTACACCTCCAAAACAGTTGTTGGCGGTGAGGTTTCTGTAAATTGTTGTTAATATTAAGCTGTGTCAAAACACACATTAAACATGGCTAAATAGTAATAATGTCAAACACGAGTACACAAATCAGCTTCACTATAACTCACAGCATTCACAGACAAACACTTGTCTGTATCTGGACACATTTTCCCCACCAATACAACATTAGCACAAGCCTATGGCATTTTACATTGTATAAATTAACCTAGCAGCTAGCAGAGTATTCAGTAATCAGTATTTCTTCTACTGATTTGATGCCTGGATAAATCAGACGCAAGACATAAATTGGGGGAAGAAGAGTGTCCCCTTGGGGACCTCAGAATTGCATCCTTTTCTTTGCAGACGATGTGGCTCTGTTGGCCTCAACACTGCCCCCTCTGGGTTGGGAGGGAGTTACGACCCCAAGTGAAGGAGCTTAAGTGAGGGTCGAATGAAATGTGGGATGGACAGGCAGATTGGTGCTGCATTAGCAGTGCTTTGGGCATTGTGCTGGTCTGCTGTGGTGAAGAAGGGGCTATGCTGCCTCTGTAGAGAAAGGGGCCAGTTGAGGTGATTCACGCTCCTGATATGGATTCTCCCGAGGGCCTCCCATCACAGGTTTTTTGGGCACATCTAACTGAGGTAGACCTAGAACACCCTGGAGGTATTGCACATCTGAATGGGTCTGTAAAAGAGTCAGGATAGCCCAGGAGGAGCTGGAAAGCACACAACCTGGCCTTGGATAAGACGAAGACGATAGAAATGATTCAAGATACAAAAGTCTGAAGCCCCTTTTACACTGCCAGATTTTCCGTTAATGTTGGGCCGTTTTGCCGGGTAACTGCGAGTGTTTAGACACACAGAGGCAGATTGGCGAGTTGATCTGAGGTGCCCAATTTTCCGCCTCGTAGGGTACGACACACGTGCGAGCCACTGGCGGTGGATAAACAGGAAACAGCTGATAGCAGGAATTAGCGAGCAGCTAGTAGCAAGAGGGAAACACAAACCTGACAGACACTGTAAAGATGAGCAACTGGGGAGACAAGGAATTGCGCGCCCTCCTTGTCCTCGCAAACGAAGAGGCCATTAACCGTCAGATGACGGGGACGGTGAAGGACGGGCCGACTTACGAGAGAATCACCGAAGGACTGACCAGCCGCGGCTTCCCTCCCACGTCACTGTTTACGTCACACGCTGAGCTACACGTTTTGTTACTTGCTCACGCCCCCCATTGCCCCGAAAAAGGCACATTCTGTATAAACAAAAGTAGGCAGGCGGCATTTTGCTGCACTCCCCGATTTTGTTTTTATACTGCCAATGCTGAAAGGAGACTGATTGGGCTTTCCTGCAAATTTGCACAACTCCTATCTAAAAAGGGCTTGTGTAATTGGACTCAATTAAACCAACCAGGTCAGTAAAATACTTGTCCAGGTGGCAGTGGGAATTTAATCTGTACCCTTGGATACCATCCAGCTTTGTTATTCCCAACATGTTTCCTTTAACTTAAAATCAAACTGACATCAATAGTTTCCCAGGTTAATAACTATTGCTCTTATTCTCTGCATGTTTTTTGAGCCATAATCACGGCAGCTCTTGGAGTTTCTTGCACCCAAACTTGTAACAACACACGAGCAACAACAGTGTTTAGATCCGGGGGACCAGAATTTGTAAAAAGAAAACCCTCATCGCTAATGTTGTTCTCTTGAATCTGCTACGAGAATGAACTCTCTGTCTCTTGAATAACGAGCTACAGAGAGCACATTTGTTTCCAAAGCCTCGGAGAAACAAAGATGGCATGGGAGAATAGCACTCCAGAGCTTGGTCTGCGCTGCTTAATTAGCAGGCCAGTGTTGGCTCGGAGAGATCTGCGTTTCTGGTCTCATTTCATGCTGTGGAAGAGACACTCACAGATGTCTGGAATTCATGGAAAGATAATTGTCTATCGCACTTTGTTGGCTTGTTAGGCCTCTGATTCTCTCTGCCACTTCTGTCTCTGTCTTTGTGTTGCTTTGCTTCATGTCCTCCATCCCTCCTCCTCCCTTCCTCCCACCCAGTCGCTCTCATTTTCTCGCCTTCTCTCCCTCAATATCACAGAACAAATCAGCATCACTGTCATTGTTTTTCAGGCCTATTTAATAGCTGTTGACTTGACAGCACATGTAATGATTTCTGCTTTATTTAATAGCTGTAGCTGTAATCATTTCTGTTTCTTAAAAAAAAAAAAAAAAGGCGGTAGACTTGCTGTAGATGTAATCAGAGACTTAATGATGTGTGAGGTTGTCTGCCGACTGGCTGGTTCATTTTTAGAACAATCAGGATGGGCTTTAATTAATAGGCTGAAAGAAAAGTCTGACAGAGCTTGAATGCAAATCCTGTTGTCGCTCTGTGTCTTTGTCTCTGTGTCTTTTCTGGGATTCTTTCTTTGTATCTGATTATTCTTTTTCTCTGTCTTTTCTATTCCCTCTGTTTTGTTTTATCTCTGTCCCTCTTGTTTGGTTTCTTTCCTGATCTCTCTTCTGCTTGCTTTTACTCACCCACCTCTTTATTTGCCATCTGTTCTTCCCCTTTTCTTTTCTTCGTCTATTTTTCTTCTACTCGCTTTTCCTCCTCTTCTGTCTCGTTCACCTCTCCTGGCTGTATTTACATTTTCATTTCCACTGTGTCTTTGTTATTAAAATGTCTTCCGTTCATCCAGCCCACCTGTGTTTGTCTGGCTGGAGACTAATATATCTGTAAGTCAAGACACAGAGCAATTTATATGTTTCTTAATGTGACAGAATTAATATATATTCATTACTTTTCTCTGACTTTTATCCAGCCGTGCGTGGTAGCTCATATCCTGCGTTACTATCTCTACACATTCACACAGGGGAGCTGAACCACAGACATATTCAGGACACAGAAACAGTGCTCAAAGGCATCTCGGCAGTGGATGATGAGGGAAAAAACACAACATAGCTCTTTCCACTTTGGGTGGATCATTTTAAAAACATTGTGATTATACAGGGAGCTATTTGAAAATACCAAGACATGATTGTTAGACTTGCAGAGACACAGTGGAGTACTTTAGCTTGACACCAAAGTCATCACAATTATTTTATGTTTTGTTTTGATGATTGTTTAGACTAATCGAACAGGAACAAACGCTGGAATGATTTCGATTGGCTAACACAGCTCCACGTTTGGTCATGGACTTTCCATGTCCACATATGGCATTGAAGGTACCCTGGGTGTGTTGGTTGTTGACACGTCAACAACTTACGGTGTCAACTTCAGCCTGTTACATGCATTGTCTGTTTTCAAAATACACTTCTGTTTTCACAGGAAATGTACAGTTTGCATACAGTCTCTTTCAAAATAAAAGCACTCATCAGTACAACTCTGTGAATTGATGTTTTTTTCCTTCAACAACAAATGCACGTGGTTAGGTTTAAGAAAAACAAACAGGGTTTGGCTTGACAATGTTACAGGAAGCGAACACTGGCCTCCTGGGAGAAAGTCGGTGGTTGTTGGACCTATCCACCACCGCTCCCACCCCCCCTACTAGGACTTCCGCTGACTTAATTTTCCTTATTGTCCCACCGCATTTCCCCCGACACCATTAAACAATAAGCTGCGTACCATGCTGCCATGAAACAATGGCTTGTTTCGCCAGTGTCTGATGCAGGAAGTCACTGACCTAGCAATGGATTTCGACGACTTCGTAGTGGGACTGGGTTGACTCATTTGCTAGATGCACCCCTGCTGTGTCTGGCTTGATTTCAATGAATGAGACATTTTTGGTCTTAAGACAACCTAAATGATTTAATAGCGGTTTAAACATGTGACTACAGGTTTCCTTCCAGTGGTCAGGGAGTCATGACTGTTTCCTAGACATACAGAGTATAAAGCTAATAGATACACATGGTTAGTGAGTTTGGCGTGTAAACTAATGTTGATAGGGAGACAGTAGGAAGAGCAGAGCAGCAGCCACTGGGGTTCAAAGCCTTATGTTGAATAACTCTGCTTCAGTGTAACCAACACCCAACCCTTTAACCCACATGGTGTGTGTTGCACGTTAGGCTGGGTTCTAGTACCAGTACAATGTTGTATAATGAACTCTGGTGGGCACAAACACTCACACTTTGACCTCACCGGGCAGCCCTGCATCATATCACCTTTCTCAAGTGACTTGGTCTTCAGGAGGTGGAGGGGATGGTGGATGGTGTGTCACCCAAACGAGACGCCTGCCAAGCTGCAGACCAGTATTCAACACCAGCAAACAACAAACGGGTTGTTTTCAGCAGGTCATTGTTGCTTTTCCAGCGGCTTTTTATTTTTAGCCACCAATCCTGGGTGTGTTTCCATCGTGTATAGTGCCATGGAAAGCGTTTGACACCACTGCGTTTCAAGCCGACGTGGTGCCACCAAAAGTAGGTTTTTAAGCCAAAACGTGAGGGAAATTTTGAAAACAGTATCATACAGATAGCAGAAAGGAGGTTCGGGAGATGCCAGCTTAGATAGCCAGTCTGTTTTTTATTCGGCAGTCGTCAAATATTGCTGCAGTTATTTTGGTGTTAGACGCTAACACCAGAAGCCACCATCTACAGAGGTATGATGCACCCCTGGGTGGCGTCAGTTTGTAACATAAGTTTTGCAGTGTTATGATACACCACTGGTCAGCTGGACGTCACCTGTCGTGGCAGAATGATACACAGCATTGGTTTGGAATGCCTCCGGAAAGGACATGATATAAGGAGGTGGAAAGTGAGCAAGAGGGGTGCTGGATGGATACTACAAACTCCAGACGTTCACTTGGGAAGCTGGTGTTCACTTCCCATACCAACGTAGAGCCAAATTAATGTTGCCTAAATCTAAACATGTGCATGTGTTGCATGGCCTTATTGACATACAGTCCCAGAATGTCAACAACAAACACAGGAGGATACCAAGAGCGTCATACGTCTAACACAAACAGCACTAACTGAGCGGCAATATGTGATGACTTGGGTTGAGATCAGGTTGAAATGACCAGTCAGTGGTAGGTTTATGACCAAAGTCTGCCCCCTGTGAGTCAGACTAATTGATTTACAACACTTGGTTTGTTTGAAATAAGACAGTGTGAAAAATAAATGAACCAAAAAGCAGAGGTGGAATCAGTGGCGGAGACACAGCCTCAGTATTTGGGTACATTCATGAGAGCAACAGGAAAAGACAGTAATTTGCTGCTTCATTTAACACTCATTTACCATAGTTAGTTAATTTAAACACACACACAGACACACAAACAAATCTCTGTCAGTGAGCATAATTATACGGTCAACAATCACTTCATCTGGGTCAGGTGAGACAATTGGCACAATTAACTTGTTAGAACACGAGTGTCATTGTCGAGTTGAATCAGTCACACCTCCCACGGGCATGTGACGCTCTCCCACACCGAGACAAATGCACACAGTTTGCTAAGATGCTTTTTAAAATGCGTACATGTGACGTGTAAACAGACGGCTGCACGCGCTCAGTAAGTGACAGCTTGAGTGTGTATGTGTAATATTTCAGCAGCACATGGACCAGCATCATACACCAGTGACTCATGCATGAAGAGCTCTCACACTCAAACCACTTTCAATTCCACGGGGCCTAACATGAAATTTCACACACGGGCAGCTAATTGGCTCTGGAGCTTATAGTTGAATCTCACATTTATGTATTTGGACATTGACGTAGCTGACAGGTTTAACCAGGGTGTCTGACATCAGCTGATGCCTGATGCGAGACGGTGAATTGTCTTTTTTTAAAGGCAGGATGCCAGCAGAAGGTCAGCCACCACCTGCACCTCACCGGAGAGGAAGCGAGGCACACTCACTCCTGTTTAGGCCACCCACACACACACACTCACCGATCCCTCAGAGACTTTCAGGAAAGCTCTGGGTCAACTACTGGCTCCATCCTCAGTAGAGCATGCTGGGGAACGCAGAGAGCTGGCAGGGGAAAAAGGGCAGCAGGTGTTGCCGGCAATCTGTCAAAATCAGGTGAGTGTGTGGTTGGTGCGAGGTGAGCCTGATGCAGAACTTTGCCCTGGAGAGAACACATCAATCCTGTCATTGATAAAAGTCCACTTCCACAGCATCGACCCAACAACTGTCGATAATACAAGTGACAGACCTCTGTGATACAGTTAAAGCTCTTTATTTTTGGTGATAAAGCCAACACTTTGATAGTGTACAGCAGCTTTCTTTTAAGTATCTAACGTGATAGTCATATGATGGCAGAGGTTTAACTAGGTGCCACAGCCCTGCTGGCTTTGTCCTCACCCACCTTGTACTGCAACACCATGAGGAAGGCTTCTTGCTGCCGCTCAGTAGCTCTGCAAGTTCATTTAAATGCTATCTCTTTAGAAAACAGGGCAATTATTGACCTGCCAGGTTAAAATCTGTCACAAAATACATGCATATTTGTAAAAAACATGTAGATTTACACAAACACATGCAGGTGATTTAAATAAATATGCTTTATTCTGCAACAATATTAAACCCGGTATATACCTAGAGTCTGAATGTTCTCTCTGTGTCGAGAAATCTACAGTTGATTCATCAGAATAAGACAAATCCTCCAACAAAATGGTGGATTGCCCCCTCTGAGTTGGGAGAGAGCTACTGCCCCAGTTGAAGGAGTTCAAATATCTTGGGGTCTTGGACTGTCGTGGTGACAAAAGAGATGAAGGAGAAGCTTTCGATTTACTGATCCATCTATGTCCCAACCCTCATCTATGGTCATGAGATATGAGTAGTGACCAAAAGAAAAATGAGTGTCCTCCGAAGGGTGGCATGGCTCAGCCTTAGCGATAGGGGGAGGAGCTCGGAGTAGAGCCGCTGCTCCTTCACGTTAAAAGGGGTCAGTTGAGGTGGTTCAACATCTGATCAAGATGTCTCCTGGGTCCCTCCTGTTAGAGGGTTTCTGGGCACGTCCTACTGGTGGAAGGCCATGGGGCAGACCCAGGACACGCTCGAGGGATTATATATCTTGTCTGGTGTGGGAACACCTCAGGATCCCCCAGGAGACGCTGAAAAGTGTTGCTGGGGAGAGGGACGCCTGGAATACTTCACTCAGCCTTGGATAAGCGGTTGAAAATGGATGGATGGATGGATGGATGGATTTGATGAGATAACTCCCCCCCGCACAAAATGCATTGTCCCAAATACTAAACTGAAGTTGTGTAGAAGACAGGTGATAGGTACATAGCCAACACATACCCACCAACAGGAGCCCACCTGAGTCCAATGCAGTTGGGTATGTTTAAATGTGTCAAGACATCAGGGCATTTTCTGTCGTCTTAATGCGCACTTGACATGTTCAGACGTAATAGTTTTACCTGTTAAGATGAAAAAATTTGACGTATTAACATAAAGCCCTTGCGTGTTCCATAGCTGACTGACGTCTACTGTAGGTATGACACTGACTATGGATACATAACTCACACAGCCCCACTTCAAGAGATTCATCCCTCCCTTCACTGATTGTTATCAATGAAGAAATACATAACAGGTTCATATTCATGCAGCCTACTTGCAGTCTGTAAAAGTTTTCCATAGTTTCCACAGTGTTTGTATCCCATGGGTGCAACAATGGGTGGTATAAGGTTTTAACTCATCTTTATAATGTCTCTTCTTTGTCTAAACAAGTCCAACTTTCTCTGCCTTCCACTCACGATCAGTTCTTTCACAAGAACAACTGGCAACTGATGTGTCAAACACAATGTGCCAAACTGACCCAGAGCCATCACACTGGAAGCTTTCCTACTCTTCCCTTACCTACACACCTTACACACAGTACTGAGTCTCACATGAGCAGAAAATCGGCAGGAATCTTTAGAATACACCCTAAAGATATTGACCTGAAAACAGCAGCACCTTCCAACTCTCACTGTAACAAGCCACCTACAATATATTGACCAAATGTATAACACCTACCATACAATCTGCAAAGAGTCAATAAACACTGAGAAACTTTCGAAAAGTCCACACACAAAAATAATGTACATCCATTAGATTTTCAAGAAACCATAATGCATACATTTGAGAAAAATAGCCATGTTTTTTCATAAAAAACTCAAGTGAATGCTTTCATAGATTTGAACATGCATTCATTCTGTTAGGGGTCACAGGTAGGCTGGAGCCGGGGTTCACCCTGGACAGGTCACCAGACTATCACAGGGCTGACACACAGAGACAAACAACCATTCACACTCACATTCACACCTACGGACAATTTAGAGTCACCAATTAACCTGCATGTCTTTGGACTGTGGGAGGAAGCTGGAGCACCTGGAGGAAACCCACGCTGACACAGGGAGAACATGCAGACTCCACACAGAAGGGCTCCCTCACCCTGGGTTAGAACCAGAGACAATCTTACCAAGAGGTGACAATGCTAACCACTGCACCACCGTGCTGTGCCAATTTAAACATGAACTTGATTTATGTTCTCAGTCAAACACCTCTGTTTTCCAATAGAGAAGAAAACCAATGAGAGTTTTGTGCAATCTCTCTCCCATGCTTTAGTTTAGCAATTTAGGTTGCCAGGTCTGGTTGCCCACTGCAGCTTCACTCTTCAAACTACCCAGAGACTGTGAGAATAGCTGCGGGTCAGAACAGCCTTTAATAAGTAAATGGATTCTTTGATTTGTGGTGCATCTCTCAGTGAAAGCCAATGCCTGGATTGATATGGAACCAACAAAACGCTGGTCTGTTTCCAGCTTCTCTGCTCTGTCTGTCTTTGGCCCTCAACACAAAGCCCTTTGGAAGATGTAAATCTTTAACATGCCAGTCACAAATGGAAGGGGAAAAAAGTTTAGTAATTTGCTAAAACAGCTGGGCACTGTAGCCTTTAGAAAATGTTACAGAAAGAAAAGTATTTATGGGGGAGTGTTTCCGTGCACACACAGATATTCTCCTTCTTTTAATGCATTGATAGTAGTTTTAACTCTGTACCAGTTGTGATGTATTGTATGTATGTTATTGTATGTATGTAACTTGATGACGTTGGCAGGTCTCAATTGATAAAGAGGTTTTATCTCCATCAGTTTTGTCTGGTTAAATAAATGAATAAAATTTACAACAGCAGGATGATGAATGTGGGATTTAATCATAATTAACTACAACATGTGTGCCTGGTAATTAGGGATGATGTATTCTTTATATTTTTGGACAACAATGAAGCTCTAAGGTTCAGAAGAATAAGTCCTTTAAAGGTCTAGTGTGGAGGATTTAGAGGCATCTAGCTTTGTGGATAAAAAAAACCTCACATCTGCCAGACATGTAGAACTATGGAGGTCGAAGACTTCTGCTGCCTTAAAGGGATAGTGCACCCAAAAATGAAAATTCAGCCATTATCTACTCACCCATATGCCGAGGGAGGCTCAGGTGAAGTTTTAGAGTCCTCACATCACTTCACTGCAGAGATCCAAGGGGAGAGGAGGTAGCAACACAACTCCACCTAATGGAGGCTGACGGCGCCCCAGATTCAAACGTCCAAAAACACATAATTGAAACCACAAAATATCTCCATACTGCTCGTCCGTAGTGATCCAAGTGTCCTGAAGCCCCGACATAAAAAGTTGTTTGGAAAAACATCATCTGAGCTCTGTTTTTAGCCTCACTGTAGCCTGTAGCTCTGACTGCCTCTGTGTACACCAAGCACGAGACCAGTGAAAGCATGTGAACACACATGAAGGCGGTGCCCATGTCTCACGGTCTCGTGCAAATGCACACATGTGAGCGTGGTGCGACGTCAGCGACTTTGGAACGAGACCGCCACTAGTCCCAATATCATACTGCCATGACAGGTGCTGTCTGCAGACCAGCAGCGTAACAGCGTGAAATGTGCCGTCCGGCCTCATTACAAATTGAGGCCACCTGGTGGCATATCATAGCGCTGCAAAAGGTGGCCTTTGGCGACAGTGCCTGATGTCGAAATCACTAGTTGTGTTTCCATTACAGTTTTGCGCAAAATAAATGCGATATTTCTAAAGTTTCGACAAAGTACAATTGCGACTTGCAGGTGTTTCCATTAAAAGGTGTTTTGCGTATGAGCCGTAATGCTCGTAAAATCTCGTCCAGCGAGACTCCACTTTGTTTGCGGAAGTAACACAAACATTCCAAATCTCTTGCGAGCTGGAACAATCATCTCGGTTGCCACTGCTGCTGTTGCAGTAGTCTACAACTGAAGATGAAGAGAGTGAGTGATATTCTGAAGGCAAAGTCCTTATGTGTGGCAGCGACCACTGATAAAGGATTTCTGGGAGAGGATCGTGAACGAGGAATTCACAGAGGACTTGAATGTTCGGTGACGTATATTTGCGAAAAAAGTGTTTCCATTCCACTTTTGTGTCGATACACTTCTATATCGACACATCTGAAAAACCACCTCTTGAGAGCGTAAAAACTTTTTCTCGATATTTGAGAGTTGTTTCGAAATGTAGGTGTTTCCATCACCAGTTTTTTATTGCGATATTAGGTTTTGCACATTTCTAGGGTTAATGGAGACGCACTTACTGACAGAGTGGTGGTATTTGATGAATTTGGAAAGAGGAGGTTTTATACGTCGTCTCCAAAGTCAGAGGAAATCAGCCTATTCTGTCTTTTAGGTTATGAAAGAGCACTGAGATAAAGTCAGCTCTCAGGAAAACACGAGTTTTTAGGTTCAGGTGATAACTGAAAAAATGGTATAATATTTTATTCAATTTCTGTTAGTAGAATTCTTTAAATCCTACAAACTGTGCCTTTCAGAAATCAGACAACAAGAGAAAGTAGCCCAATTTAATATACGTAAAAAGAGAAGACAAAGAAAAAAGAGCACACAGATGTCACACTGTTCACATTTGCTGCTAAGCAGGTTTTCTGGTTTTCCTTTTTTTCTGACTGTACTATTTATTTCTCAAATCACAGATGTTGATCTTTGTGCACGGCCCTGTAACATCAAGCACCAAAAATAAACATTACACTCAACACGTATACTGACATCTCCGTGTTTCCCCTGCAGTTATTTACTGAACAGGGGTGTGGGTGGATGCTCCGAGGTTGTACAGAAACAAGTAATTACATTTAGAACAAGTGCTCTGACGCCTATCTATCTCTGACGACTTGTGTGAAGTCGGTCACATTTTCCCACACATGTGCTTCATTACTTCAATTTAAACATGTTAAAATGTTTCTTTTAAAGGAGAAGGGTCATCACAGCTGGTGCACACACTCTGGAGGGTATATCTGACTCAAGCCTGTGAAGCTGGCGTATACTGAGCCAGATAAATATGGATGGTAACCTCGGATCTGTGGTGCCGACACAATGTAGGTCCGCTTGTCAGGCAGTCAAATATGCCCTACAGGAGATGGCTGGAGCTCCTACATGTGGGTCACCAGCAGTCAAACTCTGGTACTAAAAATACAGGTAATAAAAATATATTAGTGGTGGTAGTAATATATAACATTATTGAGTTATACTCTGTCAGTACAATGACAGTTCTTTGAGCATTATATTTGTCCTTTTTATTTCCATATAATAGCTATAATGCAGATATGAACATTGTCCATTCATGTCTCATTAAAAAATCAAGGATTCTCCACAGCAGCCTCTGAGAGGCTGTTGGACATATGGCCTGGAATCCTTGTTTTTCATGGCTATAACTCGGCCAAAGAACCAACCCCAGTGGTCATGTTTGATACCTCTCCCAATACACACCATTACTAGTGGGATTAACAGGATTGTGGTTTAACACACACTCACAGGGGGCGAGGGAGGCAATGTGAGACAAGAGACTCTGGCAGCGGAAGACAAGGCTGATGCCAGTGGAGCACTTTGAAAAAAAATGAGGACATAAAGGGTGGAACGGAGACAAAGAGAAGAGGAAATTGGGAAGAACAAGGTCGAGACAAGTTGGAGCACGAACGCCAAAAGCTGGAGTCAAACCCACAACATCTTGAGTACATGGTATGTCTCAGCCTGCTGCCACACGGAGCATCCCAGTGTGTCTAACGGGCTTTGGTTTCAGTCCATTTGGACACAAATTCAAAGTGCAAAGACCCAGTTCTGAGGAGAGAGGAAGTGTGTGTGAGTGTGTGTGTCTGTGTGTGTTTTATTTCAGAGTTGCTCATTCTAATAGATGAATTTCTCACTATCCATCGTTTTTATTTTATTTTTCTATATGCATTCATCTCTCTATGTAGCCTGACCTGGCAGGATCTTGACACGTCAGTGAACTATTTGTAAGCCAGATAAAATAATGTCACCTGAAACCTTTGTAGGAAGCCTCCACAGCAGAACTCAGATCCATATGCATAATGCTGCAGCATGTCATTTAAACCAACTCAGCCAATAAATAACTAGTAAAAGCTAATGATACAATAAAGCAGAGATGCACCGATTTTCTCGGCTGATTGTGATTTCTATTTTCCTAAAAGTCTGTCCTGCTGATTCCAGAACTATAATTTACAGCAAATAAAAACATTTTTAATATTTTATTCAAAGCCATTGGTGACTTTGCTTTGCTTGATAAGAAAGATTGTTCTTTCCCGTTAAGACAACATAGAAGACATTTGTTTATAATTTCTGTACATCTACAACAGTCTGTGGTGCCTGGAAAGAGTTCAAGTCTCGTTTGGAGCTTCACAGAGTCCTTGACTACAATACCCATAAGCCACTGGGCCAGTCGTTTGCTCTTTAAATGGCTTTAAGCCCCAGAAATATGAGGGACACATGTTCCTTCAGCACAGGCCCTCACTTTGGTAAGTTCCTATTGGCTCAGGTGAGGTGTCAATGGAAAGGCCAGGAGTTTCCCTCCATTTTGAAATCCGGCCAGTTGGTTGTTTACATGCAGGACAGACAAAATTATTGATAATATGTGGAGATATTTGAACATTTGAAATGATGCAATGGCAGTTTGTGGGTATCTGTAGATATAATCATGTGTTAGGACTAAATACTTTGCTGGATGAAGATCCTCTGGACCATTCGGGGTGTCTGGGGACTGTTTATTTGTTTGTTTTTTGTGTGACAAAAGTGTCAACTTATCGTTCCAAAGCTATGCTCCTTGCGGTTCCATTAATTCCGACCATTTCAAGATACAGCCACCACACCAGGCTCGATACAGTAAATCACTTACACAACAATAAATACAGCTGTTGTTTACATATCATAAAGCAGATGCCCAAAACATACATTGTAAAATATTTAACTGTAAATTTACTGTAAATTACTGGCTACTAGTTGCATTCTTTCACAGCAGTTACTGCATTATTTTCACAGTATTTTGTTGTGAAACTGCAGCTGTGTACTGTGAGCTCACAGCAGTATCACAGCATGTCACTGTGATTTAACAGTACGCTCCTGTAAAATTATATGTATCTGTAGCCTCACAGCTAAAGCCCATTACATTGCTGTAATATAACAGTTGGTGGCTGTAAATGACTTTAACTGTAACCTCACAGTTTATGTACATTTGATTACTGTGATTCAGCAGCATTACTATAATTACAATATTTTACTGTAATCTCGCAGTTAAACTTCATATAGCTCTGTGATACAGCAGCGTACATCTGAAAATTACTTTATTTACCTGCATGGATTTCACAATTAATTTCAGAATACAGAAAAATATCACAGTAAAAGTCTGTGAGGTGACAATCATGTAATTTATTGTGAAATATTGCAGTTACATATTGTAACTTTATGGAAATAATTTGCAGTGTATCCTGTGGTTTTTTTTTTTTTTTTTAGTTGTCAAATTTGTCTCTCGTTCTGTCTCTGTTTTACTCTCCCTTTCTTTCCCTTTTCACTTTCTCATACCATGTATATTTGCTTATCTACGATATTGAAAAAAAAATGCAACTAGACAAAGAATCTCCGCTTTGTTTTAGCAATTTTTCAAAGGGGAGACTTTTCACACAGACTTCCATTAACAAAAATGGCTTCCAGTTTCAATTACGGTGATAAAATGATTGTTCAACCAAAAATAACCCTTTCATTTTAATCCCAGTCAGTCTGATTGATAATAATATAAATTGTGTAAGACTGTTATACCATGGAAACCACAATATTTTCTGCAATGGTTATCTCATACTGTTGCAGCTCTAGCAGTGATACAAAAAAGTGACATCAGTGAGAGAATAAGGCAAAAAAAAAAAAAAATTGGCAGAATGTTTGGGAAGCTCAGAGGAAAAGGTCACTGTGAGGAATGAAGCAGCTCTGACAGTCCGTGTCAAACCCTTCAACAGTGGGCACCTGCTTCACTGTCAGACGGACACGTCAAGAGAATTGATGAAGAACCAGTGTAAGTCCCAGTGCGATGTTGCCCTGGTCAGTCCAATCATCCAGACTCTGCTACGGACTTCAGACAACTCACAGAGATGCTTAATCCACACACACACACACACACACACACACACACACACACACACACACACACACACACACACACTCTTCTTATTTTAATATTGATGGACGCAGAAACACTTTGTGCGAGTGAAAGTGCACATGTTGCAAAAGTGTCTCAACAGCAAAGCATAAAAACCTACAACTAATTGGTTCTCCATGGACCTCCCCTGACAGGCCCAAACATTAGGGTTATACAGCGGAGAGAGACGCTGAATGAGAGAGTGAGACGCAGAGACAGAAAGTCGGAGATAACATGAGAGAGAGAAAATGAGACAGCGAGGAACGGGAGGGAGAGAAAAAGGGAGCGTTGTGAGATGGAGAATGCAAATGGAGGGTCACTTGAGTCAAAGTAGCCTGCAGAAAGATGTGGGGGAAAGACGGAGGAAAAGAGAGACGGGGAGAAGAGAGAGAGAAAGTCAATGCAAATGTGTGATGGTAAAGGGTTAACATACTGCTGTATAACAGCACAGACAGACAAGAAGGATTTATAAGCTGTGAGATCTCTTTTCTTCTTTGACCTTTTCATGTCTATGTGCAGTTTCTTAAAGCGAGACAAAGAAGAAAAACGATCAGACGAGCAAACTGACGGCTTGTGAAAACAGTGGATGTGTCTCTTTAAAGACTTCCTTGATTGGCTGTAAAAGCCCTGCAGTCCTTTCACATGAGTCTCCGCGTGCCTCTAAATGTCTCGTATGGTCTTGTAATACTCCTTGTTTGTGGTTGCACTTGTCACTTGGTGTCATTTCACAGCACTGTGTTAACAAGGAACATCCCTTGTACATGTAAGCAGACTGTGCAGTGACTGTGATTGTAATCCAGTGTGTTAGCGCCAACGCAGCACATTCCTCAGCCTCATATCCAGAGTGTGTGCAGGCTCGTCTCCACGCAGCCCAGCTGTCAGCTTACCTACGACGAAGTCAGACCTGCTAGAAATAGAAAATAATCACACAAGACACAGCAGAGCACATGTGCGCTGACTGTGGCCTCATGAAGGGTATGTACTCATGGGCCACTGGGGCAGTGTGAGGATTATAGACTTAAACATAATCAGGACTCATTATATTAAAAAACTGAAGACTTTTTTTTTTTGGAATTAGCATTTTACATATTTGTAGACGTAATTATTTTGTATTTTTTGCTAATTTTGTTACATTTTTATTTGTTTGGAAAAAAACTTCAGGAATACTTGCAAGCTTTTTATTCTGAAGTTTTAACTATTTTGAAATTTATTTTTTTTTAGTTATTAATTTATTTATTGGGTGTTATACAAATAGTGAAGCACTTTGTATTGCATTTTGTGGATGACATACTACATGAATACAGTTTATTAGTATGATTAGAAAGACCCTGGTGCAAGGTCAACAGCCCGTCTGTGTTTCTCGTATATGCTCTGTATTATTTTAGCTGTAAAAATCATAACAGACCTCACACTGCAGTGACAGGCATTTGAATATGTGGATGCGCACACTGTGGGTGAAAATCATTTGAAAGTGATCTGTTTTATACAGTTCAAATAAATACAAATCATGACTCTCTAACACAGGGATGGAGATGTCTAGTAATTATGGTCACTGGTCATAAATGTGCAGAAATCCTGAGCTGACCATGAGAGCAATTTTTGGTCATAAAAACTAGACTCAGTTCCTTTCAGTTGTAAACCTCTGTGCACCAGTCAAGTTGCACTCAAAGTTCACATCCATGTCTGTGTAAATTTGAGGAAACTTCTTCGAGGTGTTGTTGAGATCACATTCACATAAATGATACGGATATAAGGTCACAGTGACCTTTGAACTTCAACCACAAAAATCGAATCAGTTTTCGCTGAGTCCAAGTGAATGTTTTCGAATTCAAAGAAATTCCTTCAAGGTGTTCTTGAGATATTTCATTCATGAAAATGCGATGGACGTGCACACGTATGTACAGACAACCTGAAAACATACCACAACTATCATCTGCATGAAGGTATAAAACCTCTTGTGTCTTGTCTTGACAGTGGAGCTTTTCCCCTGGAACTATAGTTGAACAATATCTAAGCAAGTGTAAAATGAGGAGATTCAGAGCTTTACATTTTCACAAAACCCAAAACTCTTCATCCCAGCTGCTGCTCCCTAGAACTTGAAATATTATACCCAACGTAATCGCCAGGAAAATGTTGCCATTGCATGTTTTGGCAAACCACAGTTATGTTTCATTTGTACATCATATTATGTAGCTGATCCGTTTACGTCCCCAGACCCAAGATCAGCACACCCGGGGCCCTTGCCTGCCACCCAGCACACAATGCACCTGACCCTGATTCTTTACTGGGCGGACCACTTTGCCTTGGGAGACCCCACCAGTGGCCGTTAGCCCTGAACAACACAGCTCCACCCCCCTCCACCACATGAAGGTGGCGATTCTTGGAGGAGTTATTGCCTCACATTAAAGGAGCTCAGGTGTCTCAGGGGTCTTGTTCATGAGTGAGGGTAAAATGTAGCGTGAGATGGATCAGCGGTTTGGTGCAGCGTCTGCAGTGATGCAGGAGCAAAAAACGCTTGGTGATAGTTCGAAAAAGATCATGTTTCAGCCACAATCCCGGTTGGAAATGCAGGTATATCTAAAGGGGAAAAAACGGATTTTTGTGGCACTATCACTGGTTGAAAAATAGGTTGCTAAAAAGCACCAATATTCTGTGGCTAAAAAGCTGCTGGAAACACAACGATGACTCACTAAAACACAACCTGTTTGTTGTTTGTTTGTCTTGAACAGCGGTCTGCAGCCTGGGAGCCGAGGTGACACCATCCGCCATCCCCTCCACCTCCAGATGACGATGTCAGTTCATATGTCACTTTAGAAACGCTGATATGATGTGTGTGAAATGTGCAAATTTGATGTATTTGTGGTTTGCAAAAATGTATAATACCAACATTTTCTTGTCTTGCGACTGAGCTGTTTGATCACCTCATCACATCACAGCAAGGTTGTTCAGACAGCACAGACAGCTGTAAATCAAACCTCATCCTTACCAGCTTCTGCCATGTGTAGTTAGCTGATGGTGCCTCTAAATCAGCCCCCAAACTGGGACATGTCGCATTTCAGGTTCTGATCATCTTCCCCAGAAAAGCCAAGATGGAAACTTGATGCATTGTACTTAGTCTTGTGTTTCTATCAATGAAGAGCACTTCAGGAAGAGGCTAAATATGAACACCAGCTGTGGCTGCAGCTTGATCTTTTTTGAAGGAGAATTTCACCTCGTCTTGACTCTGACTTCGCCCTCCTGCTTTATTTTGTTCCATGGAGCTTTCCAAGCCTGAATAACTGCAGGCAAAGAAATGTTGACATCCACCTCCAGAGTTTGAATACACAGCTCCAAACATGCCTGATGTGAATGCGCTCGCAGACAATCTTCAGTGCCAGCAGTCAGAAGACTCATCGGTTCCTGCAACTCAAAGGGCCCCAGTCTCTGCCAGCTAGGTGGGTGCTGGAGCCGGACGCCTGCACAATCTATACAGACCATCCCTGACTGCTGCTCACATTTCCATGTTCCAGAATAATCTGTTAGACATCTGCCTGCACTGTTTTCTGATCACTTTGCTGCTGCATATTTTCTGCCTGTAAGTCAGGATGTGGCACATTTTCTCTGCGTGTGACCTCATTCCATGAATGTATTCTAACAATAGTCATGATGCAGAGGACCTGCGAATGTGGCCTCACTGTAAGCAGAGAACGTCTCTTTAAAGTCTTGATGGATCGATATATAGAAGCTGGCACATTCATTAAGATTTGTTAATGTTTATATGTCACATTTAGTTATTTTTTGCCTTCACATTTTACCAGTACCATTTGACCAGATCCAGTTGGTCAAAATCAGGTAAAAATTCAGCCATGACTACTCCAAACAGAGTAACTCCTCGCGTTTGTAAGGTCACTCCAGCGGTAACTTCCTGCAACAACTCAAGTCTCGCGAGACGTGAGATTTCAGAGCCAGACTTTCACTCTCTGAGTGAGTGTGAACATGTCCGAATTTTTACCTGATTTTCAATTTTCAATTCAATTCAATTTTATTTATAAAGCCCAATATCACAAATCACAATTTGCCTCACAGGGCTGAACGGGATCTGGATGAGCCATTTCAATTTGATGAGCGCCCGTATTTATTTGAACACGGAGTACACGGACGTACATGGACGCAGAGCTCATTGAAACTGAAGAGCGGACGAGGAGAGAGGGAGCAGCAACAGGCAGAGGAACATGTCTGAATCCAGCTAAAGGTAAACACACACGTTCATTTCTCCTTTCCGTTATGTTGTCAGATAATTATACTAACAATCCGAGCCTATCTGTGTGAAAAAAATGCACTTTTAGTGGACGTATTTTGACGTTGTTTGACGCTGTCTGAGTGCCCTATTATTTAATATAGTGCACGCTCACGGGCTGCAGGCAGGTCAGCCCTAGCTTCATACTGGAGAAATGTCACATATTGAACATCCTATCACTCATTTAGACAAAAGTACATCAGAAAATAGGGCCCAGGTTGAAAAAACATTAGTTACCCTTTAAGGTTGCAGAAGTCCAGGTAGGGCCGGTGGGTCAACAACCACTGACTTCCACCTGAGAGGCCAATGTTCGCTTCCCGTGAGATTGTAAAGCCAAACCTTGTTCTTTTGTCTGAAACCTGACCACGTGCTGTTGTTGGCTAAATGTAACCATAAAAGAGTATGTATGAAATATGTCCTTATTTCACTTTCCTCGCTGCATCTTGTTACATATTGCTCCTGAAATGACCCAGTTAATGCTCCCTACCTTCCCTCCCTCACTACATTTCCCCTCCTCTTCCTCTCCTTCTCTCTGTCTCTCTGTGTCTTGTCGTCTCTGCCTCTCTTGTACTCAGCATGGCAGCAGGACGTATCTGCCTCATTGCTTGTTTGCTAACTTAACACAGCTTTTTCTCCCGAGTCTCTTTCTCTCTGACACTCTTGTTGTGTCTCTTTATTTTCAGCTTTGCTGTTCCTCCATCCTGACTCCTCTTCGCTGCACCTCCTGCCCTCGGCCCCGCCCTGCCGAGCCCCTCAAAATGTCACTCCACGGTGGAGGGGGAGGCAAAACAAAGTAGACATGATTGTTCCCTCTCTGCGTGTGTGTTGTCTGTGTGTGAGACCGCCTGTCTGTGATTGTGTGTGTGTGTGTGTGTGTGTGTGTGTGTGTGTGTGTGTGTCACTGTCTGCCTCTGTGTGTGTGGGTGAGTGAATGTGTGCATGCATGTATCTGCTCAGACAGAACGGTGTGTGTGTGTGTGTGTGTGTGTGTGTGTGTGACCGACTTATCTGAGTTTGTGTTGTGTGTGTGAGCACGACTTCTCACCTGGTTTTGTAAGACTAGTTTATGTGTGTGTTGCGTGTGTGTCTGCATCTTTAAATGTCAGGTCAAGTCAAAAATAAACTGCATTTATTGTTCACATTTTTTGTGACTTGTGTGTTTAGTCCCAGTTAACAGAGCGACATATTGTTTTGTACGAGGGCAGCGTGTTTGGGGGTCAGAGCTGACCTGAGCTGGTATAAAAACCAAAGTGTTGTGAAGCTTATTCTTACTGTGCATGTGATGCACCTCAGTGTGTGCTGTAGCTGTAAGAGCTGTTAGCATTATTAGCACCTTGTGCTGTACAGTCTCATGCAAAGCCACAGTTAGTGGCTGAAAATGGATGGATGGATTTGTCATGTGACATATGTCACTACCGTAGCATGCTACACACACTGACACACTGTGATGTTGTCGAAATAAGTCCACTGACTTTTGGTTTCACACGAGAAACCAACAGCAGGCTTCTTAGTGAAAGTCTGGCGTTTGGAAGATCCATCTATCTCCACTCTCACCAGCCCGATGGACACTTTCTCGATTGTTATACAATAGTTGCCGGCAGCATTACAAACCACCACGGGCCATTTTATAATGCCATATAAGGCCATTGTTCACGCAGCCATCCAATGACAAAAAGGCGGTATTTAACTGTCATGACCTGACATCTATGTGTTGTTGTTTATTGTTTGTTTTTTTTTGGTAACCATTTTCTCGTCTCGTTTCAGATCCCGCGTCCTTCCAAGTTTCCTCACCGGTTCCCTAATGACTTTTGATGGTGTCTCATTGTCTCCCTTAAGCCGGAATTCCACTGGATGCGTGTCCGTTGCGGAACAGCTGCGCTGGTTATCCGCTGCGTGCTCCCCCGTCCGTCAACATCCACCAACTGCGTTTGCTGTGCGGAGCGGTGCAGCTCCACCAGACAGCGGAAGTCACGAGGACCCACGAGATCTCATGAATTCACTCATAATCGTGCGATATAACAAGATGTAGTTTCTATAAACAGAACCACAAACCAGAGGAGTAGTAGGAAGACATCTGGGTGCACCTCCATGATTAACATCTCCTCGTCCATGGTGTCAACGGGGTGAAAAGTTTTCAAGGTGTAGTGCAGGGAAATATGATTCGCCGTGAACTCTGTGTATTTTATTTTGAAAATTAACCGGATGTTTTATTTTGTTTCTGTGCATGACTTCCTGCTCCGCGCTGAATTGCTGCGTTGTGCTCTGGCATCCGGCAAAAATAGAAGTCCTGCGTATCTGTTGCGGAGGGCTCCGGAGCGCCGCAGCTGAGACGGAGCCGGAACGCAGCACAGCCGCAGCCGGTGGAAGCACACACATTGACTAGAAAAAACATATCGGCTCTGCTGCCGTTTCGGAGCGCAGACGCAACCAACACGCATCTGGTGGAAATTGGGGGTTAGAGTCTCCTGTCTTTGAGTATTTGTCCCTCTCTTCCCTCCTTTGTTGCCAGATCATCTGAACCTTTGAATCAGAGTTGCAGCGTTTTTCCTACTGTTTCTTGTGAGTGTGTTTTTGACCGGTTTTGCTTTCTGACCGCCCTTTTTACATGTCGATTTGGATACTTTTGCCTGTGTAACTGATCACCCGTGTACTGACCCTAAAGGGTAGAGTGTAAAGACCCTGAACTTTTATCTGAGTCTGCTTTGTGAGTCTTTCTCCAGTTTGTGCTTGACATTTGACAGGTTCAGATGTTGCCCTCTGCGTCAACAACCGCCACTTCCCGGTGCATATCATCCCACAGCGAAAGGTAAGTTTGTGCGTCAATATCTTACGATGAGATCATCGACATAGTGGTGATATTTGCCAAGTTGGGAATGAGAATGGGCCGATTTAGCTGGATGTTAGCTGCTGCTACCCTGGCAGAGAGAGCAGGAGGAGAACTTTCAGGCCCTCCCCACCCCGACTAATAATAGTTTCTGAATCCAGGACAGCTTCTCAGCTATTTCAGCATTTTATACTTTTCATTTCATTGCAGAAAACATATAAACATGACAACATGCATCACAGTTTTTTAGAAAAGCTGCTGTGGAATGAGACATTTTGAGTCTGCAACAATCCCTAAAACACCTCGTGAAACACTGAAGATACTGAATAGGAAATTAAATTCACTAATGTTTTGTTTTTAGGTGCTTGTAAATATTTGTGTCATTAGTTTCAAGAGATTTCTGACAAAAACCAGCTTTGGGGAGGTTTGGCAGACAAAAGGAAGCCTAGGTACACTGTTTACTAATCGCTGTGTGAAATCTGTACTGTGGCGCACTTCACTGTAAATTCACAATGTATGTTTATGCATTTCATGGAACACGTGTCCTCAATTCAAGCCATTAACCATGATTCTGTTATGTGAGGTGAAATGAGGTGGAAAAACACCCCAAACTGTGAAGGGGTTAACACCTCAGGTCTTTGCTTCACACTGGTTAAACTGTGTGTATTTGTTTGCTCGTGTGCATGTGTGTGTATCCCTGCGAGACTTGGCTGTACGTCTGTGATTGACTGTCTCCAGGATTATTTGTATGCAGGGAGTGGTGCTCTGAAGGAGTGTAAGTATATGAGTGTGTTTGTATGCAGCCTAGGCCTGCGCTTCCACACACTTTTTATGTGTGTTTACGTGAAGCCGTGTGTCTTCGTCTGCATCTGTGTGTGCGTGTCAGAGGATGGTTGGGTGGTTTTGTGTATTCACAGTGTAAGTAGAAGTCACGACTCAAGCAGCTGCTGTCAAATTACCCTGCAAAATCACAAAATCAAGCCTTTGTAAAACGCCTCTGCACACATGCCAGACAAGCCTTGTGAGCGTGTGTGTGTGTGTGTGTGTGTGTGTGTGTGTGTAGCAGCGTCACCTGTGAAGTGAGTGCCAATGTTTGCTCACTCGCTGGCAGCCTAAAAAAAACAGAACCCCTAAAATACTGCTTGATTTCACACCACAAAGATCACATTGGCTCATTGAGATATATTGTTAAGGTGGATTTGGTTCTGCCTGCCACTCTGACAGACTGGGTAACATTTTAAGATATGGCAAAACACCCAATTAAAACACATCCATGAATGCATAACAGCTCATTTACATAATAATACAGTCGCTGAAAATCCCACTCAGACTGGAACACTCAGAAACCTTCAAGAGGCAGTATTTTTGATATTAATAGCAAATGAAATGTTTCAGTGGAATGACCAGGCGTCGTTCGTCGGCCGCTCTCCACAGCACAATGCAGCACTTAGCCTCTTTTAGCCCATTGTTTCCTACAGCCACACATTTGCAATATGTTTGAGTCTCATGGCTCCAATTGACCTCCCCATATGAAACCAGCTGTTTCCAGAAAACAAGCTCAGATAAGTGAAGAGAAGCTGTGTACCCCACACAACACATGTGGGAGGTGACATAAACGAGTGGCTGATGAAGACGTCACTGTTTTGGGGAGAGAGTTGAGGCCAAACCATCTGTTCAGACGGAAACAATATGTTTCTATGGTAAATATTGCTGCTAATAATGATCAGTATTTCAGAAACTGCATGTGCCTGTGAGTCAGCCTGTCCATTTAAAGCTGGGGAGGGCTGTTTTATTTTGGCAGGGTTGGGCAAAAAAATCTGTAATAACTTCTCAGCGTATCGTAATTCAGTTAGTCTGAGAGAAACTATACTTCTGCACCTTCTCTTTGCTCTGTTCTCACAATACGTCCTCACTCCGACCTCGTCACATGTCCACGTTTGGTCATGGACTTTCCACGTCCACATATGACGTCCAAGGTACCCTGGGTTTGTTGGTTGTTGACAATCTGTTTTTGTTGTTCTTGACATCCTACTCAGGCTTCCGCTGACTGAACTTTCATTGTTTTCCTGCCGCATTTCCCCCAGACGTATCATGCCGACATCAAAGGACAGCTTCTCCGCCCGTGACTGACGCCAGAAGTTACAGACCAAGCGCCGGATTTCAACAACTTCGGAGTGAGACCAGGTTGGATTTTAAGCTTTAGAAAATCTAGGTCTAGGTTTTAATTGTGTGGGTGCTGTGTTTATGGCTTTTGTTTCCAGATCTTCCATGAAAAAACTGCTCATCATTGCTGGTAGTGGATATCCCACTGCAAAACCTTCTTTTCCTCTGTAATTTTTGTCTCTGAATTGGAAGAATACAAGAAAAACCTAACATAAAAAAGAATGTGAAAAGGAAATGGCAAGACGACTCACAAGATCTCAAAAAGAAAAAGCAGAACAGGAAAACTTAAAATCAGCCATGTCAGATCACTGCAAGAGAAACAATCACGACATGGACTGGGACAAGGCGAAGGTCATCGGGTCAGAGAGCAACAAATTCAAACGTTGGATCAAGGAGGCCATGGAGATCAGGAAGAGGGCCAGGGACACCATCAACCGGGATGAGGGGGCTTTCAAGCTGTTGCACTCTCTCCTCCAGAGACCATCGGGCGGCAGGGGGGCCTTCAAGGAAACACCAGCTGATAAAGACACGTCACGACGCACGTCAGATGATGCTTCTGAAGAAGACTGAAGTTGACAGTCAAAACATGTCAAGGTTAAGCAACGTCTCCGAATCTCTTTGTCTGAAGAAAAAGAAAAACCTCGATACAATCACAGGTCATTTCAGAGAGAGGGCACTCCGACTAGCCATGCTACAAATGCAGATGTGCTTGCATGTATCTTCAGATGGTAAAAGTCTGGTTCAGCGGCGGAGAATCCTGCAGGGAAATTTGCCATTTCAGTGGCAACAACTGCCTACACTGCAAAAACAAAGGAAGATGGACGGAGTTATCATAAAGGGCTCTAGTTTCCCGGCGCAGCGCAGGGTGGCGCAGGGTGGCGAACCCTGCGCAGAGCTAGTTTCGAGCAGCGCAACCCGAGGCGCGCTCAGTTTGGTAGTTTGGCAGACCAAGGTGCGCTGAGATGGGTGTGGCGGCGCAGCAGGGGGAGGTGTCGACAGATCCAGCTTGGCGCAGTGCCAGTTTCGTGCCAAAAGGCTTCGCCGAAGGTGCGCTAAAAGCTCGACAACTGAAACCAGGTCTACTGTCAGCGCAGGCGGAGCACTGCTGGTGTAAGCCGAAGTTTGGCTGACCGGCGGACAGTGCGCACACGTCACCAAAACCTCACAGGCAGGTTTCCAGAATATCAGGCACATTAACGATGCAATAAATACCCAAAAACCACTATTCAATGCAACTATCTGCAATCAGCACATAAATGTATCTCTATATCGACTGTCCCGTCACATCTGATGTCAGATCAAAGGGGAGTGGCACCGTTGTACGTTGCAGCGTAATGGAAACCCAACCTGATTTGATTAACACAGCTGCAAACTAATGAGTTCACATCCCTCTCAGCCAACCACAAACAGCCACAGCATCAGATAGGGAGTATATATTCAGCATCTGTCATCTTAGAAAAGTCAAAAGAAAAGAAACAGAGTGAGACTGCGAGAGAGAAAGAGACAGCGCGCGTACGAGAGAAACACAACATTGATTTACAATTGTGGTGACCTCCTCCCAGGCTACCTTTGCATCATCAGCCTGTGGAGGTCTGCTCACAGTTCTGTATATTCAGACACTGCGAGCTTGGACCTCCCGGACCAAAACATCAGTTTCCTCCTGGGAGAAGTTTGGCCGTCTGACGCTGCTGCTCTCTTCTGCCATGGCGAATTGAGTAAACTCTCATTACACCTTCGCGTGGCGCATTTAAGGGCGAGGAGAGGGGCTCATGTGATTGGTGTGATGTGTGTAAAACCCACTCCACGCCTTCTCTCCTCCCTCTTTCCAACTTGCACAGGTAGGAGGGACGGAGGTGGGAAAGAGGAGTAGCTGCGCCAGACGCATGGTGTGCCAAATTTGCAAAATCCACCTGGCCACACCCAGTTGACGAAGCGCAGGTGCGCTGCGCCTCCGTCTCCCCAGTCTGCGAAACTAGAGCCCAAAGAGTCTAAAAGAGAGTCTGACAATAAATGAAATAAAACGTGTCAGTATTGTTGGATTGCGGGACTTTAATTAACGGGTGTGGCTTTGACTTAGAAGTACCGCCAGGCAAAGGGTTGGCTCTGGTACTGAGCTTTACAAGTGTGGGCGGGTGCAGGTTTTCAAAATGTACAAATGTACCTGTGCAGGACTCGGTGTGATAGACAGAGAAAACTCTACATTAAAGTAAGATTAAATGAAGAAATGAACCGGTGTGCATATGCCTGCTCCCGTCTGGTGTGAGGAGCTCAGGACCGAGAGGTGAGGGCTGCAGGAGGAGGGTGTATTTTTTAAGTCTGCTGTCCTCCTTCCCAGAAAACTGCCCACTCCAGCTATAATACATCTCTAAGTTGTTAGTCGTTGGCTACTAAACTGGTATTTTCTCCCTCACTGTTTGACTGTGTTGGAAGTTTTCCACCTATTTTTGCATAATCCTTGTTTTCTTTTGCTTATTTGCAATAATATGAGGCCTGAGCCAGCACTGGCTGTTCCCAACTCTTTTTTGGACTCATAAGTCTAATAGCATCATAGTGTCCCTGTAAGCTTACTAATGTCGAGACCATGGCTGTTCCAGACACGGCTGGGAATTTGAATATATAGGCTTATATAATTACTGTGGTACACAATTACAGAATTTGTGACGTCCAGGTAAAATACAGTTTTTAATGGCGTGCTTGAAGTGATCATAATTCATCTTTGAGTTAACTTCATATGTATGTAAACTGGAGGAGCAGAACAACCCCTGCAGAGAGGAGGAGGGAAATTAGTTTATTCGATTTAGACAGAAGGAGGAATGCAAGGGGTTATGGGCTGTTTTTACTGGGCTGAATTCCACACACTGAATCCAAAATCTTGATTAAATCTTTGTGAAGCCAAAAGCCTTTCACTAATATTTAAAATGATTACTGTAATTGTGTCCCCAGTCACTCAGGCTGGACTTGCCTGCATATTGAAGAAGAAGTTGGGGCTCTTTGCCTGCTGGGGTTGCAACCAGTGTTTCTGTGAAGGAAAAAAAACAACAACTTTCAAACCATTTTTAAAAGACAGAGTGGCAGGTGAAGAAGAAAAAACTTCTGTAATGGAGCAACAGGAGGAGAAGAAGACATATTCAGACAGGGACGCATCCCGTCACAGACAGAAGCTTCAGGAGAGGGTGGAAGCAGATCACAGTGAGCGAACGTCCAAACAATCTGTTACATTTCAGTGTTGCTCAGGGTTTGACACAGCTGATGACAGTAAATCAAATCCACCATTTTCGTGTTTCTCTTTAAACCCTCCCCTGCTGTTTGTCCTTTGTCTCTCCCATCTGTGTCCAACATAATGTTGAGACAAGCTGTCAGAGAGGTCTGCTCCTTCCATCAAAAGCAGCTAAACACCGAAGGGATCAAGGTTTTTGGAAGTGACAGAGTCAACGACTGAAACATGCTTCATTATTCCATACAACTGTGTCAACAGTCTTCTTTTCTGCTGTTTAGTTCTTCCACCTGCATTATCAGGCAGAGTAAAGAAGAGAGAGTGTTTTTAAAGTTAGGAGGTAATTTACCTATTTAAATTACAAAACATGCCTGTAGGTTTCATTTTTTAATTCCCTCTGTGGAATAATTTGCAGCTGAAACACATTCATCACCAACAATATCCACACTTGCAAGAAAGTAATAGAATATATTACAACATATTTTCATTAAGTTGCAGTCTCGTTGCCAGACCGCTCCACGCTGCATTTGCACTGCAAGAGAGAGGTCTGCATGAACAGACGACACATCCTCGCTCCGACCTTGTCCCGTATCGCAGCTTGGACTTTCCACATCGACATATGACGTGCAAGGTACCCTGGGTGCGTCTGTTGTTGACACTGGATGCTGTGTCAACTTCAGCTTGTTACATGCATTGTCTGTTTTCAAAATACACCTCTATTTTCACGGGAAATGTACAGTTTGCATACAGTCTCTTTCAAAATAAAAGCACTATATCAGTACAAAACCGCAAATTGATGTTTTTTTCTTCAACATCAAAAACGGACATGGTTACGTTTAGCCAACAAAAGCACGTTTGGGTTCAGAAAAAAAAACAGTCCTGGTTGAGAATCAGTGGTTGTTGGGCACATAACCACCCTCCCTCCCACACACCCCACTTGGACTTCTGCCACCTTAACTTTCGTTGTTGTCCTGCCAAGTTTCCCCCTTTACTGCCGGGTGCCTTTAAACAACAACGGTGACCAGCTGTGTATCATGTTGACGTGAAAGGATGGATTCTTTTTGTTGGTGTCTGACGCCAGACGTCACTGACCAAGTGCCTGATTAAAAGACTTCAGAGTGAGACCACGTTCGTTTTCAGGGTTTTGAAAATCTAGCAGGGTTTGGAGGCTCTGGCTAATCACGGGTCATTTCAGAGAGAGGGCGCTCCTATTGGCTGTTCTACAAATGCAGATATGCATGCATGTACCGTCGGATGGTAAAATGGTGATCCATTGGCGGAGAGTTCTGCAGACTGCAAAGCAACCCCAATAAAAGGCAGATGTTACATTTAGCCAACACACACATGGTTGAGTTCAGAAAAAAAATAACAGGGTTTGGCTTTCCATTCGTCTTCACAGTCTCCTGGGTGAAAGTTGGTAATTGTTGGACCCATCCGTCACCCCTGCCACCCACTCTACCAACCTGGTCTCACTCAGAAGTCTTTTGCATGATACGAACTTCTGACCCAATTTAAGGGCCATCCACTCCAAGAACATTAACCATACCAAGCACTACATTGTTTTAAAAATGATTCTAACTCAATTGGATGGGCAAGTCCACACCACAACTATGAAGAACAAACAATATCATCAGGATCACTGTCAGAGTGATTTAATTAACCACAGAAAGACTGACAGCCAATAATTTCTTAAGATGGAGACTTTGCTGGAGCGCACAGCATCTGCTTGGTGCCTCTGATACTGAATCATTCATCGGTGTGGATGCTGACATAGTTACTGTTACAGTGACATTTCTCCATGTGGACTTTATTGATGTCTCTTGATCAAAATGTCCATGTCACTGTATCCCTGCTTCTGTTGAAACAATAGTTGAGGAGTCTTTGTGCCTGAAGCTCCTGCCGGCCGTGCCCCAACAATGATCTCTCATTCAAAGTCACTAGGATCTTTACTTCTTGCCATCTTAGCCCCTTTTACACTGCCAGATTTTCGGCGAATGTTGGGCCGTTTTGCCGGCAAGCTGCGAGCGTTTAGACACACAGAGCCGGATTGGCGAGTTGATCCGAGGTGCCCAGTTTTCCGCCTCGTAGGGTAGACATATTGGCGGAACCCTTTCAATTTAAACAGACTAACGCAGCATTCTGCAATGGGAGGAGCTGTTGAAGACTTGTGGGAGGAGCTGTTGATGACGCACATGCGAGCCACTGGCGGTGGATAAACAGGAATTAGCAAGCAGCTAGTAGCAAGAGGGAAACACAAACCTGACAGACACTGTAAAGATGAGCAACTGGGGAGACAAGGAATTGTGCGCCCTCCTTGTCCTCGCAAACGAAGAGGCCATTAACTGTCAGATGACGGGGACGGTGAAGGACGGGCCGACTTACGAGAGAATCGCCGAAGGACTGACCAGCCGCAGCTTCCCTCCCACGTCACTGTTTACGTCACACGCTGAGCTACACGTTTTGTTACTTGCTCACGCCCCCCATTGCCCCGAAAAAGGCACATTCTGTATAAACAAAAGTAGGTAGGCAGCATTTTGCTGCACTCCCCGATTTTGTTTTTATACTGCCAATGCTGAAAAAACACTGATTGGGCTTTCCTGCAAATTTGCACAACTCCTATCTAAAAAGGGCCCTTCACAAAACATGGCCTGCTGTGTTTTTTATTCATGCCACAGAGCATGGCTGGATGTTAATCGCCTGTCTCTTTGTCACCAAAAAGTTTTTTCTGCAGCACAGTGAGAGTTTTTGTTTCATGGTCACAATGCTTCAGAATAAGCTAATGCGAATGCTAAAAAGAACAGGGTTTGGCTTTAGAATCTTACGGGATGCAAACACCAAGTTGGTGTCTGTTGGACCCATCGACCATCGACTGCCCCAATCTGACTTTCACCGCTTTAACTTTCATCCTTGTCCCGCCACGTTGCTGGGCGCCGTTAAACTATAATCGCATCCGGTTGCGTATCATGCCAACATTTAAGGACACCTTTTTTGTTGGTTTCTGACGCCGTAGTCTCTGCCCTAAGCCCCGTATTTCAGCGACTTCAGAGTAAGGTCTGGCTCCCATCTCAACCAGCCACATTTCCAAGCAAGAATGTAACTTGGCAGTGATGAAGACATCACTGCTCCTCTATACTGTTAAGAGAATGAAAGAAGCAACTGTAACCTCTTTAGAAATACCAACAATAAAACTGGTGATGAAGCTTTTGTATCATAACATGCCTGATATTTTCACTGCTGCACTGTGGCCACAGCACTTTTATTTTTACTGCTTAAGTCAGTGATGATGTGAAAGATTAATCAGATATAAGTGATGTGTTTCAGAAATATTGCAGGTGTTGTCATGGAAACATCAGTGAAAGGTTTTTTTTTACCGGCTCGTGGTGTTAAATATACGTACGGAGATGATTACAAGAACACATCGCAATATGAAATTATGATAAAAAGTCACAGCTGAGCTTTTATTAATCCAACCTCACATGTTCAACAGTAACAGCGGTGCTCCGCGGCTGGATATGAATTTGTTATGATGATTCAAAACTGAGTCTTTTGAAGTGTGTGATATCACAACTCAGGACAAGAACTGCGGGACAGGTTCACTTCCTGGCTAACAAGGCTGCTTTTTTTGTTGCATGAGTTTCCTGACTTCTAATGACAGTTTCCAACAGTGAGAGTTTACTCTGATCATCACATGTGGTCTTTCATGTGAAGACATCTCCTCCTCATGCTCAGTACCGTCCTCTTTTTTCCCTCTGTGTCCCAGAGATGTCTGCCTCTTCACTTTTTAATTTCACAGGTTTCCTTTATTTTACTCATCTTCAGTCATTGTTATTTCAGTCTCACCTTGCTGCAGTGATGCACTCTGGGACACCATGACATCACTGTTGGGTGTGGTCAGAGGTGAAACAGGCTACAAACTCAACCACAGAGGAGAGCAAAACACTGATTTTCAACAAAGCGGCAACCTCTAGGGTTAGAGATGAAGCCAATGCAGAGGTGCCAACAAACTGCAGTTCCTCTGATGTCCACTTGAGGCTAGCTGAAGTGAGTCAATCCCCATAGACTCCTGTGTTAAAATGCCCAACTTCAGAGCAGAATTAAAACATCTTTACAGCGTCGGCACCTTTCAAACCAAGCTAGCAGCTGGTGTTAAGATTAGGTGTTAAGATTATGGCTGTAGTCGACCAAAGAAAATCTTGGTCGACTGAAGTCGCACATAATCTTAAACTAATCGAATAGTTGTGGGGAAAAAAAATCTGCATGTTATTTTTACTTGTGCGGTGGTGTGTCTGTGTCACTCTGCAGTTACACCTCCAAAACACTAGTCGGCGGTGGAGGACTGTGTTAAGTGCTGTAAAGTTTAGTTCAAATCAAACTTTATTTATATAGTTGGTTCAAAACACACATTAAACACACATTAAACATGGCTTAATAGAGACAGTTTCAAACACAAGTATGCAAACTAGCTTCACTATTAATTGCGGCATTCACAGACAAACACTTGTCTTTATCTGGACACATTTCCCCCACAAATACAACATGCTAACGTTACTGGCACAAGTCTATGGCATTTTACATTGTATAAATTAGCCTAGCGACAAGCGGAGATTTCCTCTGCTCATATGAAGCCAGGATAAATCCTGAAGTATAAATCCCGGAAGGATAAATCACACACAAGACTTAAAATGCTATTTCAGTGGAGGCTTTACTGTCTTCACAATTTATTGTTTCTTATCTGTGAAATACAAGTAAATACAAGTTTCGTTTCCACTGAGGGAAATGGTTTCAGCTTACAGAAACAGACAGGAGGTCTGCGTCACCGCGACGCTGAGCGTGAGAGTGGGCGAGTTCATTTTCACAGGTAACTTAGCCTGTCCCCCCGCTGCAGGAAATAATGGATTAATCCTGGAAAGCTGTTGATGTAGCACTTTTCTCCTTATGAAAGTAACACGGTGATTATTTGACTAATGAGAATTTGGTCGGACGAGAGCATAGCGACCAAATAACCGACTAGTCGACCAGGAGACTACAGCCCTGAAAAAGATGGCTTTTTTCGTTAGTGTCTGCTGCTAGTAGTCACTGCCCAAGTGCCTGTATTGGATGACTTTGGCGTGAGACTGGGTTGTCACTTCTGGCTCCAAGATGGCGACAACCACAATGCGAAGTTCAAGGCTTTGAAACAGTCAACAAACAATGCGTTCCCAATTGAAATATTACACTTTGCGGTGCTGTATAAGTCTACATATTACGCGCTAGATGCTTGTTGTTGACGGTGAGGGATGCTGTATCAATTTACGCCTGTTACATGCATTGTGTCTTTTCAAAATAACTAAATGAATGAATGAATGAAATGAACAGTTTCTGCCGGTTAGATGCATTAAATGCATTTTCAAAATAAACTTGCAACACCTGTAAAACCTTGTATTTACGTATTTTTCCCTGCGCAACACAAGCACGTGGTTAGGTTTGGAAAATAAAAAAATATGGTTTGCTCTTCATACGCATAAGAAGCAAACAGCAGGGTTCCAGGTGAAAGTCTCTTACATATACAGGTGGCCAAAACAGTCAGGAGAGAACAATCTGCAAAACAATTATATTTCCAGAGTAGGGTTGTTGTCACAAAGTCTGTATGCTCTCGAAGGTGCACAGCGAGCATTGGACACACTTGATGCACCGAGCCTCGAGCCTCTTTAGGTGCACAAACACACACAGCCCTCTGTTCACAAACCAGCCAGTGCATGGAGATTGCAGCACATGGAAATACACAGCCAAGGCCAAACCAGCCAGGAGGAGCAGGAGGAGCCAGACAGAAATGGAGCACCAGGTAATCAACTACACAGGTACAGGTAAAATAGCCTGCAGGTGGCTAAAACAGAGTGGAGAGGATGATCAAATAAACCATTTGCAGAGAGAATATAACTCCCAGGGTAAAGTGGGTAATCAGAAGCAGGACAAGACAGCTTTCACTGTGCAACAATGCAGCAGGCAGTCTCAATATCAAGCTTAGACACAGCAAAAAGAGTTAGAGGAAACACTGACAGAAAGACGAGCTGCCATCTTGAAAATTGAAGACATCGCTGTAGCTAAGGCTGCTTTCACATCTGCCCTGTTTGGTTTGGTTGAATTGAACTCAAGTTCTTTTTCCCCCTCAGTGCGGGTCGTTGGGCAGGTGTGAACACAGCAATCACACTCAGGTGTGAACACAGCAAAACAACCGGACTGAGACCTTCTTGAAGAGGTGGTCTCACAAAGGAACTCTGGTGCGGTTGGTTTGTGGTGAGAAGGTGTTCAGACCTGGATGTGAAGCAACTGCAGTCACATGACACATTGTTTGGGTTAAACATGAGCATGTTACAGTCCTGGAGGATTATTAATGTGCACCTCCTCCTGTACTGCCTTAATATGCACATTCAGCACATCCAATGCATCAAAACATTGTTTTCTAGTTGGAGCCGCGTTTGCCTCGTTTTCAAACTGTATGCTTTGACTAAAATGAACAATGACAGCAATATAGTCCACGATGAGCAGCGCTAAAATCAACCTGCGTAGTTGTCCCTCCATTGTGACATTAGAAAGTGTCACATTTATCTTGCAAGTGTACTCTTCTTCAACGTTTGCTTTACTTCCTGGATTTTTCCCACATGGAAATTCTGACCAATCAAGAGCAGCTTTCTCACACAAGGCATTTGATCTGGTCCTCTTGTAAATGCTGCCGTGAGAACACCAACCAACTCTAGGCAATTATACACCTTTGGAACAACATGAGTCCCTGATTTAGACCAGAGGAGACCACTCTAGGGCTGACAGCAGCCTCAGTTTATGGTCTCCAGCAGTGGTCTGCTGATATCTGCTACAAAGCATCCTTCTCACAGCTTTGGTTATTTGGTTTGCAAGATTTTATTCTGGCAGCTGGACTGTTTGGTCGGAGAACTTGTTGACACATCCGATCCTCTTTCTATATTTTGTACACTGCTGTTGAAGCTAATTGGATGTGTATGCTGGAATGTGTAAATCATATGCACCCACATGGGAGCACTCCTGCATCTTTAAGTAGAGTGTGAAGTCAGAGAAGAACATTGTGTTTGGTGTTTTGGTTACTCTGCTGCTGTGTCAGTCTCTGGTTCTGTTCCCACTTTTGCCTCAGGTACAGGATGTACTCCACAACTGCAGCACATGTTTGTGCTCATGGAGAAAACAACCTTTATCATGTGGTAATGGCCTGCGTTGGGACACCTCTGCTGTGAGTCTGAACATAAAGCAAACTCCACAGTAAAGAGGGAGAGCGAGTAGTACTGAAGGGAAAATGAGAATATTTTTATTTCATGCCAGACATTTGTCAAATTATCCACTCACACAATTTCAACAGATATTTTATTTCCTTTTCATATCCTTGATCCCCTGAAGTGAAAAATGTTTGGCTCGCCCTGCACCACAGGAAGGTCAGCAGCTCTGGTAGGAGTTAAGTGTGATGCACAAAGACACTTCAGCAGGGCTTCTGATTGAAGGACGATCCCATAATCAAAACCAAATTGAACCACTGACACACTCTGCAGAGAGACTGCAGGAGCAGACTCTTCTTTCCCTGAGAGTAATAAGATATGATTTTACTTGTTAACCACACTGAAACACATTTTGAATCAATGACTCATGGTGGAGACGTTTTTCTGAGAGGACACAGTGTGGAGCTGAATGGACTCTGGCTGTAACTATTAGCTCAACCTTACATGAAGGCTGTTAGTAAAACTATCATTTGAGCAGATTAATATCTACTCCAACATTTTCATGAGTTAAATAGAAGAGATAAATATCTTTCTTTTGACATGTTTTTTTGTCCTCTTTTACACAACCGCTCATCCATTGTTAGTCTCTTCTCTGTCTGAAACTGAAGCAGAGCAGCCCAGGTGTCCTTCTCTGCACTCACACCTTTTCACTGAGCCTTGGAAATCCTGAGGTATCTCCAGACCAGATTAGATCCATAATCCCTCCAGCAGTCTCTGGATCTGCCCGGGCTGTCCTAAAGTACAACCTAAATGTGTCTGGACCTTCGTAGGCAGAATCTAATGTCTGGACGACCTGAACTCGCTCCAATTAACATGGTTTGTTAAGGAAACTCACAACAACCCAAAATGTGTGATCATGTGCATCAGCTCATAAATCTCCTGACCACAACAACAATACGACAATATTAAGTCTGGTTCATAAACATGAACAATTAACTTCATGCTATGGCCAGCATGAAAAATGAAGGGCATGTAATGGCGCGTTCAGACCACACAAATCAGGTTGATTATATCCCAACATGGTGTCGTACGGTGTCGGTACGGATCGTGAACAACAATCAGTGTCATACGCAATAATCCATTGTTTCATCTCATGTAGTGTGTCACAGCTGACGTCACGTCTGAGACACCTCACGATGTCCCGACAGAAAGTCTATCACGTTTGATTTTCTTTTTGTCTTCTGCGACTTCTCCCGTCACAGCCGTCACTTTGACCAATAGGAACACAGAGCAATCTGCTGCCATGGAAACTGTATGACAACAACAGCCCAGCCTTTTAGATATTTCCTGTAGGGACGTTAGCACACAGAGTAAAAAGGAAACAGCAGAGGCACTTTATCAACCCGCTGAGTACTGCCATTAGCATCAAGCTAGCAAAGAATGTTCTTTCTTCATAATGGAGGATATAAAGGAATCAAACTCACAGGTAGTGTCTGGGCCTTCACTCAGCACAGCTGCAGAGGCTACCAGCCGCATCTCAAACACACTCCCTCATTTCTCATTCTGTTTTTAGTTTGAAACCTGTTAAATTTAATGCATCATGCCGTCATTTCAAACTCAACACTTCCTGTATCTGTTTCAAATTAAAAGCCCCTTATCATTTCAGCTGAGAGAATCCCTTCATTTTCTTGAAAGGCTTTTATTGTGAAACATTTGCAGGAACTTGTTGTTTAGGATTCAGTGACTTACATAGTTTGCATGCAGTACTTCAAATGTAGCTCCGCCCATCTGGTGACACTTTTTAGCGTTACTACAGTAACATTTTGGCTACGACATGAACAGACACAGTGACTGAACAATAATAATAATGACAAAATTAGGATAAGAATAATCTGATGACATCACACATTTTGTGAAAGATGATCAGGGATGATTGGTCATGGACCAACATGAAGTCTGTCATGTATGTCAGCCAAGTCACGGCACGATGTCACTCCACACTTGACTATTGGAGCAGACACAAATGTTGTGTAGTCTGACCCCGGCATTAAACCAGGGCTGCCCCTGACCAAATTGGGGCCCTAAGCGAAATTTTATTTGGAGGCCCCCATCCCAAATGTATCATAGGTACAAAATGACCGTACAACAACTTGCCATTTAACTTGACAACCTTTATTGGCAATAACAAATGTACTGTAGATACAGTAGTTTGGCTGTATGAGTCAAATAAAATAAAAAATTCAACCTGAAATAAATAAATAAATAAATAAATAAATATTACATAAAAATAACTTCAAACTGAAATAAATAAATAAACAAATCTGAGTCATAAACAGCCAACAATTGCTCATCAAAAGAAAGTAACTTCCACCACCTCAATCCCCCACCCTTGATTAAACACTGAAAATAAAATAAAAGAGGGAGACAGTTTTTTCCTATTTAATCTTATTTTGTTATATTTCTCCCTCTCCCCTCTCTGGGAGCATCCGACCTCCTGGCTACGCACATACCCCCGAGGCTCGGGTCTCCCCCTCCGTGGAGCCCGCCCTCCCTCCCAACCCCGCACATACTCCTGAGGCTCTTTTGGACGACATGTCGACAACTCTTCACCTGCTGCAGCTCTGCAAGTGCCTGCCTGCGCACCCCTCTGATTGTTCAGATGTGGAGTGCTGTCAATCACTGCAGCGACGCATGGGCGCTCAGGTCTCTTCTCTCCTTCCTCGAGCTGATTCTACGCGCGCCTCACGGTAGCGCATGTGCACATCCATTGCGCATATGCACAAATGCGTCCCCTTGCGCAAAATGTGGCCCCCCATGGAAGATGAGACCCTACGCACAGCGCGTGTTCTGCGTTTAGGGAGGGGCGGCCCTGCATTAAACAAAACATTGATGAGGTTGGAATCAGCTGTAGCCTCAATATATTCTCACTCCCACATCATCTATTTATGCCAATTACATGCTTTGTGTCTTTTCAAATTACACAGCTGTTTTCACAGGAAATGTACAGAGTCTGCTTGTGAGATGCATTGAGTCTTTTTCAAAATAAACTTACAATATATTGACATTTATTTTGTAGTGCAACAAATGCATGTGATTAGTTTTAGTCAAGTCAAGTGTTTTTAGACCCATTCACCTCCCCTCCTGCCCGCCCTATAGGGACTTTACTGCAACCTAAATTATGTTGTTGTCCAGCAGCGTTTCAAACTCACACAACCTCATGATGATGGTGCCCGGCAGTGTATCGTTCTGCCGCAAAAGTATGTCTTTTTCTGTCAGTATCTGATGCTGGAATCAAAGACTCAGTGGAGGTATTTGGTGCCTTTAGAATATAAACAGGTTGGTAGCCTCCTACAACAGCTCAATAGTTTAATATAATGTGCATGTGTCTTCTGATGTGATGCCTCTATAAGATGACATGATTTGTTTGGGTCTTCAGAAATCAACACAAATCACTGTTGATTCAGGGTGTAACAGTAAACAGAAGTGTGGTTGGGTTCATACCCAGGTGAAGGAGTCATAGTTCGGAGTGAGTTCAGTTCAGCAGAAAAATAAAAATACAAAAGGATCCGTTTCCTTTTGTGTATTTCGAACAGACAGTAGTGCGAGTGTGAAAGACAGAAAAAACCCTCCTGCTGGGAACTGAAGGAACATTTTGCCCACTGGCAACTTTGATGAACTATATTCATGATAAAAATAAGGAACACTTCAAACACTTCTGAATTACACTGAAGAAACACTTTCCCAAAAGGCAACAGGACATAACAGGCTATAAAACTGAACATCATCTCTTATTGTATGCAGCTGAAAATACTACAATACATAGATTAATAATTAAAAACACCACCTTAGCCTCAGACTGAATCACAATGTTTGTTTACAGTAAGTTTATCTGAACGCTATTTTAAAAATATGTTCACCCCTTTCCCTTCCCATCAGAACTGAAAGGAATAGTGCACCCAAAAATGAAAATTCAGCCGACGGAGGCCCTGGTGAAGTTTTAGAGTCCTCACATCACTTGCGGAGATCGGCGGGGGGGAGCGGCTAGCACACCTAATGGCTGACGGCGCCCCAGACTAACGTCCAAGAACACAAAATTGAATCCACAAAATATCTCCATACTGCTCATCCATAGTGATCCAAGTGTGCTGCAGCCCCGACATAAAAGTTGTTTGGAAAGACGTCATATGAACTCTGTTTTTAGCCTCACTGTAGTCTATAGCTGCTTCTCTGTGCTCTGCGCTGACGTGTGCGCACTCAGGGTGATCGGTGATGCACGGTCTCTGCAGAGCAGCAGTCTCGTCAGTACTGACGTCCAGATTCTCAAGTGCAGGCATCGCCAATTCCCAGTCTGAGCAGCAAAGACTTTCCTCATCTGTTGGCACTGCTTTGCATTTGAAACAACTACACCACCAGGTTTCCAGTGCTCCACTCCGGTATTCTGCGGCTGGCTGAGGGTTAGGCTCATGAGCTGCGGCGGCTGCTTCGTCCAGTAGCCTGAGTTCCGTCTGTATACTCGGGCTCAAACAAATATGGCTCAACAAAGAAATGCTGTTCCTCCTCAATTTCAAAGTCTTCAGACATGTTGGGCTGTCCTTTGCTAAAAGACCGTAGTGCAAATTATCTTTTAGCTCTGTGGTTACGTTGTCTCCCCCTGCGGTGCACGTGTCACGTGATGTAAACACGGGTGAGCAAAGCTTATGCTTTCACTGGTCTCGTGCAGGCGCACACACGTGAGCGCGGAGCACTGAGAAGTAGTTAGAGCTACAGGCTACAATGAGGCTAAAACAGAGTTCATATGATGTTTTTCCAAACAACTTTTTATGTCGGGGCTGCAGCACACTTGGATCACTATGGATGAACAGTATGGAGATACTTTGTGGATTCAATTTTGTGTTCTTGGACGTTAGTCTGGGGCGCCGTCTGCCATTAGGTGTGCTATCCGCTCCCCCCTTGGATCTCCGCAAGGGATGTGAGGACTCTAAAACTTCACCAGGGCCTCCATCAGCATATGGGTGAGTAGATAATGGCTGAATTTTCATTTTTGGGTGCACTATCCCTTGAAGCTGTTACCTCAAATCCACCAGACTCCATTGACAAACACTCCATGGTGCAGGGTTTCAAGTGCCGCCCCTAGCATGTATGGTGCTGCAGCTCGTCAACACTTCTCTCTCACCCAAAGAGCTGATCTCCAGAGCTATGATTCTCCAGGCAATATGTTTTAGGTCTTTATAATGATGCGATTGTTTGTCGTTTAGCTTGGGATACTTTGCAACCTCAACAATAAGTCTCCCCTCATCCATTCTGTGTCACACATGACACAGCAACAGCTACAGAGTTCTCTTCATTCATCAGCAGTGAGGAGAGGAGTCGAGCTGCCACAGGAGCAGAGAACAGGAGCTGCTACAGGAGCCATTATGTAACAAGCAGAGAGCAAGTGGTGGGGAATTAGATTTAATTTCAGGGGTGGTGAGAAATAGAACAGTGGCTTGTGGCGTGGGGCGTCCAGCCACCGCCGGAATGAGGTCGTACATTGAAAATAATAGGGGCGTATGTTTTGATGCCCAGCACTGGCCGTCTGTGTTTTGGCCTTAAGTGTGTAAGGTGAAGCGATGAAAATATTTCAAACTGATATTGTTTTTTTGGGGGTGGTAAAACACATTTTGCCACGGCCCCCGTCCACAGCAGTACATTGCTTAGATTGCGTGTCAGTAGAATTTGTTTATCAAAGACACTGGCAAAGCAACACAGAACATAAGCACAGCAGAAACAACAGAACGGTCTGACCCTTGTGTTTAATATCCTTAAATGTTACAGTTACAGCTGAAAATGATTGTCTGAATTGCCCTTTGTCCGCCTGGAAGTGTTAGGGCGAAGTCGAGGTGATTCAGTCTGTATGACAATTCAAATGCAAATGGCTTCAATAAATGTTTCAGTGACTGTTTTTTAACGTTCTGCCGTTGTGTTAAAAGGCTCTTTGAAAGCAGCGGGGATGAGGAGTTGAGCTCTCGTCTTTCTCATTCCTCTTTCTCGTCGCCTTGATTGGCACATCTTGGTGATGTTGAATGTGTGTCAGCATGTTGGATGTGTTTCCATTTACGGACCATGCAGCAGTGGAGCAACGCCAACACATCGTCTGCATCTTACACACAACACTTTCTCGGTCGCTGTTACAGCTGACAGTAACCAACAGGCGGTTCTTCCAGTTCTGGTATTTCTATGTGAGTGACTTGCACATAAATCCGCTTGTTGTGACAACCTCATAAACTATTGCTAACTGCCTGCAGCTAGTAGTTTCCATGGAGAACTGGCACTTGTGGACTTTGTTTTCTGCATTATGTGCATCAGTTTACATCTCATGTATTCTGCGTGCAGCTGTGTGAACCGGACCGTGACAGTTCGAAACACTAACATGAAGCATTACAGCCCTGTTGTGAAACAGCTCTTTGGTTCCAATTTTGGGAAATATTATGATTTGGGTTTAATTGACTGCTTTGCTAAAGTTAGGGGAATTCTGTCGTCATGGTAACAATAACAAAACACATGGTTAAGGTTAGAGAACAATCACGGTCATCTTGAAAAATGTCAAAACCAATTCTGACTGTTGGTTTGAAATTGAAAATGAACAGTGGTTTCCTTTTTTTAAAATGAAAATCTGAGCCTAATCAAATTTCTAACAAGTCAGAAATCGAACCTAACGCCAAATCTCAATCAAGCTGATTACATCACATATATACAATCAATTTCTGCTCAATTTCTGCTGAAAATGTGAATTAAACGCTGTTGGATCCAGACCTCTCTGAATTCAGCCAGGCGCTGAGATGTATGATGTGTGTGCGCTCATGCACCTCTCTCCACCTGCTGTATTTCAGAGGAAAGGTGCACCGGCTGTTAACCACCCATGAATACAGATGAGCAGCTCGTTGTGATGTGGCTAGGGGGTCGTGACGAGGCTCAGCAGAGAACTAACTCACCACATAATGAGTGATCCTTATCAGCCCAGCAAGAGCCACACGAGTTTGAAAGGCCAGCACACACAGGCACACACACAATCGTCTCTCTTTCTGACACACACACACACACACACACACACACAGACACTGGGAACACACGTTGGATCTCACAAACAAAATTCCGTCTGTCACTGTGAAGGTTCGTCTCAATCATCCATGTGGTGTAATGTCTGAGGAAGTTGGATCTGAAGCAGAGGGACGCACTTTCAAAACTCTGATACAATCTTCCTATTTTTAACACTATTAATCAATGTGTCGCCACATATTGGCTTCTTAATGATACATTAATAGCCGCTTGTCATCTGTGTAACATGTAGTGACAGGTGATTCAAATCAATTACAGCAACTGACAGGGCAATCAACATGAACAGGGAGTTTAAAAATAGAGCTCATAGGGAGGCCTTTCATAGACAAGAAAAGTTTTATACACTAATACGTTCATATTGTACGAACGTGCAAATACAAGATAGAAAAAAGTAAAATAAAATAAAATCTGAGTGTCTTGCTATAATATAAATATTCATCTGAGCCTTACAAATGATATTTAAAGTTAAATAAAAAAGGGCAACGTCCATTAATGGAAGCAAACAGGGTCCATGTTCAACAACAGCAAAACTGTATCAAAACATTTCCAAACTCTCACAAAACTCCTGCAGAATAATCCAAGTTGTCCATCTGCCTACGAGTAGCACACCCTGAGCCATGCATGTGCGTTTGAGCTTTGCCTGTGGAGTTTGGGACACACTTCACATACAGCTGGATACATGGGACTTGGATTATACCGCAAAAGTTGTGTGTGAGAGTTGTGCGGCTACTGCTGCAAAAGGTGTTGAAGGACTTTGAGGTACCCTGGGTGTGTTGGTTGTTGACGTTCTGGGACGCCGTGTCAACTTCAGCCTGTTACATGCATTGTCTGTTTTCAAAATACACTTGTGTTTTCACAGGAAATGTACAGTTTGATACAGTCTCTTTCAAAATAAAAGCACTACGACAGTACAACACCTTGAACTGACATTCAACAACACATGCACGTGGTTGGATTTAGGAAAAAAAAAAAGGTTTGGCTTTAACAATCACACTTTGAGTGCCTTAAAGGGATAGTGCACCCAAAAATGAAAATTCAGCCATTATCTACTCACCCATATGCCGAGGGAGGCTCAGGTGAAGTTTTAGAGTCCTCACATCACTTGCAGAGATCCAAGGGGAGAGGAGGTAGCAACACAACTCCACCTAATGGAGGCTGACGGCGGCCCAGATTCAAACGTCCAAAAACACATAATTGAAACCACAAAATATCTCCATACTGCTCGTCCGTAGTGATCCAAGTGTCCTGAAGCCCCGACATAAAAAGTTGTTTGGAAAAACGTCATTTGAACTCTGTTTTTAGCCTCACTGTAGCCTGTAGCTCTGACTGCCTCTGTGTACACCAAGCGCGAGACCAGCGGAAGCACGTGAACACACATGAAGGCGGTGCCCATGTTTCACAGTCTCGTGCAAATGCACACATGTGAGCGTGGTGCCCAGAGAGGCAGTCAGAGCTACAGGCGCCGTCAGCCTCCATTAGGTGGAGTTGTGTTGCTACCTCCTCTCCCCTTGGATCTCTGCAAGTGATGTGAGGACTCTAAAACTTCACCTGAGCCTCCCTCGGCATATGGGTGAGTAGATAATGGCTGCATTTTCATTTTTGGGTGCACTATCCCTTTAAGTTTCAATGCTGTCCCACTGCATCTCCCCCTGATGCCACTGGTCACTGTTAAACAATAACTGTGACCGACCGTGGATCATGCCGACATGAAAGGACGGCTTTTTTGTCTGTGTCTGACGTCAGAAGTCACTGACCAAGTGCTGGATTGCGATTACCTGAGAGTGAGACCAGGTTGACCCAAATCATGAGTTTCCTTCTTCAAGAGTACATATATTGATACTTGTTCTCATAAACAGTACATTGTTCGTACAGGATAAACGTTTTAATCCAAGTACTTGGCTCGACTATTATAAATAATCAGAGTGATACTTCCCACAATAGCTTGAACTTCGGAAACCTTTTGATTGGATATCTTCAATTACAGACTCATGCTTTCTATAAAACGTTCTCTAGATGACATGATTTGAACATGAACTTTAATGTTTCAGACATATTTCCATCTTACTCACTTTTTAAGGATGTGAATGGACAAACCAAAAGCAAGAATAATCACACTTCTTTGTGTCCGCTCTGCACCAGAGAGTCTAGATATTTTGTCTCATCAGATTTTTCATCACAGATCATATCATGGACGTTGGTTTGATTCATCAACAAAGATACTGCTATTGAACTCATCCTATTAGTTAACAAAAGGAGCTGAAATAATCAAGTATATTCAGTGGCTGAATATATTTAACTGTTCCATTTTTGAGGAAATTTGGGGAGTCAAACTCGTGTCAAGAATGAAATTAAATTGAATTTTTAAACAAATTAATTTTTTACCTTGAGGCCTCAGTAGACTTAAGCACTTCATGAGTTGGGTTCTGATTAATGCATTTCAAAAATGAAAACTTCCAGTTATTGGAACTGCAAACTGTAACATGTCTAAGTTTCATCATGTGGAGGATTTCCCTGCACCGCTGAACATGTGTGATTCTAGGTCACCAACTATTTTCACTGTGAACATCACATGCCGACTACTTGACGATTAAATTAGATTTCATATTTCCTTATTTGGCATTTTCTTCAATTTCTGCAGTCCGAGGCCCAAACTGAGCAAATGTAGTTTCACACTGCGACTGAGACTCATTCAGATGGTCTCATACTTGCATCATGAGGTGATCCGAACTGAATAAACTCAATTTCCCACCTCGGAAGCCAGTTTTATTGAAATGCACCGGTTTTCATGTCATGTGGGAACCAAACGGAGTAAATGTAGTCTGTCCCCCTTGGGAGCCATGCTTCCTCAACCTGACTAGCAACTCCTTGTCACATGGGCATCTAATCTGAGTAAATGTGGTGAAATGATGAGTAAGTGACCTACCTAGCCCTCATGGATAACTCGTGGTTTGAATCAAGTCGCATGGCCCGAGGAACATAAGAGAGATAAAGTAAGTTGTCAGACCTTTTTGCATGTTTCTTATCTGCAGTGCACCAGTTCTTTAGACCATCTCTCTGCGTCTCAGTTCATAGTAGTTGCCTGCAGATGCATTCATGCAAGCCTGTGAAACAGTTCAAAATGCAGGGAGAACTTTATATTTTTCATAACTCGACGGAAGAAACAGAAATGCTGGTATCATTGTTGTTAAAAAACTGCGATGGGTAATTTTCACTGCATATCACAATTTCTGATATCATTCATTGCGTGTACCACTTTTTCGTTTTTACTCTATTTAAGCCTTGGCAACATGTTTTCTGATTGAAACATGACGCCAATAAAGCTTTCATCAAATTTAACAGAGAAAAGAACAAACTGAGGTAAAGCTGGAAAAGGGCAGAATCTTTTGGATTATGTTTTTAATTACTGTATTTCATTAATATCTTTTAATTCTTTACTTTAATACTGTGAAAATGATCTAAATTGGACTTAAGAGAGGAATCAGAGACTCCTCATTCCTGCTACATATTTGTAAAGATTAATGTTTTTGTATCTGGACAGCTCCCACATTCCCTGAGCAAATAAAATAGTAACACTTTAATTAGCAGCGTATGTTCAAGGGATAAACAGTCCAGCTAGGATGGATGAAGAGAGTGAGATCTGGTTGGTTGTTGGCTCTGTGGGCCAACACTTTGGATTTGTATGGACACAGTTAGAACATGCAAGATGTCCTCTCCCTCACATCAGAACTGATAAATGGTGAGGCGTCCTCGACTCCAGTGCATCAGCCCCTGAACTTATGATTGTTACCATTAACGAGCTCAAGGAGATTTCTTCCAAGTGTTGACTAACAGACCAAGAGATTCAGTTTGTAGCTAGAAAAGTTCAAGGCCCTCTGAGCTAATCGCTGCCACTCAGAACGATTTTTGTAACAGCAGCGAGTTTGAGAAGCATCCCAGAAGCCGATCAAGATGCACATGTATCATCTATTTTTGACCAAGCCACAGCGTGTTGCACAGAGGAGATCGAGTTTTCCCAAATACTGTATCAACGCAGTCACATCCCAAGTCATGACATATCATTGCTTGGTCAGTGGACTTTCACTTCTACATATTTCAAACAAGATATCCTCCTGCATCTGCTGCTGGCATTCCAGGTTACAACCAACGCTGGGACGTCAACAGAAGCACGTAGTTAGGCTTTAAAGAAAACTCTACAGTCATACAGAAAGTGAACACCAGGCACCTCTGTGAAGTTCAGGGTTTGTTTGACCCTCCCACCTGCTCTTTCAGGACTTTCCAGCTCCTTATATTACATCATTACCTGCAGCATTTCAACCTGAAGGTGAATCATACTGCCGTGCCAGGTGCTGTCTAGCCGACCGGCAGCGCATCACAACACTACGAAATGTGGCTTTTGGCGCCAGTGTCTGATGCTGAAATATTGACAAAGTGGTGGTTTTTGATGACTTCAGAATGAGGACAGGCTGGAAATACAGATACAAATTTGTAATGAGCCAACAAAACCTCGTCACAGCTGCGCCTGGTGGAGTTGTCCCAGGATGGTAGTAAAGACTGCAAAGAGACGGACTAATTCATCTCCTATCGTGCATCACATCAGCGCATTGCGGTATAGAATTAATCTGCAAATACTCAGTTTGACATGAGACCAAATTTCTCTATGGACACAGTTCTTGAGCCACAACAAAGTCCAAAAATGTGGCCTCCACCAGACGGTAAGGTTTGGTGTTTGTAGCCGAAAACTTTCAGTTCAATCAATTTTATTTATAAAGCCCAATATCACAAATCACAATTTGCCTCACAGGGCTTTACAGCATACGACATCCCTCTGTCCTTATGACCCTCACAGCTGATCAGGAAAAACTCCACAAAAAAAACCCTTTAACGGGGAAAAAACGGTAGAAACCTCAGGAAGAGCAACTGAGGAGGGATCCCTCTTCCAGGACCCCCTATAATACAATGGAAATTTACAGAGTGATTTCTAATGATGTTACCTAAAGGAAGCATATATAGAGTAAATAGGATTGATCTGAGCACAGAACCTTGCGGAACTCCAAAACAAACTTTAGCACATAAGGATGATTCATTATGAATGTGAACAAACTGAAAACGATCAGATAAATAAGATTTAAACCAGCTTAGTGCAGAACCTTTTAGTTTGACCTTTGACCTTTTGGTCAATTGTGTCAAACACCGCACTAAGATCTAATAAAAGAAGTAAACTTCCAGAAAACTTGTGGCCCCAGAGGAGTGAGGAGTCAGTCCTGACTGAACTGTGAATCACTGCAGGCCAAGAAGTCCTTGAGCATACAGTCATACATGTGGACAGAAAATATGAGGTTAATTGGCCCAGTAGTTTGTGAGAGGAGCTATGGATGAACAGAAACACACACACCAAATGGATATCCCTTTCTAGACTTAATGGTATAAAACACAGAAAAACAACAAATCCATAAATTGAAGCTCAAACAAGCAAATATTTGGCTTTTTTACTCGATAAAGGACTTAGAGGTCGTTTTATCTCACTGCATGACTGAAATAAATAAACAGGCATTCCTATTTTCCAGCCCTGGATTAGCCTCCTCTGACCTGCTGGTGTTTATGTCGCTCTCTAATCAGGTATTGCTTTACATCTGGAATACACAGCGAGTGCAATTAACTTCCAGTAGCTGGTGGGCTGGAGAAGCAGCAGCATTGTGGCTCCTGATAAGGAGCTGGTGTCATCACATCTGACTCTACTCTGAATAATATTACTAATTTTGGTGGTGTACCTCTTTTACAATACCACCCTCCTGCCCTTTTATCTTAATCCTTTACACAAGTGGGAATGAATCAGTTTTAAATATGGACGAGGTACTTTCATTCTACCCATTAAAGCTACACAATCCACTTTGTTCCTCGCAGTGGTGCCACATCAGTATATCTGCGGGTTCATCACAGGCTGCGGTAAGTCAAGGCTTTTAACAGGGCCTTATGTGGGAACACAGCCTGGTTTGCATGTGGGGACAAGAGTCATAGTGGAGGTTAGGAACTAATGGAATACTGTTCTCCTGAAAGAAGAAGAGCCAGGGAGCCAACAGGAGTCTTGTCAGTGGGATTGTGAGAGCTGACGTCATCTCCCTGTGGCAGAGCCAGAATCCACCCCAAACAATGATGACAGCAAGCATGAATGAGACCAACACAACTGAGAGAGGCTGTTGAGAGTCGACTTACAGAAATAACTCTTGATTTCTTGGATAGATACGACAAATGTGAACTGCTGCTAACAACAGCTACTGCCGCTTCAGTGATGACTGAAAATACATCAAAAGGACGAACACATCAGCCGCTACTGCTCGGTTGTGATAAGATAATCCAGTCTTCTAATAATGAACCCAATGCCTGGCTGAATAATAATGTGAAGAAAGAAGGCAATCCAGTCTGATCATCAGGCTACTTTAAATCAAACGAAGATAAAATGAATCAGTGTAAAGATGCTTTGTATATATGAACAATCTTTTCTTCCCTTTTACTGCAGCTGCATTTAAGGTATTTGCTGCAGTAAAAAACATGTTGCATCAAACACGTGTGTCTTTCTTTCGAGCTCAAACACGTGACAGAACGTACTTAGCTTTGAACCTCCCGGATTTGTATACAAGGAGGAGGAGCTTAACAGGAAGTCAGTGCAGAGCAGCTCAGACTGGCCTGATGTGCTCTCTCCTCTTGGCTTTGGTTCATAGCCGAGATGCTGAGTTTTCAATGAGCTGAAGTGCGTTACAGTCAAGCTTGAAATAAAGACATGAATCGATTTCTCCGCTTCTTTTTCATTTAGAAATGGTCGTACTTTAGCGATGTTTGAAAAATGATGTTTTCATCGCCCAGGGTAACACACCCAGAGTGCAAGTCCTATCTTGACATGGAAACTCCATGACCAACCTCTGATATGTCCCGAGGTTGGAGTGAGAACGTGTTTGTGCGGCTCCTCCAGAGTTTTTGTGAAATATTATGTGTGAAAACCATGTTATATTACTAATCTTACTATATAATGATGAAAACTCTGTGTGTGTGTGTTCCACGTTGTTCTCCTCACTGACTTGGTCAATCCATGTGAAATTTGGCACAGTGGTAGAGGGTCATGGGAGGATGCCAATGAAGCAATATTACATCAATTGGCCAAAGGGGGGCGCTATAGCAACCCATTGAAATGTCAAACTTTGAATGGGCATATCTCATGCCCCGTATGTGGTAGAGACATGAAACTCATGAGGAACACATTTGCCTCAAGAACCCATAACTTCCGCTTATATAGATTTTCCACCATTTTGAATTTTTTGAAAAACACTTCAAATGGATCTCTTCCTAGGAAGTTTGAGCGATCTGCATGAAACTGGGTGAACATAATCTAGGGACCAATATCTAAAGTTCCCTCTTGGCAAAAGTTGGAAAACTTCCTAAAACTGAGCTTCTATAAGGCAATGAATATTGCGGAGGGCGTGGCTCATCACATAAAGGTGTAGAACATCTCAAGGGTTTCACCCATCACCACGCAACTTTGTAGGCATATGACCACACATAATCTGAGGGGACCCCTCCATTATTGACCCCATCAAACAAAATGGGGGCGCTAGAGAGCTCATTTCTTATCTAGGCCTAACCGCCATATGGATTTTTACTAAACTTGGTAGATATGTAGAACAGGACGCCTCAAGGTGACTGGAGAAATTTAACTCTAATTGGCAACTGGGTGGCGCTATAACAACAGAAAAATGCTTCAAAATGGCTAAAATGCGACCGATGGCTGTGGCTCCCCCTGTGGACCAGTGTTGGTGTTGTTTCTAATGTTTGGTATGACTAAGTCATGGTATGGTATGCTGTACATAATCACAGAAACTGTCAGTGTGTCATTCTGTCAGTCAGTCATTCTGTCTGTCCCACGTTTTTCTACTCACTGACGTGGTCAATCTATGTGAAACTGCACATAGGCATTGAGGACTGGCATAGGTAGAAGGTGACAAAGCTACCAATGGCTATGGACTAGTATATTAGTATTCATATAACATACTTTAAACGTGTCTGGACGGTGACTTCAAATATTTTGTTATTTGAATCATCATGTGACACATTTGGTGTGAGGCCTTGCTGCACATGTAGCTCTCCTTCCAGTTTTGAAAGGGCATGTTTACTCCAAATCGCTTTTGGCATTTGTTAGTGTTTTCCTTTTGGCCTTTTGTCTCAACAGAGAGGTAACTGATTACAGTTTGATCAGAATGGCAGAATGAAGATTTCCCTCCTTAAAATACACCTCTCCACATTATGGTTAATAAATGAATAAATATATACGGTTAATTAAAGGCAAAAGGTTTGATGCAGGAAGAAAAAGGTTGTGTTTGTCGGTCTGTCTTCACCATAAGTGAATAGACACTTCAAAAGATGACAGTTTGCATTCAGTAATCCTCTGACTGGAAGTCAGGTTGCAGAGATGGGGCTGTTTGCTTTGGTCTCAGAGTTGATGCTCTGACTTTGTCAGTGTATGAAAATAAAGTCATGTCAGCTGACACACACACTTAACCCTCCTGACTCTGTCTGTGCTTTGTTTTCTCTGTTATTCTCTGAGTATGTAGGTCACAGCCACACTGAGAGAAATTCTTGACATTACCATAGAAATATGATTTCATCAGGGCACATTCAAAGGATACGACATATTAAGAATCCTCACAAACACGCACCACCCTCCTTCTCTGTGGATCTGGCATCGCTGGAAATGAGTTAGTGAGATTTTCTGTCTTTACGTTTCCTCATGTTCATGATGTTATGGACATTTAGCATCATTGTATGACTTCCTTTTTTTCTTGAATAGAAATCACCAGTGGAAAGATGACTCTCCCAAAGGATGAAGAATGTAGGTCAATGTATCAGAGCAGGGCCTGACTTCATCATACAAATATGATGAGTGGGAGGGAGGTGAGTTCAAAGACATCACACACACACGCACACACACACACACACACACACACACACACACACACAGCATGTACATGTGAGTGTTTTCCTGTCTATCCAAACTCTATAATATCTGTCTGGACACACTGAAAGGTGTGGAATATAATTGAAAAATGGACGTGTTTACAATTTAATTGCACAGTATTTGACCTTGGCACCATTCATGCTTTTCTCCATCCTCACTGAAATTACACTTTTTTTTGGACTGAATCCAAATCCGAGCACAGTGGGGCACAATGTAAGAAGAAGCTAATGCCTTAAAGTGCCATTGAAGACAAGGAATGCATAATTAATTTAACTTGTGTTGGAGTATGCATCACTCATTTAAAGCAGCCGGACATTTCATGTTTAAATAAAACTCAGAATGAGAAAATGCACCGTTTTCGGACGACAGCTGGAGTGTGCTCTGTTTCGCTAAAGGACGGTCCTTCAAATGAAATTACAAAGCCTGAACATTTTTACCAGTTCTATGTTTAAAACCCATGTGTCTAACAACAAACATGCATGTTCGCTTTTTCTTTTTTTTCATTGTGGGAATATACGAAAGAAGGATTAGGGCCATGCTCAAGAAAAAAACAAAAAACAAACTTAGATTTCAAGAATAAAGTCGTAAATCTAGGAAAATTAATTACAAGAATGAAGTCGAAATATCACGACATTAACCTTGAAATGTCAGGAGAAAAAAGTATGATTAGGCATCGAAACTCCATGTGTGTACAGACAGTGTTGGGGGTGACAGTAATATACCTTTTGGCAGTACCGCAGTAATATAACGCATTACCAACAGGATTTCAAGTAATATTATTACATTTACAATGTCATGTAACAGGAACATTTGGAGCAAAAAGATTTTTAAATGTCAAAACAAAAACAAAATATTTCTTCTTCATAAGTTATTTGAACTATATACATTATTTAGATTCTGACACATGCCCATTTTTATGAGCAGAGTGCAAAAGCATTGTGATAGATTCATCATTCACTCATCTGGCACCGCTTTTGCGTAGTTTTGCACCACACATATGCACAGTGAAATGACATCATTTCAGTCATACAACACGATGAAACAAAAGACCAACATGTCATGGACTTTCTACGTCAACATATGACGTCCAAGGTACCCTGGGTGTGTTGGTTGTTGGCGTTCTTGGACGCCGTGTCAACTTCAGCCTGTTACATGCATTGTCTGTTTTCAAAAACTGTACATTTTGCATACAGTCTCCTTCAAAATAAAAGCACTATGTTCATACAACATGATGGATTGAAGTTTTTTTTTCTCCTTCAACAACAAATGCACGTGGTTGGGTTGAGGAAAAAAGAACAGGATTTGGCTTTAACAATCTTACGGGAAGTGAACACCGACCTCCTGGTGAAAGCTGGTGGCTGTTGGACCCATCCACCACTCTTTCCACTGGCCCTACAAGGACTTCCACTTCCTTAAATTACATTGTTGTCCTGCAGCATTTTCCCCTGACACCACCAGGCATCATTAAACAATAATAGTGACCAGCCAAGTATCATGCTGACTTGAAAGGACGTCTTTTTTCGTCAGTGTCTGATGATGAAAGTGAGACCAGGTTGATTCATCATTCATTCCTCAGTGAAATTATGTCATTACGAGCATTCAACTGGATGGAATGAAAGACAGAAGCTTTAGCTTTCTGCTGCAAAAAGAATAAATGTTCTTGCTTTTATGGTTTTTGCCTTAAATTGATATATACAGGATTATGCAAATAACAATCACCTGTGGCCATGACAGGGAAATCCTGATGTAACCGGCAAAGCACTGTTTGCACAGCACTTACGGTAAGGTAACATGAGGTAATGATGTAATGACTGGGAAGAAAGAAGCTGTAGCTTTCTGCTGCGAAAAGAATGAATGCTCTAACTACACTGCTCAAAGAAAATAAAGGGGACACATAATCATCACAGTGTAACTCAAAGTCAATCAAACTCAATGGACTCAAAAATCAGAGCAGAACTTATTGTGAAACAGTTTCACCTGCTGTTGTGAAAATTGAACAGACAACAGGTGGAAAGGTGAGGCAATTACCAAGACAACCCCTCTTTAGGAATGGTTTGCAGGTGGTGGTCACAGACCATTTCCCTCTCTGCGTCCTTTCTGGTTGATTCTTGGCTAGTTTTGCATTTTTCCGGTGCCCTCACCACTCGTGGTATCATGAGGCGGTATCTGCAGCCCACAGAAGTTGCTCAGGTAGTGCAGCTACTCCAGGATGGCCCTCCAAAATGACCTCCAGCAGGCTACTGGTGTGCATGTTTCTGACCACACTGTCAGAAACAGGCTCCATGAGGGTGGCATGAGGGCCCCACGGCCTCTAGTGGGACCTGTGCTCAGAGCCCAGCACTGTGCAGCCCGATTGACATTTGCAAGGGAACACCAATGTTGGCAGATTCGCCACTGGCACCCCGTTCTCTTCACAGATGAGAGCAGGTTCACACTGAGCACATGTGACAGTCTGGAGACGCCATGGAGAACGTTCTGCTGCCTGTAACATCCTCCAGCATGACTGGTTTGGTGGTGGGTCAGTGATGGTCTGGGGAGGCATATCCTTGGAGGGTCGCAGAGACCTCCACATGCTAGCCAGAGGTACCCATTGTCAGACCCTATGCTGGTGCAGGACAATGGCTGGCCTCATGTGGCTGGAGTGTGTCAGCAGTTCCTGGATGACAAAGGCATTGACGCCATTGACTGGCCCGCCCGTTCCCCAGACCTGAATCCAACTGAGCACCTTTGGGACATCATGTATCGTAGCATCCACTGCCGCCACATCACACCACACACTGTCAAGGAGCTGAGTGATGCCCTGATCCAGGTCTGGGAGGAGATCCTCCAGGAGACCATCCGTTGTCTCATCAGGAGCATGCCCAGATGTTGTAGGGAATGTATACAGACTCTACTGAGCCACATTATGAGTTGTCCTGAGGAAATTCACAGAAGTTGGATCAGCCTGTGATCTGATTTTTCCACTGTGATTTTGGGTATGATTCTGAATCCAGTCCTAAATGAGTTGATGATTGTGGTTTCCATGGATTGTTCTTACATTATTTTGTTCTCAATGAACTACACTATGTAATCAATAAAGATTTTCATCTGGAATATTTCATTCATAGAGACCTGGGATGTGTGATTTAAGTGTTGCCTTCATTTTTTTGAGCAGTGTATTATGGTTCTTATTTTAGATCAGTTTAAACAGGATCATGTGAACAATGAATGAATCTCACAACCGTACAGAAGAAGGTACGCTTTTTTTCCATTTCCACAGTGAAAGTTGTGGATGGTACCAACAGAAGCGTTCCTTAGCGTCCCCATGTTTGGTCCCCCCTCTGTTGGGGTACCTAGCACACAGATCTGGTACTAAAAGGCGCACCTGCGCTTCGCCAACTGGAATTGTGGATTTTGCAAGTTTGGCACACCATGCGCGCTGGCGCAGCTACTCCTCTTTCCCACCTCTGTCCCTCCTACCAGCGCAAGTTGGAAAGAGGGAGGAGAGAAGGCGTGGAGTGGGTTTTACACACATCACACCAATCAAATGAGCCCCTCTCCTCGCCCTTAAATGCGGCGTGCGAAGGCGTAATGAGAGTTTACTCAATTCGCCATGGCAGAAGAGAGCAGCAGCGTCAGACGGCCAAACTTCTCCCAGGAGGAAACTGATGTTTTGGTCCGGGAGGTCCAAGCTCGCAGTGTCTGAATATACAGAACTGCGAGCAGACCTCCACGGGCTGATGATGCAAAGGTAGCCTGGGAGGAGGTCACCACAATTGTAAATCAATGTTGCGTTTCTCTCGTGTGCGCGCTCTCTCTTTCTCTCTCGCAGTCTCACTCTGTTTCTTTTCTTTTGACTTTTCTAAGATGACAGATGCTGAATATATACTCCCTATCTGATGCTGTGGCTGTTTGTGGTTGGCTGAGAGGGATGTGAACTCATTAGTTTGCAGCTGTGTTAATCAAATCAGGTTGGGTTTCCATTACGCGTGCCAAACGGTGCCAAATGTGCCAAACGTGCCAAATGTGCCAAACGGTGCCAATCCCCTTTGATCTGACATCAGATGTGACGGGACAGTCGATATAGAGATACATTTATGTGCTGATTGCAGATAGTTGCATTGAATAGTGTTTTTTTGGGTATTTATTGCATCGTTAATGTGCCTGATATTCTGGAAACCTGCCTGTGAGGTTTTGGTGATGTGTGCGCACTGTCCGCCGGTCAGCCAAACTTCAGCTTACACCAGCTGCGCTCCCCTGCGCTGACAGTAGACCTGGTTTCAGCTGGTGAGCTTTTAGCGCACCTTTGGCGAAGCCTTTTGACACAAAACTGTCACTGTGCTAAGCTGGATCTGTCGACACCTCCCACTGCTGCGCCGCCACACCCATCTCAGCGCACCTCGGTCTGCCAAACTACCAAACTGAGTGCGCCTCGGGTTGCGCTGCGCCGGGAAACTAGAGGCTGTAGTGTTACTCAAAGCTGATGACGTGAATCCATCAGCACACCTTAAATTTCACTGTGACAACTTTGACCATCACTTTAGTTTTTATATGACACACACTTTTAGTAATGACTTTAAAAATATAGATTCATTTGGAGCGGATTATGTGAAGGTCATATATTCTAATCCTCACTTCCTGTGGGCTCCAGCAACACTAAACCCCTGAGCTTGCCTGAGAAGGACTAAATGCACAAAGCTGCTATTTTGAAATATCCCATGGAGAGAGACTCTCACTGCAGCCTGTTCTATTTTGTTGTGAAAATGTGGGCGTGCAGCCTCGTTCTGTGGACGATAAACCAGGTGCAGACTTCCATCTGTGTCACCGCTGATGAGGAAATACAGCGAGTGCTGGACGGAGCAGTGGGTGACAACAACCCCGCCCACATTTAAGAGGACTGTCTGAACACACCGAGGGTCTAGGTACCATGTCTGAAGGCTTACTGCTGGTTCCAAAGGGACTGGACTGAAAGGGTTTGGTGGAGACAGGGCTTAGGTGCCAAAGAAAGTCATAGAACAATAGAAAAAGAAGCTGAAAAAGAATTAGAGGCCAATTATGTGAAATTGCAGGATTTTTCATGTTAGTAACATACTAAGTAAGGTCCACCACATGTTCACGCCGTAGAGTTTAACGATATGTCTCTCAGCGTAGATTTCACACAGGTGATCAGATTTCCTTCTCTGTTACCGGGCAGACTTAATAAAGAGTTTGTGTGAGAAGATAAAAGCAAATCATCACTTCCCTATTATTTTTTATTTTTTAACACAGTGAGATTATTAAGCTCAGAGAAATGTCAGGATCATGAAGTGCAGCAGGAGAAATTGGTTCTTTGCGCGCCATCGTCGTGTGAAATTTGCCTTTGAGACTAAACCAAGCAGAGAGATGACATCCAAACAATATTCACATAGTTTGTGAAGCACAGGATTTTTAATTTTAGTTTTTTTTTTCTTTATGCAACAAATATTCTATCAATACAAAAGAGAAAAGTTTAAACAAAGCTGTGTAGCTGTGGAGCTGGCTTTAGAGGTCTGAATGCTTGTGGTCAGTTTTAGGAGGCAGCAGAGCAGACAGTGTGTGTGTGTGTGTGTGTGTGTGTGTGTGTGTGTGTGTGTGTGTGTGTGTGTGTGTGTTTTGAATATCTCTGACCATCACATGTTTTTTAAAAGTATGTTTAGCATCAAAGTAACCTGATTATATTTAATATTTCACTGTGTCAGTTTCCTGTGAATGTATCTAAGAGTAGCTGGTGTATAATTCATGTCTGAAGGGCAAGAACAGCGGATCTCCTGATAATTAACCCCACTGCTCTCTCCCTCTGTCTTCCTCTCTCACTCTCTGACAATCTTTTGTATTATGCATTTACTGTATGTGTGAGAGCATCCATGCATTCATGTAG